>NC_133653.1:116882968-117239748 GCF_009905375.1 Apium graveolens
TAGACCTATGATCTCTACATCTTGCTCCACATACGTTAAGTCTGGTTGCAAGTTTATTAGCTCATTTTCAATCATATGTCTGACATTGTTGGTTAAATTTCCTAACCTCGATTCGTGGTACTCGTTATAAACTGGGCAACCGTTCGACGATGGTGATAATTTATAAGCCAAATCTCTTAGTTCTTTAAAGACTTCAACCGGTCCAATAAACCTTGGGTTCAACATTTCTTTCCATTTTGAATCTTATCACTCCCTCCCCGGGAGGCATTTTAACAATACTTGGTCTGTTACTTCGTACTTTTCGTCTTTATAGTTCTAGTTCGTATATCTTTATTGTTCATCCTGGGCTGCCACTAGCCGGGTTTTGATAAGTTCTAGGAATTCCTTTGGTCTGTTGACTCAACTATGGTCCAAGTATCCTCTATTTACCAACTTATTCCCAACCTAAGGGAGAACGATTCTTTCTTTCATACAAAGCTTTGTAGCCGTTCCAATACCCGCATGATAACTCGTTATTATCGATAATTCGATTGACGTCAACTGGTCACTTCATTTCCCTTAAAAATCTATAATATGGAAGATTAGCGCATCTTCTAGTGTTTGGAATCATTTTTCAACTTATCATTTCCCCCTCCATCGCTCCTACTAGAGCTAGAGTTTCGTTCCTTAACATTTTCCCATTTTGGCGCATCATCTATGTCGATTATTTTATGTAAGAAGTTCTCGTTGCATTTCTACACACTCGTCTCCCGTTATATGCTTAGCGTCAAATTTAACATTTCTTCCTATAGTAATGTAAGGCACATCGTCGTCCTGTTTCCATCTTGAAAGAAGCACCATTTCATACGCAATTGATTGACACGTTTTAGAATCGTGGAACACTCAGCTTCCGTTATCGGTCAGACTTCTTTAATCATTCTGTGCATAATATCTATAGTACTATGATACCTTCTGGTTCGTACTTGTTATCCTCGCTAGCGCCTTAGACGTACTCGCGTTGATTGGTTCCTGCTACCAGTGGCCTTTATAGGGCGTGTACGATCTTCTTTGCTATCTATCAGCTCTGACAATGATATCCTTCATTCTTCCACATTATTCGTAAGGTATATCGGCGACTATTTTCCGTATGCTCGTGTGGTAAGTACATATACATGAATTTTATGACAACGATAGGCGATTCCCTTAACCGTTCCAAGTAAAAGGTAAGCCGCTAGACGTATCTTCAATGGTCAGGATAATCCTCTCATTCTACTTGTCGATTTGAGAACTCTAAGTCGTGCCTCTGTTCGTCCCTTCTCATAAAATATCTTGGGAAATAATCCAGTTGTGAAATTAATTCTTGGGTCCTTACGTGGCGCGATATCACGGGGTCTCTCTATCACCAATTATCTCTTCCGCGTTCATAACAATTTTATAGAGTGGAGATCTATCCTTTGCATAATAAAATAAGCGGTCTTATTTAACATATTACTCAAAATCCTAAATAGCACGACGGCTTACTTGGTTCCTGATAATCCTTCTCCAGAATTTATTATAATAAACTCTTTGTCCCTTTCAGTGCGAACCTTATTGCAATTATCCTAGATCATTATTAGAACACCTTATGTCACGGTCCTTAAGCCGCATAGTCATATCATTATACTTCACAAAAAATCCTTTTTTTTAATCGTCAGGTATTGCTAACACAGGGTTGTTACTAATCTTACATTCACTTTTTCAAAATCATATTCCTCAAATTCATACATGCTTGGTCTTTTCTGAATTCATTAGTACTTATCCCGATAATGTTTCATAGAAATGTACCTAACTAATCATGTTGTATCTATATTATCGTCCTTTTATAACCTTGTTAAATATCCTTATGACAATAACTAAATATGGTATTTCCTTTTTAAAACAACTTACTCATCATGATGCTCCGATTGCACCATCTTAGCACTGAGTCTTCAATCTCATAATACAATAATTGGTTCTCAAATATACCTCTCTTTGTTTGGAAGGCAATTAGCCTTGGAAAAATAATTTTCACGATATCGATGAAATATAGACAATCTTAACAAGATTTCAAAATCTAATAACTGAAGAAATAATGAGCTCTGAATAAAAGAGTCGCAACACTTAAAAGATTTATAAATTAGAAGGAAGAATACAACAAGGATTATCCTTCCATGTCCTTATAATTTTATAATATGATATAATAAAGAATATCCCTTAAAAGCAATGATTGTTGAATAATAACATCATAGGAATGATACTTATAAGATTTCCCCTTTGAAAGAATACTTTTCTTTTTGAATAATGAAAGAAACCTTAAATAAAATCATCAGCTAAAGGTTAACCATTAAGGTTTCAAAATGATGCTACTTTGAAAGAAGGAAATATATCCCATAATTAACAATTAAGGAAGTATATTGTTCTTCAATCATTTTATGATTTTAAATGGATATTCATTATATAAACGAAAGAATATAATATTTCATGAACAAATATTTCAGAAAACTGGATATGAATCCTTGTTCGAGTGGGCGACCTAGTTAGGTCTCAATTAAATCATTCTTTGAAAATTTTATCAACAATTAATCTTGCATATATAATGCATTGTGTAAAAAATTAATTGGAAATGGAACAAGAAAAATAATAATAGTCCATATCAAGCAATATTATCAACATGCTAAGAAAATGACCAGCTCAATCGTTTTGGCCCATAGCAACTAGCTAGAACGATTAGCTAGGCTTTCATCGTATTAATTAAAATTTTGACTAGTTGGGACATTAACTAGTTGTTCATGAGAACATATACAACTAAGCATATTTCAGTTTGTTCAAAAAAGAAAATCTCAATATCGTAACCACTAAAGAATTTGTGGCTATCTGGATGACAATTTCAAAATAAAGAATTTTCAAATTTGGGCCGAGAAAGGCAATTATAACTCTGAATCGAGTGGTCTTGGCATCGGAATAATCGATAACCTCTTATCAAATATTTCTTTCTTGTAAAATGGTACACTCAGAGGTACCCTCGTTCATATACTTTATAAGATTCTCAAATAGAATTGAATTCGGAATACCAATATCAAATTGACACCCTTACTATGATTCCAAAGTTTAATATACAATTTCATCCTGATTAGAAGAAAAGGATTCCCGAGGAATCTATGGATATTAGATCATCCATGTTTTTAACAATTTGTTAAATATTTACAATTTCGACTGAGAAGAGTAAGTATGAAAGAAGAATCAAATGAAGATATTCATTATGAATATTCGTCGATGAATTGAGGAAAATTTATTAAAAAATCCTTGGATAATTGAAATAAAGTATAAATAGCTCTGAGCCGAACAAGAAGATCATAATCTATGAATGAAAGTTTATTGATCAACTAAAAGAATTGAACAAGTCCTGATGCGGAGAAAGACTATTCAAGATGGTCACATCAGAAGTTCAGAGTAGGGAACGAAAAGGATTGCCTAATATGACTTATCAAGGCAATACCAATGATCAACAGTTTGGAGGGAGTAGCGTGACAATGATTAGGTGCCAAAATATTTCATAGATTATCCTAACTCTCATTATTATCCGTTTGAGGATGATACCGCCTCTTCGTCTTTGTAATTCCTTATTTCAGCTAGTGTCTCTTTCAAATCATTTTAAAATCGCTTACTAACTTGACTTTCGCACGTATATATGTCATTCAGGTGTTTTACCTCGAAGACCTTACTCAGAAATATTCCAAAAGCATATTTTAAGTCGATAGGGGCCTGTTACATGCATCTGTTACTAACTACAAGTGGCCAGTTCTTCCTGGGAACAGATCAAAGAGATCTCTTAGGGATCTCAATGCAGTCCATAAGTTCGGTGGCATGTGTGTGTAAGTGAACATACATTACTGAATATATTAAAGGTCTATGAGTATATATACGTAGTCTCTGACATCATTTCTACCAAAGAATTCCGCTCTAGACTCACTGGTCTATCCTTTTAAAAGGTTCTAAGATCAATTCTCGATGCTCTCGATCTCTCAGCTAAACCATCATAACCTTACATGTTAAGCACACTAATAATATCATGTAGTGTAGTCGTCTTACGATAACATTCTTATATTACATTCAAATCTTCCTTAATAGAAAATATCCTTAAGGGTATATTGGACACTATCTATAGTGAATTCGTGATTAAGACGATATTCACATCCTTATTGGTAAAATGACACCTTCAACTAGTTTGGGTCAATAACCTCAAATGTATATTAATAATTAGACTTCATGGTTTTCACATGTGATGCCCCTCATGGGCAACATATAAAGAACTACGAGTAACAAGGCTCGTGTTGTCCAAATGAACGTTTGGTGTTGATAATACCGTCTTTACCCCAAATACCCTGGAGACTCAGCTCCGAGTTCTACATCCACATCATTGCCAAATCATATATGATTCTAATTTTTCTTCTCATCATTCTGATAATCTCTAATGGTCCTATTAGTCATTCTTTAATACCTCAAATATACACTTATCCTAACCTACACATTGGGGCTACATCCGGTAGTCCAATGATGAACTCTATATGAGCTCTTACATAATATCGCATCTAGACAGACTCCTAACACTCTCGTCTCTCAGTACTATAATCTAATGCTCTGATTCCATTTCTATAGCGCCCCTAAATCCGGGGTCAGGAATCTGGGTCATCACGCAATCCTTCAATCATGTGTAACCTGCATTAACTCAATAATCTAATAATTCCATATCATAGACCCCCAATCTCACACACTCACAAGCTATAGCCTTAGAAACGACGTACAACAAGTATCATCTGTTATTAAAACTCAAATGTACTTTACAGGATCTCAAACAATTATTCATAACCTCTACATGAAGTTATAATAATTACGACTGATATCTTATACCAATCTGATACTCTGGCCCACCTGAGACAAAGCTGCCAGGGATTCTCCCCATGACTACAAGCGACTAAGTCCCACACTGGCATACTGATTATATGTTGTGTTGTGACATTTAAAAGAAAGCAAGAGTGAGCAATAATGCTCAGCCATAATAATGTATAGTATGAAAAGACTGTATGAGAAATTCAAGTATAATTCCATATACGATAAATATGTTTATTCAAAAATAGTTTTCCTCGGTGATACACGCCTTCTTTCAAAAATAATTATTTTGTGGACTTATTATCCTGCGAATACCTTAATGGTAAACCCAGCACCTAGGCTTGGGTTACGGTATTGCATCACAATTCCAATTGGAAGAATTTAGGACATTCACTGGAGCCACCACATATGATGATCTGTCGTAATATGGAAAATAGTAACCTTTTCTACTAGTAGAAGAACGACACCTTCGTATCTCGGTTATCACCCCTGCCGCATTCGGGATTCGTGTCCCATTTTGGGTATACACATACTTCACAAGTTTCTGAGTACACAGAGTACCTTTGCCTGCGGTACCTTTGGTAGTCTCCCTAGTACACATAGTACTAGAGTCTACCCCTCAAAGTCCTTAAAAGAATCCTATCATATCTCGAGAACTCGAACCACATTGAAGTTCCCCAAGCGTTTTGCTTGTTGATAGAAACAACTTCTCTTATCAGTGTATATATATATGTGTGTACTTTCGAAAATTTTCGGAGGAAGTACTAAGGATGTGAGTTGACAGTTGTTAATACATAAATAAATAAGGGGGAGTATCTTTTGAAACTATGCTCAAATATTTAAAAAAAAGTCGAGATAAATTCATCGACGATCTGAAAGTATTCGTATGGTTTCCTGAAATTCAAGAGTATTTTTGAATAGGTTTTATGAATTTTAAATCATATTAAATCATTAATTAAATAATTAATAATTAAATAATAATTATTAAATAATTAGACCTCGAATTATTATGTTTTTCAAGAATATTTGAAAAAATATTCCCCAACTAATTTATGATTAAATAATTAAAGTAATCTTTAATAATATACTTAATCAGGTTTGAAATAAATAATCATTGAAGAATACTTCTCCTCTATTGAATGAATAACTTGAAATAATATTCGTTGCTCAAGTAATTAAATGTAGTTGAGGGAATACGATTTTTGAAAATCATTTTAAATATCTTCGAGGTATTTAATACTTCACAAGTAGACACCGAGTCCCTTGGGATAAAACAAGTACGGACTTTTGATCATCCAAAATATCTCCGGGATGATTCCTGGGTTTATACTTTATATAAACTGACCAACTCTTAGTCTTACAACTTATACATCACGCTCTACTATAGCGTTAATATTCATAATAAAACATCTCTGTAATACTTCCTGGTTTTCATCAAATTATACTGACCGATACTCGGTCTAAAATATACTCTTCATATATACAACGCTCCTCTCTAGCGTTATCGATTGAAATTCGGTAATCTTCGTATACCAAAATCATTAATATATCGTACGATATTATATATCAAAATTAGTAAAATATCAATACAACATCATGTATATATCACAATTATTTGAGAAACAAACACAACACAACAGTTTTAAAGAGGTAGGGTTTGAAAACTTGCTTGGAGTCCAAGATACGTTTACCGACTTCCTCTCGTTCCGGGTTTTCTAATCAACAATATCAAATCTTAATCAGTATTCCTAATCCCATCACCGACTAATATTTCAAATAAGTATAATACTTCATAACTTTCAATATCCGACCAACTCGAAATAAGTATTAATCCTTGGTTGAAACGGACGGTCAAAGTGGTCTTCTAGAATTGACTTTACCGAATATTACTATTACGCGACTCGCACTCTATCATTTTTAATAAATCGTAAAATTAATATTTTAATACAAAACCACCTCGAGGATCTTCTTGAGTGATTTTAATATTTATCATCAAAATGTCATTTTGATAAAATGAATTTAATTAGGTGAAAAGTATTTTAAAAGTTCGGTCAACTACGGAGTTTTACTAATCAAACCGCTTTCACTAAAATATTGATATCTCTCAAACCGTTAACTCAATTGATGCACCGCTTTCACATACGCGATCTAAAAAAAATTTAGAACACATCATTTCAAAATGGATTTCTGGTAACAGTGGTGAAAATCCCGAAGTAGCAGTTTCTAATAGGGGGTTGTTTCTGATATTCGTACTCCACGCGACCTCGGCTGCGATATTTTTATAAAATTGAAAAATCAACATTGTTACTTGAAATTTTATGGAAGTTAATACACTCTATATCTTACTCTCTGTAAAAATTTAATTATTTTTAAATGTTTTTAAGTCGATCATTTCTATTTACAAAACTCATAATTTGTAGCAGTTTTTGTCGCGTAAATCACTTTTACTAAAACGGTCATAACTTTTGATCCGTGAAATGAAATCAAGATATTCAAGTGCCTAAACGATCCTCATAACATTTTTTATCATAATCAAGTCTCAATTTTCAAGAAACTAAAGTTTATTCATTCGGGAACTTCTGCAGAAACGTAAGTTGAGTTTTGTTCATTTTAACGAGGTTACGATTACGATCCGAATTTCGTTTACGTCTTAAATCATTATACCTCCATCAACAGCCATCAAATCATCATCTCAACACTAACTCCTCTCAAGAACATTATGTTATTGAGGCAACAATCATCAACCTTAAAACTAATTAATTAATCATCAAGATCATATCAAATCAATCATCAAAACAATACTTATATCCAAGATCCTCACATTTCTTGAAACTTAAAACTTAAAAAAAGTTTGGATGAAGGCTTATATCTTTCTTGGTAGCTTGGGAGGTTCTCTTATTTATGGTTTAACCTTGGGAGGGATTGATTGTGCTTACGGATCCTAAATTATGCCATGAAAATCAAGAAGACAAAAAGAGATTTTCGGAGTTACTATTCACCACCAATTTTGAGCAAGGATTTGACTATGCTATACTAATCCAATGGCCATGAAATTTTGAAAGTACCTTTTAAATGATATGAGGAAGCTTTGTTTAACATTTGGTGATTTTTGAGTGAGTAGATCATGAGATTTGAATTTTTCTTTCCATGGTGTTCTTGAAAATCAGCATTGAGTTTTTTGGAGAGAGAGAGAGAGAATTGACTTGCTTGTTTCTTGGAAATGTGGTGGAAATAGGCTTCTTGTAAATATAGAAAGTGTGTAGGACAAGATGCATCCTATTCTCAAAGGAAAGGATTAGCTAGGTGTCTCATTTGTCAAAGCTTGAATGATAAGCTCTTTGAATTAATGTTTATTAAAATTTGTTATTTATTTATTTTGTAACTAGCTTCCTAATTTATTACTTGTTGGATAAATTTATAAATACTTAAATATCCTAGGTTGTCACTTGATTCCTTTCCATTCTACATTATCTTGCATTCGTTCACGTACGTTTAAATCAATTCCCGTAAATGCTACGTCGAATAATTCCGCTTATCGTAAATAATTACCATTTCCATCATACTTGGTTATGAGTTATGAAATTATAATTCCCAAGATTTTCTTGGTCGTAGTATAATTCTCTTATTCCTCGATGGCTCGTAAAATAATATCATTTGGACTATTGGTTTTCTTCGAAAACTCGGGACTTTTGCATACACTCATTTAGTACGTATAACCACAATATGAACTCAGAAACTTAAATTAAAAACTTATATATGGTGTGGTCGTAAAAGTTTTTATTTTCCCGCAAGACTACTATTTATAAAGGTCTTTTACCAATGTAAAAAAAATCGGGTTTTTACACTTATGTATAATAACCTGCTGATCAATCAGGATACAATAAGGACCTATACCCATCCGCATAGACCAACCATTATATCGGATACCCAGGCTCATTCCGGCCTTAATAAAATAAAGTGTCCAGTCCATCCCTGGCCCTATCCGTAACCATCCAGTCCGTAAGGTAAGCATCCCGAACAATCGGTATGCATGAAATTGTACTGCCTCGTTCGATTCGTATCTATAAATAAAAGATACTAATTTAATTGGCGGGTACAATAATTGTACAACAATTCTATATCCGTTTATACCATATCGTCTACCCATACGATAGTTAATAACTTGCAAAATAATTAAATACGTCAATTAGGAGTCAATTACACACATAAATCATATAGCACATGTTATTCCCAGTGGACTAACAATGAGATTTACAGAAGGGGGGTTGAATGTAAATCTCAAAACTTGAGTTTTGAGTAGTTTCTAAGGCTAAGTGTTTTAGTGAGCAAATGTGTGTGAATGGCTTGAAGCTAATACAGACAGATATATATTCAAACACAAATGTAGAGAACACAAAGAACTTAAAAACTTTTCTGGTGGATTTGTTGTTCCACCAGAGATATGTTATTTCAGAAAATCTGTGATTCAAAGAATTAAATCACAGCTGCGTCCTAGTACAAACTAGATGATTTTCTCTCTGGATTTTTCTAAACAGCTCTGGAAAATTTACATCTAATTACTAGATGCTACTTGGTTTATATATCACCAAGTTTACAAGTGAAGACAAAACTGTAAAATACAATTAAAAAGGCTCTTCACATGTTTCTTCTTCATTTCTCTATCCAATGCAATTTAGGCTTAGTTGTTAATCTTTGAATACTTTCTTGTTTTCACCAGAATGGAAATGCTGCATTTTCTTGATTCCTCCTAGAGGCTTCCACATTCCAGTTTGTCTCTGTCAACCCATGTGCCTCTGTCAGCTTATGAATTGTCACTATCAACTGCTAATGAACTAAGCATCCGTTGAAGCTTTCATCCGTTGATGCCTTATCTGTTGAGGCTTTATCCGTTGAAGCTTTATCCGTTGATGCATTAGCAGTTGAAGTCTTTATCCGTTGAAGCACTTATCCATTGATGGATATTATCCGTTAAAGCTTTAGAGACATCCGTTGAAGCTTTCTTTCTTATCCGTTGAAGGTCTTCAATATCAGTTGATACTTCTTCACTTATACAAAATTACAATGCATGAAATATTTACAATTATCCCTCCTATTTGCATATCCTCTAGTAGTCAACATGACAGATAATTTCCTACAACATCTAAGAATTACAACTTGAATCCAGAGAATAAATTGTGCTACAATACTAAACTTATTGCTAAGTAAAGCTACTCCTTCAACGGATAGCCAAGATGGTCTTATCCGTTGAGGTTACAAACACTAGATTTCTACTTAAGTGTTTTGTTTAACTTATCATCAAACTAATACACATATTCCTAACAATCTCCCCCTATTTATGTCTACTAGAACTGTAGGCATAAATTTGAGTTTAGCTTGATGATAACAAAACACTTGACAAATATATTAACTGTAATAAAGCAGAAATTCAACAGTGCTGCAAAAATGTGTATGCTGAGATGGAATTGAAGAATTACATTGTTTCCAAGGGTGCTCCTTTAGCCTGAGCAGATTAATTTCTTTTCCTTTGATCCCTTGTTTTCTTTCCTAGCCTCCTGTCATTCTCCTCTATTTGAAGTTGAAGTTGTCTGTAGAACTCAGCTTCATCTTCTTCATTGATGTCCAACTTAGATTGCATGTAATATCCGGGATATATCATGTAATTATTTTTGCTATTATATAATTATTATGTGTGTTCAGTATCTATTCTGTGAGTTAATTGTTAAGTGTTATCTGTAATTGAATATTCAAAAATAATATTAATTGAGTATTTTAATTTTTATTTGTCCAAAATAAAATATAGATAATTGTCATATCTTCCTAATTATTTTTATGTTGGTTTATGGATTTATAAGAATCATATGAAATTTCTAAAATCTTTTTCCGGGTAATTAAAATCTATTTTATAAAAACGGGAACCAACCGACGTCAACCGTTGTTACGTTTTTGAAACCCGAAACTCTTTCGAGAACTCCTTCCTAACCTAATTGTAATATTCCGAGCATATTCATGTTTCGACTTTTTCGATCCGGCGTACGGTTTGTCCTGCGCGGGTCCCAGCGCAACATTTTCGATACAATATTCGTTTCGGTAAATCAATAAAATCCGTATTTTCGATAAACGGGAGCTTTTTATTAAACTATCACAATTATCACTTCGTAATACGTGTAACCAGGCGCTGAGACCAAGACTGCAGTACAAATTGTACTGATTTGGATAATTATCCCGAAAACCGATACCGTTTGGATCAGTTTTTACAAATAAACGTACCGTTTTATATCCGGAATGATCCAACGGGATACTAATTTTCCGTAATTATAAATAGCCTTTTACCGTAATTTATTTCGTATCAAAATCATTTGCAGACAGATAATTATATAATTTTCAGAGAAAAACCCTAATTTCCTAAAACTGTTCTAAGAATCAAACAAGCATTTGGAGGTGTTATTGAATTCGGTTTGGAAAGCTCGAGTAACCAATCTGAAGGTCTTGAAGAGCTCTACCAGATTCTGTAATCCATACACCTGCAGAAATCAAGGTTATTTTTCTAAAAATTTATTTATTTTCAAATTTATTTTATTAAAAATATGAATTTTTGTTCAGATGATTGTTTGTATGATTTGATGATTACATGTTGTAGAGCTTGTTTTCCTGATGATTTTCATATGTCATACGTCTGATTTGGAGTTCAATAACATGTTCAAATTTGAGTTTGATTTTCGAATTTTAAAACTAGGGTTTATAACCCGTATGAATATTCTTAATTGAAATTTGGGGGTTTCTTATTATGTGATAGATTGATGTTGTGTTATAGTGGGTTGTGTTCTCTGTGAAATTTGCAATCTAGTCGTATAAGTTTCATGAACCAACGAGGTCTGTAGAGAAGGGAGTTGTGTTTTGAAGTTTTCCGATGTTCGCCGGAAACTGGAAAATTTCACGGCCAAATTCCGGCCAACTCAGGGGATTGTTAGGTTGTTTTGATTGCATGGTTGTGTTCCTGGTAACCTGTAGATGTGATCTGGAGGTGTTGGTGGGGTGAGGACGCCGGGAACGTGTTCTCCAGCCATCCCCGACTGTTTTCCGGCGACCCCCTGGAAAATTACAGTTTAGTACTTATAGTTTTAAAAACGATGCAGTTTGGTCCCTGTAGTTTCCAGACTTTGCAAAAATTGGATTTCTGTTTTAAAAATATTTAAAAATCATATTTCCTATTTATTTTTATTATAAAAATTCATTTTTAATTTCTGAAAATTCTAAAAATTATTTTTTTGATTCTGAAAATTATTTTTAATTCACAAATAAATCTAAATTAATTAGTTAATTAATTTCAGTTAATTTCTAATTGATTAATTGGTCAATTAATTCAAAAATTAATTGATTAATTGATTTAATTAATTATTAATTGATTTTAATTAATTATTTAATTAGATTTAATTATTTAAAAATGATTTAAAAATTCTGAAAAATAGTTTCGAGCTTTAAAATATTATTCTAAATTATTTCCAAGGCTCGATAATTATTCTAAAATTATTTCGGTGCCAGAATTGGCCAACCGAACCCTGTTTATTAACCCGAAATTGATCCAACGACCCGTTTTAATTCCGAAAAATGTTTTAAAAATCATTTTAAATACCAGAAAGCCTATTTATGACCCGAGACTTCTTTATAAATGATATATCATTGATTACGTGATGTATTATATGCTATATGTGACTTGTTAATTGACTATCGGTCTATATATTCTGTGTTTACTTGATTATTGCATAACTTTCAATCCGTTAATCGGATTTGGGTAAAACGAAGGGTAGATAGAAGTATGTGTTGAATAGAATTCCATGAGTAAATTATTGATAGATGTTTATGATATATGAGCAGAAGAGGCAAGACGTAGGAAAGGGAAACAGAGAGTTAAGGAGTAAGACGGTTGTGATTGGAAGCGAGTGCAGTGTAGTAAGCTAATATCAGGCAAGTATTGCGAACTTTCTCGAAATATTATAATACGTGATAGTCTTGTTGATATTGCAAGTGCTTTGAAGCACTGAAACCTAAACCCTGATTCCAGTTATTCTTCTTGAGCCATGAACCTTATTTTTTCTAGACCATTGATTGTTGTATACCCAAACACGAACCTCAAGTATACGATACTACTCCACAAATACATGCAAATAAAATCCCAAACACTAAACTAAATTACTTGTACATTCAATCATTGTATCCTATGCATTGAAAGCCCAAATCTTTGAAACCCTGAAATGTTGATTTCTTTGTTATCCAATTATTTCATTACCCAGCACCCAAGCTTTTAAATTACCTTATTGATCCTTACAAGGATTGAAACCCTTTCAATGTTAAACACTCATTGTTGTTAATGATTCTGGTTATTGTTTATTATTGCATATTCTGTTATTATGTTAGAATTGGATTGTTTTTATAAAATTATGGACCAGATTCGTGGTCAGACCATATAATGGTCAAGTTAGGCCAATGTGTGCCTTGGATCCAGTAGTTAGAGCAATGCTGTGTGCCTTGCTCGGGGTTAGTGCGTGACTAATCAGTAGCCTAACCTTGGTTTTTAAATTAAAAGTATAATATCCAATTCTAAATCATAATCCAATGTTCACTTGATATCATAATCATATTCACCTGATGATCATTATTCTCAGTTTTGTCATTGTGACTTGCTGAGCTAGTTAGCTCATTTGTGCGATGTTGTTTATATTCTTTCCAGTTAAAAAGGAACCAGTTGGTAGCGAGGATCCCCAGTCCAGCGCGAGAGCTAGGGGTTCAGGTTGAGAAAACTGAGCTAGTAGGCTTCTTTTGGGATAATTTAAGTTTGTAAAAGTTTGTAATAATGTTTAATACTCAGTTTGAGTTTGAAATAGTTGGGATTTGAATGGTTTGTAATACATTAGTGTGTGTGGCTTGTGTGCATACTTTAACCTGTTGCGGTCCGTGGTGGTTGGTAAGTAGGGTCACTGCATATATTATTATTATCTTTATTATTGTTATAAGCAGGTTATAAATAAGGTGTGTGTGTGGACCCCAAACTTCTGACCCGGGTTTGGAGGGCGCCACAGGTTTGGTATCAGAGCTACAGGTTATAAGTCACTGACACAAGCCTAGGTTGACGGGAATGGGTAGAGGGATAGGATTAGAAGTAAGGTATAGGATGATAGAACGTCAAGAGGTTGAGTGTTATGGTATAACCGGTATTAGTATAGTTTGCGTCGTGGTACGAGATTCTTATATTACGATATGATTTCAGATAACAGATATGGCCGACTCTTTTATTCCCGTATCAGCTGATCACTCAGAGCCTTCAGTTGGAGCACCAGCATCGGATCTGCGACCTGTTTTTCCACCAGCATTGGCTATTCTACCTCCACCGGTGTTGCAGCCCGTACCATTGCAGGCCATTCGACCTCTAGGCATGAGGCCACCTGTTAGAGGACCCCCACCTGCTGATTCAGGCTTTACTAGTCATTCAGTCATAGGAGTACCTTTCCAGTTCTCTTCCTATCCTGTCCCATATCATCAGTTTGAGGCTTGCCTTATGGAGCAGCGATTCCTACAGGGTCAGATCCAGGAGTTATTGCATATCATGCGTACCAGAGAGATGGGGAGTGGTGAGAGGCGACTTAGGGAGTGGCTCCAGGCGTTTCGTAGAGTAGCTGCTGTGAGGATTGCTGAGGCTACACATGAGGACATCACCCCTGATTTCCTAGTGGAGTGGGCTAAGTGGGTTCTAGAGGAGCTTGAGGAGATAGGAGGTCCAGATTTGCCATGAGCCAGAGATTCTGAGATGGAGATACTGAACAGTGTTGTTATGATTATGTAGTATGTACAGTAGTGTGTAGTGTGTATCAGTAGACTTTTGAGTTATATTTATAGACTAGCGATGTTGACTAGTGAGTAGGTTATTGTACCCTTTTGCTTTTACTTTCGAAGCGTCTTTACGCTTGTACTACCTAAAACTTTTGATCTATATATATCAGTACCTTTTTCCTTTCCAACACTGTCATTTACTTTATCGCACCTGTTTTACTTTACCTTATTTATTGCACCAGTATACCCTGTGATACCATGTACCCTGTTTTCCATAACTGTTTATATTCTGTAAAGAAGCATGCAATTTACTTAGTTACAACTGTTTTCAAAAAAGAGATATTCCTGTTTTACAAAACCTTTCTTTTATACAAAGATTTGATTCAAAAGCTAAATAAATTGATTGATTCTTTACAGAAAATGCCTCTCAGAAGAAATACCCGCACCAACACCCAGAATGAAGAAACCAACAACAACAACAATAACAACCAAGATGATACAAACTAGAATGTGAAACCAGGACCCATGGACCCAGCAATAGCCCAGATTCTTCAAATCTTGGCCCAACAAACAGTTCACCTGGCACAACAACAGCAGAGACAGACCAATCCCCAGGTAACTTTCAAAACTTTTAAGGCAGTAAACCCACCAGAATTCAAGGGTTCCTTAGAGCCAATTGAAGCAAATGTGTGGTTAAAGGAAATAGAGAAGGCATTTACCTTGGTAAAAGTGAAAGAGGAGCAGAAGGTTGAATTTGCAAGTTACTATCTGAAGAATGAGGCCACCTATTGGTGGGAGATGGTGAAGACATTGGAAAGCACAGATGTTATTACTTGGGAAAGGTTTAAGGAATTGTTTTTAGAAAAGTATTTTCCTCAGTTTGTTCAGGATCAAATGGAGCTGAAGTTTTTAGAATTAAAGCAAGGGAACATGTCGGTAACAGATTATGAGGGGAAGTTTGAGGAATTGTCAAGGTATGTGCCGTCGTATGTTGATACTAATAGAAAGAAAGCTAAGAGATTCCAGCAAGGCTTGAAGCCATGGATCAGAGGGAAGGTAGCTATTTTTGAATTGGATACCTATGCCGGGGTTGTACAGAAAGCTATGATCGCAGAGACAGAGAGTGAGATGTTCCAGAAAGAAAAGGAAAGTTGAAGGAAGTGAGGGTCAGTCACAAACAGGGAAGTTTCCAAATTTTAAGAAGGGCAAGTTTCAGCCAGGGAGAAATTTTAATTTCAGTAGACAAAATGCAGGAGACGGAGGCCAGGGCAATCGTCCAGCTAATGTGAATCAGCCGAATCAGTTGAGATTAACTTTTCCAGATTGTCAAGTATGTGGAAAGAAGAATGGAGGAGTTTGTAACAAGTTGAATGTGGTATGTTTTAAATGCAACCAGAAAGGGCACTACTCGAGGGAGTGCCGAAATCAGCCAGCAAGAGAGCCAGCAAATAAGGATCAGCCTATCTGAAATCCAGCAGTGAAGGTTCCAGTCATTGGATTTACATGCTTTAAATGTGGGAAGCCAGGACATATGGCCAGGGATTGCAAGACACCAGCCCCAGTCAGTAATGCATTGAGGATTATGGGATCTACCCCAACAGTGAATGAGACTCCGAGGGCTAGAGTTTTTGACATGTCGGTGAAGGATGCGATCCAGGATGCGGATGTCGTGGCAGGTACGCTTAATGTGAATTCTTTTTGTGCCAAAGTGTTAATAGATTCGGGAGCAACTCGATCGTTTGTTTCACAAGATTTTGTTAGTAAGTTAAATTGTCCAGTTGGATATTTAAATGAAATAATGACTGTGGAATTAATAAATCAAGAGCGTGTAACTGTTAACCAAGTTTGTGGGAATTGTGAGATTGAGATTTCTGGTAGTAAGTTTTGTGTAGATTTGATACCGTTTAAGTTAGGAGAATTTGACGTTATATTAGGAATGGATTGGTTATCCAAGCATGATGCTCAGATAGATTGTCGAAATAAGAAAGTAATGGTAAAAACGCCAGACGAAAGGATAGTAACGTTCAAGGGACAGAAGCAGGTAAAGAAGTTCTTAACGATGATTCAAGCCAAGAAGTTACTACGACAAGGATGTGAGCATTTCGTAGCATATGTGATCGATAGAAGTCAGGAGCCAGCAAAACTTGAAGATATTCCAGTTGTGAAGGAATTTCCAGACGTGTTTCCCGACGAGTTACCAGGACTTCCTCTAGATAGAGAAATTGAATTTGCAATCGACTTAGCACCTGGAACCGAACCAGTATCCAAGGCCCCGTATAGAATGGCGCCCGTTGAGATGAAAGAGTTAGCAAAGCAATTACAAGAGCTGTTAGAGACAGGAGTAATCAGACCCAGCCTATCCTCGTGGGGTGCACCGGTATTATTTGTCAAGAAGAAAGATGGAAGCATGAGACTGTGCATCGACTATAGGGAGCTCAACAAGTTGACAATCAAGAATAAGTATCCGTTACCCAGAATTGATGATTTGTTTGACCAATTGAAGGGAGCCAAGTATTTCTCCAAGATCGATTTAAGATCGGGATATCATCAACTGAAGATCAAACCAGAAGATATACCAAAGACAGCTTTCAGAACAAGGTATGGACATTGCGAGTTTTAGTGATGTCTTTTGGATTGACCAACGCCCCAGCAGCGTTTATGGACCTGATGAACAGAATTTTCAAGGAATATTTGGACAAGTTCGTTATAGTATTTATAGACGATATTTTGATCTATTCAAAGACGGAGGAGGATCATGCGGAACATTTAAGGACAACTTTGGAGATTTTAAGGAAAAAGAAGTTATATGCTAAATTGTCGAAGTGTGAGTTTTGGCTACAGGAAGTTCAGTTCTTAGGACACATAGTCAGTAATGAAGGGATCAAAGTGGACCCGGCAAAGATCGAGGCAATTACGAATTGGGAAAGACCGAGAACACCCACTGAGGTAAGAAGTTTCTTGGGATTGGCAGGATATTATCGATGATTCGTTCAGAATTTCTCAAGAATTGCAACACCATTGACAAAGCTTACACGAAAGAATGAAAAGTTTATATGGAATGACAAGTGCGAAGAAAGTTTTCAGGAATTGAAGCGGAGATTAATCACAGCACCTGTTTTGTCACTTCCAGACGATCAAGGGAATTTCATAATTTATAGCGATGCTTCTTACAAAGGATTAGGATGTGTTCTTATGCAGCACGATAAGGTGATTGCGTATGCGTCAAGGCAATTGAAACCACACGAACAGAAGTACCCTACTCATGATTTGGAGTTAGCAGCTATAGTTTTCGCTTTGAAGATTTGGAGACATTATTTGTATGGAGAAAAGTGTGAGATTTTCACGGATCACAAAAGTTTGAAATATATATTTACCCAGAAGGAACTTAATATGAGACAAAGGAGATGGTTAGAATTGATCAAGGATTATGATTGCTCGATTAATTATCATCCCGGTAAGGCGAACGTTGTAGCAGATGCGTTAAGTCGGAAAGAAAGGTTAAATGTGTTATCCATACCTGAAGAGATATATAAAGAATTTCAAAAATTGGAATTGGAGATTAGAATTTATAAGCCTGAGGAAGCAAAAGTGTACAGTATAATTTTCCAACCGGAGTTATTGGAGAAAATAAAGAAATGCCAGAAAGAGGTAATGGATCAAGATATAAATAGTTTGGTAGGTGAGGAATTATGCACGCAACAAGATGATCAAGGTATTCTTAGGTTTTCTTCAAGAATTTGGATTCCACCAGTAACGGAGCTGAAAAATGAAATTTTACAAGAGGCACATAGTTCAAGATATTCCATCCATCCAGGGAGTACCAAAATGTACAGAGATTTAAAGAAGAATTATTGGTGGCCAAATATGAAGAGGGAAATTGCGGAATGGGTTAGCAAATGCTATACCTGTCAGAGAGTTAAGGCAGAGCATCAGAGACCAAGCGGATTGCTACAGCCATTGGAGATTCCAGAGTGGAAGTGGGAACATATTACCATGGATTTCATAGTTGGATTACCAAGGACAAGGGCTAATCATGATGCCATTTGGGTTATAGTAGATAGACTTACCAAGTCAGCTCATTTTCTGCTTATAAATGAAAGATTTTCGCTCGACAAGTTAGTTCATATATACTTGAAAGAGATCGTAGTTCGTCATGGAGTTCCAGTGTCTATCGTATCTGATAGAGATCCAAGGTTTAATTCAAGATTATGGAAGAGTTTTCAAGAATGTTTGGGAACAAGATTGAATATGAGTACGGCCTATCACCCCCAAACGGATGGCCAAAGTGAAAGAATGATCCAGACAATCGAGGACATGCTACGTGTTTGTGCTATTGATTTCAAAGGAAGTTGGGACGAGCATTTACCCCTGGTAGAGTTTGCCTATAACAACAGTTATCACGCCAGCATTGGGATGCCACCTTATGAAGTCCTTTATGGACGTAAATGTAGATCTCCAGTATATTGGGACGAAGTAGGAGAACGCAAAATACTCGGACCCGAATTGGTGCAGCAGACAAAGGAAGTTGTGAAATTATCCAGAAAAGATTAATAGCCGCACAAGATCGTCAAAGGAAATATGCAGACCAGTCAAGAAAAGACATGGAATTTGAAGAAGGAAGCTTGGTATTATTGAAAGTATCACCGTGGAAAGGACTAACGAGGTTTGGGGAGAAAGGGAAGCTAAACCCAAGATATGTCGGACCTTTTGAAATCCTAAAGCGTATTGGCAAAGTAGCTTACGAATTGGCGTTACCTCCGCACATGGAGCACATTCACAATGTTTTTCACATATCAATGCTTAAGAAATATAATCCAGACTCCAGGCATGTAATAGAATATGAGCCAATAGAACTTCAAACATATTTATCATATGTAGAGAGTCCGATAGAGATTCTAGAGGAAAGAGAGAAAGTATTGAGAAATAAAGTGGTAAAGTTAGTAAGAGTATTTTGGAGAAACCCAAAGGTTGAAGAGTCAACCTGGGAGTTAGAAAGTGATATGAGAGAAAAGTACCCTCATTTGTTTTCTTAGAGATTCTGAGGACAGAATCCTTTTTAAGGGGGAAGGATGTAATATCCGGGATATATCGTGTAATTATTTTTGCTATTATATAATTCTTATGTGTGTTCAGTATCTATTCTGTGAGTTAATTGTTAAGTGTTATCTGTACTTGAATATTCAAAAATAATATTAATTGAGTATTTTAATTTTTATATGTCCAAAATAAAATATAGATAATTGTCATATCTTCCTAATTATTTTTATGTTGGTTTATGGATTTATAAGAATCATATGAAATTTCTAAAATCTTTTTCCGGGTAATTAAAATCTATTTTATAAAAACGGGAACCAACCGACGTCAATCGTTGTTACGTTTTTGGAACCCGAAACTCTTTCGAGAACTCCTTCCTAACCTAATTGTAATATTTCGAGCATATTCCATGTTTCGACTTTTTCGATCCGGCGTACGGTTTGTCCTACGCGGGTCTCGGCGCAACATTTTCGATACAATATTCGTTTCGGTAAATCAATAAAACCCGTATTTTCGATAAACGGGAGCTTTTTATTAAACTATCACAATTATCACTTCGTAATACGTGTAACCAGGCGCTGAGACCAAGACCGCAGTACAAATTGTACTGATTTGAATAATTATCCCGAAAACTGATACCGTTTGGATCAGTTTTTACAAATAAACGTACCGTTTAATATCCGGAATGATCCAACGGGATACTAATTTTCCGTAATTATAAATAGCCTTTTACCGTAATTTATTTCGTATCAAAATCATTTACAGACAGATAATTATATAATTTTCAGAGAAAAACCCTAATTTCCTAAAAATGTTCTAAGAATCAAACAAGCATTTGGAGGTGTTATTGAATTCGGTTTGGAAAGCTCGAGTAACCAATCTGAAGGTCTTGAAGAGCTCTACCAGATTCTGTAATCCATACACCTGCAGAAATCAAGGTTATTTTTCTAAAAATTTATTTATTTTCGAATTTATTTTATTAAAAATATGAATTTTTGTTCGGATGATTGTTTGTATGATTTGATGATTGCATGTTGTAGAGCTTGTTTTCCTGATGATTTTCATATGTCATACGTCTGATTTGGAGTTCAATAACATGTTCAAATTTGAGTTTGATTTTCGAATTTTAAAATTAGGGTTTATAACCCGTATGAATGTTCTTAATTGAAATTTGGGTGTTTCTTATTCTGTGATAGATTGATGTTGTGTTATAGTGGGTTGTGTTCTCTGTGAAATTTGCAATCTAGTCGTATAAGTTTCATGAACCAACGAGGTCTGTAGAGAAGGGAGTTGTGTTTTGAAGTTTTCCGATGTTCGCCGGAAACTGGAAAATTTCACGGCCAAATTCCGGCCAACTCAGGGATTGTTAGGTTGTTTTGATTGCATGGTTGTGTTCCTGGTAACCTGTAGATGTGATCTGGAGGTGTTGGTGGGGTAAGGACACCGGGAACGTGTTCTCCGGCCATCCCCGACTGTTTTTCGGCGACCCCTTGGAAAATTACAGTTTAGTACCTATAGTTTTGAAAACGATGTAGTTTGGTCCCTGTAGTTTCCAGACTTTGCAAAAATTGGATTTCTGTTTTAAAAATGTTTAAAAATCATATTTCCTATTTATTTTTATTATTAAAATTCGTTTTTAATTTCTGAAAATTCTAAAAATTATTATTTTAATTCCGAAAATTATTTTTAATTCACAAATAAATCTAAATTAATTAGTTAATTAATTTCAGTTAATTTCTAATTGATTAATTGGTCAATTAATTGGTCAATTAATTGATTAATTGATTTAATTAATTATTAATTGATTTTAATTAATTATTTAATTAGATTTAATTATTTAAAAATGATTTAAAAATTCTGAAAAATAGTTTCGAGCTTTAAAATATTATTCTAAATTATTTTCAAGGCTCGATAATTATTCTAAAACTATTTCGGAGCCAGAATTAGCCAACCGAACCCTGTTTATTAACCCGAAATTGATCCAACGACCCGTTTTAATTCCGAAAAATGTTTTAAAAATCATTTTAAATACCAGAAAGCCTATTTATGACCCGAGACTTCTTTATAAATGATATATCATTGATTACGTGATGTATTATATGCTATATGTGACTTTTTAATTGACTATCGGTCTATATATTCTGTGTTTACTTGATTATTGCATAACTTTCAATCCGTTAATCGGATTTGGGTAAAACGAAGGGTAGATAGAAGTATGTGTTGAATATAATTCCATGAGTAAATTATTGATAGATGCTTATGATATGTGAGCAGAAGAGGCAAGACGTAGGAAAGGGAAACAGAGAGTTAAGGAGTAAGACGGTTGTGATTGGAAGCGAGTGCAGTGTAGTAAGCTAATATCAGGCAAGTATTCCGAACTTTCTCGAAATATTGTAATACGTGATAGTCTTGTTGATATTGCAAGTGCTTTGAAGCACTGAAACCTAAACCCTGATTCCAGTTATTGTTCTTGAGCCATGAACCTTATTCTTTCTAGACCATTGATTGTTGTATACCCAAACACGAACCTCAAGTATATGATACTACTCCACAAATACATGCAAACAAAATCCCAAACACTGAACTGAATTACTTGTACATTCAATCATTGTATCCTATGCATTGAAAGCCCAAATCTTTGAAACCCTGAAATGTTGATTTCTTTGTTATCCAATTCTTTCATTACCCAGCACCCAAGCTTTTAAATTACCTTATTGATCCTTACAAGGATTGAAACCCTTTCAATGTTAAACACTCATTGTTGTTAATGATTCTGGTTATTGTTTATTATTGCATATTCTGTTATTATGTTAGAATTGGATTGTTTTTATAAAATTCTGGACCAGATTCGTGGTCAGACCATATAATGGTCAAGTAAGGCCAATGTGTGCCTTGGATCCAGTAGTTAGAGCAATGCTGTATGCCTTGCTCGGGGTTAGTGCGTGACTGATCAGCAGCCTAACCTTGGTTTTTAAATTAAAAGTATAATATCCAATTCTAAATTATAATCCAATGTTCACTTGATATCATAATCATATTCACCTGATGATCATTATTCTCAGTTTTGTCATTGTGACTTGCTGAGCTAGTTAGCTCATTTGTGCGATGTTGTTAATATTCTTTCCAGTTAAAAAGGAACCAGTTTGTAGTGAGGATCCCCAGTCCAGCGCGAGAGCTAGGGGTTCAGGTTGAGAAAGCTGAGCTAGTAGGCTTCTTTTGGGATAATTTAAGTTTGTAAAAGTTTGTAATAATGTTTAATACTCAGTTTGAGTTTGAAATAGTTGGGATTTGAACGGTTTATAATATATTAGTGTGTGTGGCTTGTGTGCATACTTTAACCTGTTGCGGTTCGTGGTGGTTGGTAAGTAGGGTCACTGCATATATTATTATTATCTTTATTATTGTTATAAGCAGGTTATATATAAGGTGTGTGTGTGGACCCCAAACTTCTGACCCGGGTTTGGAGGGCGCCACATTGCATATCCTTGAGAGTTTCATTACTGGCAATCTTGAGCTGATCTTCAAGTCTGAAAAATTTTCTGACTCCTTTGTTGTCTCTAAACTCCATCAACCAATGAGGTGATTTGTGAACTGTAATTCCTCTTTCTTGAATGAGTAATGTTCTAGGCAAGGCATTGGGCTCCCACCAAGTTTTCGTTATGTTGGCAATCTTGTTGAGAATCTCAGTCTTGGCAATCCTAGTAAAGCCAAAATCCCTTTGTATGGCTGAGTAGACTCTAACCAAGGTAGAGTAGCCTTCATTCAGAATCCTGTAAAGAGGCCAAGTTCTTTCCCCACTTCCTTTGTATTTGAACACTAGTCTTTCTGGTAGCTGTCTGTAGGCAGCTATTCCCCTTACTTCCTCCAGCTCATCCAGATAGAGTTCAATGTCTGAAAATTCTTTTATGTCACAAATGTGAACATAATCATCCTTAGAGGCTTGTGGCTTAGGCTTAGGCTTCTGAGTGAATTTGATTGAGGTTTTAGGAGGTGTTGATTTGATTCTTCTTTTCTGCTTCTTTGATGGTGGAGAAGAGGTTAAGAAGGTGGGCAATTTGATGGTGTCCCAATCAATTGGTTCCTCCTTAGGAATGATTATTTCACCATGGATATTTATGAAGGGGTTAGGCACAATGGGTTCAGGAATAGAAGGTAGTGGTTTGGATTTTGATTGGGTTTCTTAGTCTCATCTACCATCTTTCTTTTTGCATTGGCCTTCTTTCTGTTCCCTTTCTGCCACTCCTCTATTTCCTTACTTCTCTCTCCCTCATCATCACTAAGCATGTCCCCCATACCTACATCTTCACTATTGTCTTCAATTTCTTTCTTTTCTTCAGCTTGACTTGACTTTAGCTGTTTTTCAAGCTTTGTTTGTGCTCTTTTTTCAGCCTTTAGCTTTTTGGCTTCTTCCTTCAACCTTCTGGCTTCTTCCCTCTTGGCTATTGAGAATTTGGGATGTCCTTGCATCACACAAATGCTCTTTCCCTCTCTAAAGATAATAGCCATGTTCCTCCTTTCAACCACATCCATGGTCTCTTTCTGATTTATGATACTTCCACCCAAAACCTTGTCTTCATCAGACTTTAGAAGAGGAAAATCCACTTCTTTCATCTGAGCAAGGCTTAGAGGATTCTTTGTAGAGTCCTTATTGGATCTGTTATTGGGCTTGAGAACCATAGGTTTCATATTCTTGGCAGAAGTCTCTCCAACCTTATTCCTCCTTACTGGCTTGAGCTCCATAATAATTGGTTCCACCTTTGTGCTATGCTTCACAGATAGTGATTTAGAAGTTGTAGAACCAAAAATTTGTTGCATCTTTTCATCAATTTTCCTCCTTTGCTCTTTGACTTGCAATTCAGCTGCTGCTATCTGGATTAGATCAATTCCATCAAGCTTTCCTTTGATTTGAATAGTTGGAGAAGTGGTGATGGCAGGAACTAGCACTTGAGATATTTGAACTGTTGTTGATGGCTCTCCTTCCCCTTCCCCTTTATTCTCCCCTTTTTTGTTATCATCAAGGGTAGGGGTCAAGCCTTGTGCTTTTTCCAGCTGCATTAGTAGATTTGTCTGAGTTTGTTGATTCTGAAGAATGGTGACCATAGAGTCTTCAATGATCTGAACTCTGTCTTCCAACCTGGCCAGCCTCTTGTCAGCATCAGATGCTTTCCTCAGTCTCCCCAACAAATCTTGCATAGTACCATAAGGCATGACTGAATCCATCTTCTCAGCATTGTAGGATTTCAGATCAGCAATGTCCTGCTTGAGTTCATCCACACTTAGATTCTGTTTAAAATGCTGCAACTGCAAGAGATGCTGTAAGGCATATGTCATAGCCTATTTGTACATTCGAGGATTTAACTCAACTCAAATAAGAATGTAATAAGTAAATAGTGGATCTACCGTCAAAGAGATCTCGCAAAGTAACATCTGTCAAAGAATTCAGAAATAAGGTTCATCTACAGACTTGAGGAATTAATTCACTGGAAGAAGCTCAAGAAATTGATCAAGCCTCAGTGATACAAATCAAGATTGTGGATTTAATCAAGTGACAGAGATCTCGCCAGGGTATCAGAGAATTACAAGGATTTAATCTGAAGAAAATCAAGTTGTCAAAGTCAAGATATGAAGAAACGTCACAGAAGTTAGTCACTCATGAATCAGACAGTACATCGAGTGTCAACATTGAAGTGGTGGAATTGATTCATAATTGACAGTGATTTTCAGAAGAATGGTTGTTGCTCAAGATTAGTATTAATTCTCTATTAATTAATTAAGTCATATAATTTAATTAAGAAAATAAATTATATCTGCAAAGATTAATTTATTGATTAATTGAATTAATTGATTAATTAATTCAAAATTAATATTAAGGATTTTCAGAATTTAAATTGGATTAAAATCTATTTAAATTCAAAAAGACAATCTGATTGTACTAATATGACAATCGGTATGACAATTGATAGTCATACCGAAAGTCATGCTAGTATAAACAATTGTCTTGCCGAAAGTTACACTGGGAGGAGGATAGTCTTGCTAGTTCATTCAGATAGTCTTGTTAGTTCATTTCATAGTCCTACCGAAAGTCTTGCTAGCTATTGGGATTGTCTTGTTGAGCTCAGAATTGTCATTCCAGTTCATTCTATTCGGCTGTTTGTTTTAAAAGAAGCAGAAGCAGAATACATCCAATTATCCGGAGCACAGAAGTCAAGAACAAAGCAGAAAAGAAAAACAAGCAGCAATATTTCATCTTTTCATCTGCATACTTCAAGATTAAATTTCTAGATTGTAAAGTTAAATCCAATCAACTAGAAATCTTTATCTTGTTCTTGTGTAACAATCTAGCGGATCAAAATCCCTAGAACTTAATCTCAAATTGCGTTTAGCATTTAAATCTTTTTATTACAAAAATAGAAAAAGTTCATGTCGAATTTATTCTAGATTTGTGATAATTAATTTGAGATTAATTCCTTGTAATCGATACAGTTGTTGTAACACCTTTCAAGTTTAATAATATTTTTATTTAACTTGAATTTTGTTTCACATTTTTTATTCCGCATTTATTCGATTATTCGGTACTGTTTGTATTCAACCCCCCCTTCTACAAACACATTGGGACCAAACAATTGGTATCAGAGCCTTCTGATTAACGAACAAATCAAGATCCTAGACTTTTGTGATTTTTCAACTCCTTGAATTTTTATTTATTCAAAAATTCATAATGACTTCACAAAAAGTTGGAACCGTTAAAATTCCACTATTTGATAAAGAGAATTACATCAAGTGGAAGAAGAAGATGCTATTATTTTTACAAGTTGCAAATCCCAAATATCTGAACTTGTTAAAGAAGGGTCCAAAAATCCGATGGTTATTGAACCAGAGGTAACAGAAGATGATGTTGTGATTACCAAAGCTAAAACCTATCCAAAAGAGCCTGAAGATTTTACTCCTGTTGAAAAGGAAGAAGCCTCCTTGGATGCCGGCCTTCAATTAATATTAATTGATTCCCTTGATCCCTTGATGAACAGACATGTGATGAACTGTAAAAATTCCAAACACATGTGGGAAACTATTGAGGTGATTAATGAAGGCACAGAGGAAGTTAGGGAGAACAAGTTGGAGATCCTAACCTTTGAGTATGAATATTTTAAATCAAATCCAGGAGAAGGAATTACTGAAGTGTTTGAGAGGTACAATGCGTTGATCAACAACCTGAACATAAATGGGAAATATTATTCAATCAGGGAGGTCAACAAAAAGTTCCTTTTAACACTGCCAACTCATCTTGAACATAGAATCACTACCATTAGAGAAGCTAGAGATCTGAGTGAGATTTCTTTGGATAGACTCTATGGTGTGTTAAAAACCTATGAGTTGGAGCAGATTCAGCAGAAGGAAGTCTACGGGAAAGATAGAATGGTCAGCACATCTACTGCTCTTGTAGCTGAAGGTCAACAACAACAACAATCTCAACAGTCGGAGAGAATGGTACAGTTTTCCAAGGCTGAGGAAAATGTGATAGTAGCAGAATATGATCCTCCTACTACAAATCAATCCAGTGATGATTTTTATTCCTTGGAAGAGCTGGTGTTAAGACTGGCATTTTATGTAATATTATTTGTGGATTGGGTATAATATTAAAGTCAAATGAAAATATATTCAATGATTGTACGCTAGTGTAAGTGAAAGTTTCTGCATTATAAATTTGCTTTGTGTAGTATATGATTTTTAAAAGCAAGAGTTTATTTAATTTCTTTATTTTTGATTTATAAGGAATATTCTAAGCTTTGGAAAATTTTTCTTTTAAAAGGTATTTTGTTCACAAATTTTGAAAATGATTTTATAAAGTCTCTAAAAATCCATGTTATTTTATGATATAAATTTTATAATTTTTGAACTTGTATTTTATTTTATAAAAAATAAATCATTATAAATTTTAGTTGTCATATTTATCAAATTACATAAGAGACCATGCATGCAAATCACCCTTCTATTCTCTCAAAGGGCAAACAAGACTTTTCCAACCCCACTAACTCATTTGATTATTACCAAATTACTACCTTAGCCTTGCATGCAAAATGGCCTAACTTTAACCAAGGGACATTTTTGTAAGTTCTCACTTCCACTCATCATTTGTAAACCAAATAGCATAAAACAAAGAAATCAAAGTGGGAGAGGTCATTCTCATTCCACACTCCAACACCCCACAAATTTTCTTTCCTCCCCCTCCCACATTGCTCTCGGCCGAAGGCCAATTTCCCACCCCCCTTCCATTTTTCAATTCATTCTTCATCTTCCCAAGTGTAAATCTTTTACCTACATTCATCTTATATACTTTCCAAGTGTTTTGTGACTTGGAAGTTGAAGTTCCATGGATGCATGTGTAGTTCTTATGTGATCTCCAAAGAGAAACTCTTGATTCTTGTGAATTCAAGAGCTCTCTATGAGATATATTATGTATATGTGTTAACTAAGTGTTTTATGGAGATATCATGCTTTAAAATCCTTTGCATGCTACTGAAATTTCATTATATATTTATGTTTAGCCATGCATGTTAGTTTTAAGACATTAAAATGATGATCAACCATGTTTTGCATGCTACTCTTTTCGAAATCATGTAGTTATGTTTAAAAATCTATAAATTCGAAATATGTGTGCTTAAAATAGATTATTTTCATGATAAATTTCTTATTAATACTTAAAAGAAGTTATATTTCATGATTATTAAGGATGAGTATTAGGTGCAAGTCAATTTTGCAAGCACTTAAAACTTTATGCCTAGCCGAAATCTTGTTATGTGCTTTCCATGAGTTGCATGTTATATATTTGGTTGCATGTTGTTGTTTTTGGGCATGGATGATCTCACCCAAGTTTATTTTGAGAATAAGGGAGTTATTTCAGTAGATCACCATGTATAAGTCTTGGTTTAAGTATTGAGTTGTTGTTAGTTGAGTTTGTCAAGTCAAAACCTTGGAAAATGAGAGTTATAGTTTCTGCAGAAAAAATCAGTATAGCACCCTGAGGTTTAGAGTGAGTTTTGACCATGTCATTGGTGTGCACTTTGAGGCCCAAGCTACCAGAAGTTAGTATTGGGAGTATATAAAAGGTTTTAGGAGTTGGTTGGACGTTTCCATGTCATTTGGTTAGGTGCACAAGTAGAATCACAAAATTTGTCCAGCAGGGTACAGTTTTGTTGCAACTTAGAAATAGGGAGATTTGACCATATCATGGGTAGGCCCTCATTAGGCCCAATTGGGCCTTAGTTAGAGGGAGTGTCAGAGAAGTTTTTCCAACCATACTTCATAGGATATGATTTAGAACCAGGTGTCACAAGTTAATTCAAGTCAGGGCATTTTCTGCCCAGAAAAACAGGGGAACCTTGGACTTTTAGCTTAGGCCC
Organism: Apium graveolens; assembly: GCF_009905375.1. NCBI lineage: Eukaryota > Viridiplantae > Streptophyta > Magnoliopsida > Apiales > Apiaceae > Apium > Apium graveolens. The sequence continues at coordinate 116,912,107 of NC_133653.1, forward strand.
AAGAAGGCCCAAGCCAGGCCCTTGAGCCACATCAAGTTTTTGAGATGCCCTTAGGTCAGGAGAGTTTTGTGTAAAAGTTTTGAAGGAAAACTTGTAGTTTAAGATTGTCTAATACTCAACTTATACTATCTTACAACTATGGTGGTCGACCTAATACTCAAGAAACCATAGTTGTCATTCTGAAATTTGCACCACTGAGCACTATCACTTATCACATAGTTTTAGAACACTTAGAAGTGAGTATTAGGTCGACCACCATAGTTGTAAGATAGTATAAGGTCAGTAGAGCAAAAGGCATAAGTGAGGGTCAATAGGTTTTGGATAATTTAGGAAAGGCACATCGAGTTAGGAAGCCGAAATTTGAAGACCTTGTCTAGTTTAGCGACCAAGTGACTTAAGTTGTGAGTCGAGATCATCCAAGCCTAGTGTTGCATTATGGTATATATGGTGTTATTTGGTGTTAATATATGATATGTGAATATGTGGCTATGTGTGTGCAATTATAATTTAAAGGAGAATATAAATTAAGTGCATATAGGCCTAAGTGCCATCCGTGTTTAATTTCGGGTTGTAAATAGGTTAAGATTTGGTAAGAATATATTATAATGAGGATTATTATTATTTATGTAGGATCTCGAGACCGAGGGAAAACTTGCCATAAAAGTCGAGTGAAGCTCCAGTTGCTCCTACCAGTCAGACCAGACCAGCCTATCTTAAGGCAAGTGATTCAACTTGACCTTCGTATTTACTATAAACAGTTCATATATATCGATGCAATTATCCTGAGTCATTTTGATATGATTAAATCAAGCGTATCTCTCTCTTATCTTTGAATTATATAGAAATGCCATGAACCCTCGAGTATGTCTTGCAAGTAGTTCAAAAGTCTTTTCATGATAGTTAAATGCCATGATAAAATAGAGATTTGTTATAATACTTTATTGATCCTTTTGATTATCATGCTATTGATTCCTGAGAAATCTTGATATTACACCATGATGCTTTGATTCAACTCTTGAAATAACCTCGATAGAAACTTTATCTTGATACCTAAAAGCCAATCATTTCTTAAATTCATTCATGATTGTTTGATAACCCTATCCTTACCCTAAAGCTGGATACCCTGTTATATCTTGAGCTGATGATCACTTTCTTTATATTTTAACACCTCTATCCTATTTGGAACCAGTGATGCTTATCTTCTTGATGTTCTAATACCTATACCTTGTCTACAACCATTGCTTTAAGCCTAGTTTGGCATTACTCTTTCATATTATCCAATAGCCTTGCTCAATTTCCTTATCAAAGTTCTTGTTTATGGAAACCTCTCAATTACCCTAATATAGTAAAGTCTAGTGGATCATGGCCTTGAGATTTAGTGTCATATTTCCAGTGTTTCAAGTTGATCTATAATCCCTTGATAAAAATGTTTACAGTCAAAAGAGATTTTGTCATAAATCGGCATCAGTTTTTAAAATGATTAAAATGTGGATTTCTTAGTCCCAAAGGGGGATAAATGTTTTCTTTGAATGGTGGATCTGGACTGAGACACGAGTCCTTTCCGCACTTATATTAGGCTTAAAAGTTGCCTAGGGATTCCCGTTAATGTTTTAGAACCCAGCGAGGTTCGGGATTACTTCGCGGCTGATCACCGGCTGTAATCCGTAGCGTCATAAAATGATTTTGATTAAGACATGATTTTAAAATTGTTTTGATGCAAGCAAAATGATGCCATCTCACATAGTTTTTATCTCTCGTTACCTTTGGTTATGTCTTTCCATTATCATTCTTAAAAGTATATCTCAATTTATGTTTTGGTGTCGTACTGTTAGCACTTGTTGAGCATTTGGCTCACTTCTTGCTTTACCCTGATATTACAGCTAGCAGCTATGGTTAGATTCAAGCAGACTGCCCGTAAGACCTGTGATGCTGATGCTTATGTTCGAGCGCAGGTAGAATAAGTAATAATAATTGTGTGAGGACTCGGTATTTGTAATCAGATGTAATAGTTGGTAGTGTTGGGCTGTTCCAAACCCTAAACTGTAAGATCTTGGAGTTGGTTGTGTATTCTTCATTTAAAATATTGTAATAGCTATATTTATTTTGCTGTTTAAGTTGGGGGTGTGACAGGTTTTGGTATCAGAGCTACGGTTTAGAGTCCCTGGACAGCCCAAATAGGTTATAGGATATGTGTGTAGGTTATAGATATTATGCGAGAGAGTAGGTTAAGTAAATTATTATTAATACTCCTCTTATTGGTTGTCAGCAAAGGGCGCATTCCTCGTCATCTTCTGGGTCGGACGATACTATTGCTTTCTCCGTGTATGCTGAGTTGAGGCGCTAGTTCGACATGCTTCAGGGCAAGTACGATCGACTGATAGACTGACTGAAGAACGTGTATCCGGACAGCCGAAACTACGAAGGGAAGCCCAAGGAGCAGATGACTACGAGACTTGAGACCTTGGTTCAGTACGTCAACACTAAGCTTGAGGAGATGCCAGCGCACCGGGACCGTACCAGCCAGTATGTCATTCAGATGGTGGCGGATGAGCTCCAGAGCATTGCGAAGACGCTTCGAGAGGAAAAGACTACCAAGCCCCGTTCAGATGGAGTGGAGCCTTAGTTCTTTCCATTTACCTTTCATGTTGTTGTACTATAAGACTCTATGGAATCCCCAGTTGTTTCCATTTTTCCTTTAAATAAGCCTGTTATTCCTAGAATCAGACTATGTCCCAATCCTATGTACTGTGACCTTTAAAATTTCAATAATTATGTGCTATTGTTCCATTTGCTCTCAACTGTTATTTTATGTTTTATCATCATATCTGCTTAATTTGGAAACTTGACCCCATATGAAAATGAGAATGCCATGTGATACCCTCGAATCATTTTATCATTCATATCTGTTTTGATACAACTCTTATTTCAGGATCATGCCTCCCAAAAAGAAGAACCCAACAACCACCTTCACCACAGACCCAAATATTCTTCGACTACTGGAAACCTTGCAACAGCAAACCGATGCTATAGCTCAACAACAACTAACTCTTCAACAACGAATTGAAAACCAAGATAACCGTGAGCCACACCAACCACCTGAACCACCAGTACCACCTAGACAAATTGTCACTTTCAAGGCTTTTCAGAATGTGAATCCACCTGTATTTCATGATACCACTGATCCAGTGATAGCTAACACATGGATCAAGGAGATGGAAAGGGCTTTTGAGTTGGTACAGTTAGGAGACGATCAGAAGACGCCGTATGCTACTTACTTCTTGAAGGGAGAAGTCATCTATTGGTGGGAATCAGTAAAGGCTATGGAAGTCACTCAGCAGGTTTCTTGGGAGAGATTTAAAAAGTTATTTCTGGACAAGTATTACCCTAAGTACATGCAGAATCAGATGGAGCTAAAATTTCTTGAGTTGAAGCAAGGGAACATGACTGTATTGGAGTATGAGAAGAAGTTCACTGAGTTGTCAAGGTTTGTGACAAAGTATACCAGCACTGAGGAGGAAAAAGCAAAGAAATTTCAGCAAGGATTGGAGCCTTGGATCAGAGATAGGGTGGCTATGTTTGAGCTTGAAACTTATGCGGGAGTAGTACAGAAAGCTACTCTGATTGAGAATAATGGGATGCAGTCAAGGAAAGAGAGGGATAACAAGATGAGGAAGGTTCCATTTTATGGAGAAAAGTCTGAAGCTGGAAGTTCGCAAGATCGGAATGTAAAGAGGATTGGTTTTCGGAAGGGCGGAAATTTTCAAAAGAAGGGAAATTTGGGCAAAAGGCAAGAATCAAAAGGGAACAATCAGGCAAGCCAAGGGCAAGTTGGAGAAAACAGGTTCCAGAGATCGGAATGCAAGCACTGTGGAAGAAGGCACCCCGGAGTATACAATAAGCTGAGCATGACCTGTTATAGGTGCAATCAGAAGGGACATTTGGCAAATGAGTGCAAGATGCCAAAGCCAGGAGTTACGTGCTACAAGTGTGGGAAGACTGGACACATGGCTAGGGAGTGTAAGGCAACAGGACCAGTCAAAGCTCTGATGAACGTGGCAAGTACCAGTGCAAGCGTGCCAGCTGAGTGCAAGCGTGCCAGCTGAGGTATTCTGAGGTGATAGCAGGTACACTTTTACTCAATAATGTCAAAGCTAAAGTATTGATTGATTCGGGAGCAACAAGATCTTTCATATCAGAATCTTTTGTTGATAAGCTTCAATGTGAGAAAATGGTTATGAGTGAGGTAGTAAATGTGGTAATTGCGAACCAAGAGAAGATTCCTGTGAATCAATTTTGTCCAAAGTGTGAGATCGATATTTCGGGATATAAGTTTTCAGCCGACTTGATACTCTTCAAGTTGGGAGAGTTTGACATAATTTTAGGAATGGATTGGTTAGGAGAGAATAGCGCTCAGATTAATTGTAAGACCAAAAGAGTGTATTTAAAGACGAAGAGTGGAGAGAAGGTAGTATTTAAGGGGCAGAGGCAAGAGCAACTATTTCTTACAATCGTTCAGGCTAAGAAGTTGCTTAGAAAAGGTTGTGAGTCGTTCCTAGCATATGTAGTGGATTCAGAGAGAGGCAGCCTTAGCATGGAAGATATTCCTGTAGTTAGTGAGTTCCCCGATGTGTTTCCCGATGAACTACCAGGCTTACCACCAGATCGACAAATTGAGTTTGAGATCAACCTTGCTCCAGGCACGGAACCAGTTTCAAAGGCCCCATATAGGATGGCACCAGCAGAAATGAAAGAGTTGGCGAGCCAGCTACAAGAATTATTGGATAAAGGAGTGATACGACCAAGTACGTCGCCATGGGGAGCACCTATTCTGTTTGTAAAGAAGAAAGATGGGAGTATGCGTCTATGCATAGATTACCGGGAGTTGAATAAGGTGACGATCAAGAATCGCTACCCGCTACCAAGGATAGATGACCTTTTTGATCAGTTGAAGGGAGAAAAATGCTTTTCGAAGATTGATTTGAGATCGGGATACCATCAATTAAAGATCAAAGAAGAAGATATTCCTAAGACCGCATTCAGGACCAGATATGGGCATTATGAATTCCTAGTAATGCCGTTTGGATTGACCAACGCTCCGGCCGCATTTATGGATCTGATGAATCGGGTATTTAAGAAGTATTTGGATAAATTTGTCATGGTATTTATTGATGACATCCTTATTTATTCTAAGTCGGAAGAAGAACATAAGCAGCACCTCTGGATAGCCTTGGAGATACTCCGACAAGAGAAGTTGTATGCCAAGTTCACCAAATGTGAGTTTTGGTTAAAGGAAGTTCAATTTTTGGGGCGTGTTATTGGAAATGAGGGAGTAAAAGTGGATCCGGCAAAGATTGAGGCAGTTATGAGTTGGGAGAGGCCAAAGACTCCTACGAAAGTGTGAAGTTTTCTAGGATTGGCCGGATACTATAGAAGATTCGTCAAGGATTTCTCGAAGATCGCCACGCCATTGACCAAGTTAACCAGAAAGAATCAAAAGTTTGAATGGAGTGGAGAATGTGAAGATAGCTTTCAAGAATTAAAGCAGAAGTTGGTAACAGCTCCGGTGTTGGTACTACCAGATGATCAAGGGAATTTTGTAATATTCAGCGACGCTTCACATAAGGGTTTGGGTTGTGTGTTGATGCAACACAGTAAAGTGATCGCATATGCGTCAAGACAGTTAAAGCCGCATGAGTTAAAGTACCCGACGCATGACTTGGAACTAGCCGCCATAGTGTTCGCACTCAAGATCTGGAGACATTACCTCTATGGAGAGAAGTGTGAAATCTACACGGATCACAAGAGTTTAAAGTACATTTTTATTCAGAAAGAGCTCAATATGAGGCAGAGGAGATGGCTGGAATTGAATAAGGACTATGACTGCTCGATAAATTACCATCCTGGAAAGGCGAACGTAGTGGCCGATGCTCTGAGTAGGAAGGAGAGATTGAATATGATGATAACATCAAAAGAGTTAACTGAAGAAATCGAAAAATTGGAATTGGAACTTTGTGCTTATGGAAAAGTCGAGGAAGTTTGTCGTGCAATGACCTTTCAGCCAACACTAGTGGAAAAGATAAAGAAGTGTCAAGAGGAAGTAATGGAAAAAGAGAAGAATCAGTTATCTGGAGAGGAGATTAATACTCAAAGGGATGAGCAAGGGATACTAAGGTTTTCATCCAGAATATGGATTCCCCATGTACCTGAATTAAAGAATGAGATCCTCCATGAAGCCCACAATTCGAAATTTTCAATCCACCCGGGAAGCACCAAGATGTATTGAGACTTAAAGAAGAACTTTTGGTGGCCAAATATGAAGCGAGACGTGGCAGAATGGGTTGCGAAGTGCTATACTTGTCAGAAAGTAAAGGCAGAACATCAACGACCAAGCGGATTAATTCAGCCCCTGAAGATTCCAGAATGGAAATGGGAAAATATCGCTATGGACTTTATAGTAGGACTACCGTGAACGAAATCCGGGCATGACGCAATATGGGTTATAGTTGATCGTCTTACGAAGTCTGCGCATTTCCTTCCAATAAACGAGAAGTCGTCACTGGATAAGTTGGTTCATCTGTATGTGCGCGAAATCGTACTAAGGCATGGAGTACCCGTATCAATAGTTTCAGACAGAGATCCCCGATTTAACTCGAGATTCTGGAAGCAATTTCAGGAATGTCTTGGCATGAAGTTGAATATGAGCACGGCGTACCACCCGCAGACTGATGGCTAGAGTGAAAGGACAATTCAAACAATTGAAGATATGTTGCGCAGTTGTGCAATCGATTTTGCAGGAAGTTGGGATGACCATTTGCCGTTTGATTGAATTCTCTTACAACAACATCTATCATTCCAGTATCGGCATGCCACAATACGAAGCTTCGTACGGGCGAAAGTGTAGATCACCAACAAGTTGGGATGAAGTAGGAGAAGGAAGAATTCTCGGCTCGGAATTGGTACAACAGTTGCATGATTCGGTCAAGTTAATTCAGAAAAGGTTGCTTGCTGCTCAAGATAGACAGAGGAAGTATGCGGATCCAGTGCGTAAGGACGTTCAATTCCAAATTGGCGAAGCTGTGTTGCTAAAAGTATCACCTAGAAAAGGGTTGATAAGATTTGGCAGGAAAGGGAAGTTAGCACCAAGATACATAGGTCCTTTTGAGATTTTGAGTCAAGTGGGAAAGGTGGCCTACGAGTTGGCCTTACCACCTCAGTATCAGCATGTGCATAATTTGTTCCATGTGTCGTTGCTTAAGAAGTACAATCCTGACGCTAGCCATGTGATAGAATATGAACCTGTAGAAATTCAGGCAGACCTGTCATTTGTGGAGCAACCGGTTAAAATACTCGACTGGCAAGTAAAGAGTCTTAGAAATAAGTCAGTAAAGTTAGTAAAAGTACTTTGGAGGAACCCTAAGGTCGAAGAGTCGACTTGGGAGTTAGAGTCTGATATGCGTTCCCGGCATCCTCATCTTTTCTCTTAGATTCTGGGGACAGAATCCCTTAAGTGGGAGAGGATGTTACGACCGGCATTTTATGTAATATTATTTGTGGATTGGGTATAATATTAAAGTCAAATGAAAATATATTCAATGATTGTACGCTAGTGTAAGTGAAAGTTTCTGCATTATAAATTTGCTTTGTGTAGTATATGATTTTTCAAAGCAAGAGTTTATTTAATTTCTTTATTTTTGATTTATAAGGAATATTCTAAGCTTTGGAAAATTTTTCTTTTAAAAGGTATTTTGTTCACAAATTTTGAAAATGATTTTATAAAGTCTCTAAAAATCCAAGTTATTTTATGATATAAATTTTATAATTTTTGAACTTGTATTTTATTTTATAAAAAATAAATCATTATAAATTTTAGTTGTCATATTTATCAAATTACATAAGAGACCATGCATGCAAATCACCCTTCTATTCTCTCAAAGGGCAAACAAGACTTTTCCAACCCCACTAACTCATTTGATTATTACCAAATTACTACCTTAGCCTTGCATGCAAAATGGCCTAGCTTTAACCAAGGGACATTTTTGTAAGTTTTCACTTCCACTCATCATTTGTAAACCAAATATCATAAAACAAAGAAATCAAAGTGGGAGAGGTCATTCTCATTCCACACTCCAACACCCCACAAATTTTCTCTCCTCCCCCTCCCACATTGCTCTCGGCCGAAGGGCAATTTCCCACCCCCCTTCCATTTTTCAATTCATTCTTCATCTTCCCAAGTGTAAATCTTTTACCTACATTCATCTTATATACTTTCCAAGTGTTTTGTGACTTGGAAGTTGAAGTTCCATGGATGCATGTGTAGTTCTTATGTGATCTCCAAAGAGAAACTCTTGATTCTTGTGAATTCAAGAGCTCTCTATGAGATATATTATGTATATGTGCTAACTAAGTGTTTTATGGAGATATAGGGAGATTTGACCATGTCATGGGTAGGCCCTCATTAGGCCCAATTGGGCCTTAGTTAGAGGGAGTGTCAGAGAAGTTTTTCCAACCATACTTCATAGGATATGAGTTAGAACCAGGTGTCACAAGTTAATTCAAGTCAGGGCATTTTCTGCCCAGAAAAATAGGGGAACCTTGGACTTTTAGCTTAGGCCCAAGAAGTCCCAAGCCAGGCCCTTGAGCCACATCAAGTTTGTGAGATGCCCTTAGGTCAGGAGAGTTTTGTGTAAAAGTTTTGAAGGAAAACTTGTAGTTTAAGAGTGTCTAATGTACTCAAGAAACCATAGTTGTCATTCTGAAATTTGCACCCGTGAGCACTATCACTTATCACATAGTTTTAGAACACTTAGAAGTGAGTATTAGGTCGACCACCATAGTTTTAAGATAGTATAAGGTCAGTAGAGCAAAAGGCACAAGTGAGGGTCAATAGGTTTTGGATAATTTAGGAAAGGCACATCGAGTTAGGAAGCCAAAATTTGAAGACCTTGTCTAGTTTAACGACCAAGTGACTTAAGTTGTGAGTCGAGATCATCCAAGCCTAGTGTTGCATTATGGTATATATGGTGTTATTTGGTGTTAATATATGATATCTGAATATGTGGCTATGTGTGTGCAATTATAATTTAAAGGAGAATATAAATTAAGTGCATATAGGCCTAAGTGCCATCCGTGTTTAATTTCGGGTTGTAAATAGGTTAAGATTTGGTAAGAATATATTATAATGAGGATTATTATTATTTATGTAGGATCTCGAGACGAGGGAAAACTTGCCATAAAAGTCGAATGAAGCTCCAGTTGCTCCTACCAGTCAGACCAGACCAGCCTATCTCAAGGCAAGTGATTCAACTTGACCTTCGTATTTACTATAAACAGTTCATATATATCGATGCAATTATCCTGAGTCATTTTGATATGATTAAATCAAGCGTATCTCTCGCTTATCTTTGAATTATATAGAAATGCCATGAACCCTCGAGTATGTCTTGCAAGTAGTTCAAAAGTCTTTTCATGATAGTTAAATGCCATGATAAAATATAGATTTGTTATAATACTTTATTGATCCTTTTGATTATCATGCTATTGATTCCTGAGAAATCTTGATATTGCACCCTGATGCTTTGATTCAACTCTTGAAATAACCTCGATAGAAACTTTATCTTGATACCTAAAAGCCAATCATTTCTTAAATTCATTCATGATTGTTTGATAACCCTATCCTTACCCTAAAGCTGGATACCCTGTTATATCTTGAGCTGGTGATAACTTTCTTTATATTTTAACACCTCTATCCTATTTGGAACCAGTGATGCTTATCTTCTTGATGTTCTAATACCTATACCTTGTCTACAACCATTGCTTTAAGCCTAGTTTGGCATTACTCTTTCATATTATCCAATAGCCTTGCTCAATTTCCTTGTCAAAGTTCTTGTTTATGGAAACCTCTCAATTACCCTAATATAGTAAAGTCTAGTGGATCATGGCCCTGAGATTTAGTGTCATATTTCCAGTGTTTCAAGTTGATCTATAATCCCTTGATAAAAATGTTTACAGTCAAAAGAGATCTTGTCATAAATCGGCATCAGTTTTTAAAATGATTAATGTGGATTTCTCAGTCCCAAAGGGGGATAAATGTTTTCTTTGAATGGTGGATCTGGACTGAGACGCGAGTCCTTCCGCACTTATATTAGGCTTAAAAGTTGCCTAGGGATTCCCGTTAATGTTTTAGAACCCAGCGAGGTTCGGGATTACTTCGCGGCTGATCACCGGCTGTAATCCGTAGCGTCATAAAATGATTTTGATTAAGACATGATTTTAAAATTGTTTTGATGCAAGAAAAATGATGCCATCTCACATAGTTTTTATCTCTCGTTACCTTTGGTTATGTCTTTCCATTATCATTCTTAAAAGTATATCTCAATTTATGTTTTGGTGTCGTACTGTTAGCACTTGTTGAGCATTTGGCTCACTTCTTGCTTTACCCTGATATTACAGCTAGCAGCTATGGTTAGATTCAAGCAGACTGCCCGTAAGACCTGTGATGCTGATGCTTATGTTCGAGCGCAGGTAGAATAAGTAATAATAGTTGTGTGAGGACTCGGTATTTGTAATCAGATGTAATAGTTGGTAGTGTTGGGCTGTTCCAAACCCTAAACTGTAAGATCTTGGAGTTGGTTGTGTATTCTTCATTTAAAATATTGTAATAGCTATATTTATTTTGCTGTTTAAGTTAGGGGTGTGACAGCTGGAGCAATTGGAAGATGAGTCAATGGTCCAAATTGTCAAGAGATTCACCAATGTCAGATTCAAGAGAAATCCCAAGTTCAAGTACAAGTCCAACTACAACAAATTCCAGAAAGGTGGATCTTCATCCTCTAACACCAGCAGTGGTGGATACAAAATAGGGATGGTTGATCGGAGCACCATTAGATGCTATAACTGCAATGAGTTGGGACACTTTGCCACAGAATGCAGGAAGCCAAAGCAAGTAAGGAAGAACTCTTATGATTCAAATCAGAAGAGTAACTCTGAAAGGGCTTATCTGGAAAAGGGAAGAAGCTGGGATGATACTGATAGTGAAGATGAAGAAGAAGGGAATCTTGCTCTTATGGCTATTGATGGAAAAGCTTCATCGTCAAGAAAAGAGGTAAAATATACTGATGCTGAATTAGTTTATCATCTAGGAGGTAACTTAGATTGTGCTCGTCGTGATAATGAACTGTTAAGTTTACAGATCAAAGACCTTGAGAAAGAGGTCAATAAATTAAGACTTGTGCACATTAATCAAGACAAGTTAAAAGAACAAGTATCTTTTTAGAGAATAGAGTTGACTGTTATAGAAAACTCGAAACTATTCTCAAAGAAAAGATCACCGGTCTTGAGACTAAGGTTAGAGCCTACTTCAATTCTTGTTCGAAGGCTAAAGAGTTCTACAGTAAGCAAGCTGTTAATCAAACATCTGGAATAGGTTATGATTACAATGTTGCTATTGGAGAATTAGGCATAAACTCCCCTCCTCATGTATGTGCTAAAGGGAGGGAAGTACCACATATGCTTAAGGGTGTTGATGAACCCCTCTATAAAGCATCAATTGTTGAACCATTTGATACGACCTCTTCTGTTATTCAGGAAGAAATACGTGCTGAAGATCATGCTAATGAGAAGGTTGTTTCCAAGTTAAGTGTGTCGAAAGTTCCAGTCAAAGTTGTGAAAGCAACTGAGACTAACTCAGACACACATGAGTTGGATAACAAAAATGACATGTCTACCATGCATAAATTGCCTGCTGTTAATCACTCTCATAAAGCATGTGGTGTTGCTAATTGTATGTCTTGTGCTTTTAATTTGATGTATGCTTATTTTAATGAAGCATGTTTCTAATGATAAGACTACTCCTTGTCAGCATGTGAATAACAAGAAGCATGATAGGTCTAAGACTGCTAGTCCTTCTAAGGCTAGAAAGGAGACATTTGTGCCTAAGCCTAAACAGAAATTTGTTAAGGCTGTTTACAAGGTCAAATGTTCAGTCATTGAGGATGTTGAGACCATTAAAATTAAAAATGTTGTTTTGCCTGACAAAGGAAAATTCTACAAGTATGACGGGCCCAACCAAGTTTGGGTTCCGAAGAAGGTCTAATCCATTTGTAGTGCAGGGCATTAAACAGGTGTAACCGGTAGTGTGGATTCTTGACAGTGGATCATCAAGACATATGACCGGAGATAGAGCCCTGCTATTAAATGTGGATTGAGAAAGCTGGCCCCCTGGTTACCTTTGGAGATAACAGCAAAGGTTTATCTGAGGGATATGGCTGTTTGCAAGCTGGGAATGTTATCATTGAAAATTTTATATATTGTGCTAGGTTATTATCAGGAAGCAGTATCTAACATATAGAACCAGTGATGAGACTTGAGAATATTATGACATATCAGGCACCTGATGCACATTACACTTGGAATTGGACTCTAGTAAGATGTGTACAAATGTACCCCTGGTTGGTGAGTCAAAAGAGGAAGTCAATGCACCTCAGTTCATGGACTTTGCAGTTGCAGATCTATTGGACTATGCAATCTCTTCTTCACAATCTCACTTCAGGTTGGTATGAACTAGTGTACTGCTCAAGCAATCGTCATATTTATAACTCTCTAATCACTAGGCACAATCATATTGTTTAATATGTGCAGTGAATTTTAGGAGTAAATCAAACTTCTTTCTACATTAGTGATTTCTTAATTCATGTAAAATCCTTTAAAATCACTATTGTACATCATTACTCTCAAAAGATTAAATGTATAATTTTCATTCATTATAGATTTTAAGTACATTTTATCTCTCTATATTACCCTATGTTCTGTGATACAGGTTCAGTCTCCAATGGCTTTCTTTCATTGACAGTCATGAGGTTGAAAACCCACAACATCTATCCCAGATTGTAAAGACAAACACAGAAACAGAACCAACCAACACTCTTTTACCACTAAATGTAGTATGAATGAGCGTGAGGGAGATAGTGCCTTAGTGCACTACATAAGGAAGGTTCTGTAGTCAACCCAGTAGCTCTGTCTCCTACATAGATGAGTAGTATTTAAACCGAGACAACTAGTATTTAAACCGAGACAACTGCTAGCCCCCATACATCTTCTCAAAAAGATGTAATGGCTAAAAAGGCTCAAAAATAGTTACTAGATTCATTCTCTCAAAAGGGTGTGTCTATTGAAATTTGCATGTCGGCCAAGGTATCCGATGTAGTGTCACCACTTCAAACATAAAAAAATTTTGATGCACAAGGAAAGGTTACACACATAAAGGATGAGTTGACGGAAACAAGAGTTTCGACCATTTTAAGGTCAGATTCGATTGTTCAAGGTTCGTTAATGGACCAATTGCCTTTACAGGTGTTAGGAGAGGATACTGATCCAAAAGCCATATGTCAGTGGTCAGTGTCTACCTCCCCAGGCTTAAATCCCCTAGATGCATCTGCGGATAGTGGATCTGACATAGGCGCAGATCGGCAAGTTGTTGACAATGATTCAGATATTACCTGATGAGTCACAAGGAAATATCTTCACAGACATTAGAAGGGAACTTTGATCTTTATGCTAAATTCGTTGGATCATTGTTTACCTTCCCAGAATTCAAATCTGGAACCCTAAAAGGGAAACTAGCAACTTGTAGATTATGACTCAGATTCATCTGGCGAGTTTAACAAGGATGGGGATTTGCGAACTCCCATTGCACCACATGTGACCTCCTTAAGGATGGCTAAGGTGATTTTCCTTGCAGGTACAGTTGGATTATGGAGCTATGAGAGAAGAGTGATACACTTGTGAGAATGAGTGTAAACACGAGTGGAGAGAAGAGTGAAACACATGTGAGGTACACTAAATAGAATCACACACTCACAGTGAGGAAGAAAGATAAACTACTTGTTATTTCTTTTCCAACCAAGTGAAATATGAGAACTCCTTCAGACGACAGCATACATTCCTTCTTTAAGGGGGAGATAAAAGCTTAAGTAATAGTTTGGAGGATTCCTCAACTAAGGGGGAGAAATAGCAGGAAGGAAGAAAAAGATCCTACATATGTACACTACACCACACCATTGTTGTTTGTAACTACGGATCCTATTGTACGGGAGAGGTGGTAAACACAAGGTGATTTTCTAGTAAGGGAAGAAGCTGTTTTTAAAAGGAGAGTACCATTGGTTTTTATCTGCGGATCCTATTGTACGGGAGAGGTGGTAAACGAAGGTGATCTTCTTTAATCAGTTGATTCTCATGGGGGAGAAGCAAGAGAGATATGTGCTTCTCAACAGGAAATATGGTTGTACAAAAGAAGATGAAACTACATGAAGATATGTTCAGTCTAGAGGAACATCTATTTGGAATCTGGAAAAGGTTAAATGTTATCCAGAACTTTTCTGCTATTTACTTTGCATTTCTGTTTATATCTTTTTCTTATTTGTTAGTTGAGTTATCCTCTAGGTATTTGTGTGTTATTGTCTAACAAACAAATAGGGGGATATTGTAAGGCATATGTCATAGCCTATTTGTACATTCAAGGATTTAACTCAACTCAAATAAGAATGTAATAAGTAAATAATGGATCTACCGTCAAAGAGATCTCGCAAAGTAACATCTGTCAAAGGATTCAGAAATAAGGTTCATCTACAGACTTGAGGAATTAATTCACTGGAAGAAGCTCAAGAAATTGATCAAGCCTCAGTGATACAAATCAAGATTGTGGATTTAATCAAGTGACAGAGATCTCGCCAGGGTATCAGAGAATTACAAGGATTTAATCTGAAGAAAATCAAGTTGTCAAAATCAAGACATGAAGAAACGTCACGGAAGTTAGTCACTTATGAACCAGACAGTACATCGAGTGTCAACATTGAAGTGGTGGAATTGATTCATAATTGACAGTGATTTTCAGAAGAATGGTTGCTGCTCAAGATTAGTATTAATTCTCTATTAATTAATTAAGTCATATAATTTAATTAAGAAAATAAATTATATCTGCAAAGATTAATTTATTGATTAATTGAATTAATTGATTAATTAATTCAGAATTAATATTAAGGATTTTCAGAATTTAAATTGGATTAAAATCTATTTAAATTCAAAAAGACAATCTGATTGTACTAATATGATAATCGGTATGACAATTGATAGTCATACCGAAAGTCATGCCAGTACAAACAATTGTCTTGCCGAAAGTTACACTGGGAGGAGGATAGTCCTGCTAGTTCATTCAGATAGTCTTGCTAGTTCATTTGATAGTCCTACCGAAACTCTTGCTAGCTTTTGGGATTGTCTTGCTGAGCTCAGGATTGTCATTCCAGTTCATTCTATTCGGCTGTTTATTTTAAAAGAAGCAGAAGCAGAATACATCCAATTATCCAGAACACAGAAGTCAAGAACAAAGCAGAAAAGAAAAACAAGCAGCAATATTTCATCTTTTCATCTGCATACTTCAATATTAAATTTCTAGATTGTAAAGTTAAATCCAATCAACTAGAAATCTTTATCTTGTTCTTGTGTAACAATCTAGCGGATCAAAATCCCTGGAACTTAATCTCAAATTGTGTTTAGCATTTGAATCTTTTTATTACAAAAATAGAAAAAGTTCATGTCGAATTTATTCTAGATTTGTGATAATTAATTTGAGATTAATTCCTTGTAATCGATACAGTTATTGTAACACCTTTCAAGTTTAATAATATTTGTATTTAACTTGAATTTTGTTTCACATTTTTTATTCCGCATTTATTCGATTATTCGGTACTGTTTGTATTCAACCCCCCCTTCTACAAACACATTGGGACCTAACAGATGCAGAGAGTCCAGATGAGCTTGAAGAATTGCCTTGGTACCAGCATCTATAGTCTCCTGAAGGGCCTTCTGAATAGTCATTACTTGCCTGACC
The DNA here is from genome assembly GCF_009905375.1 of Apium graveolens. Classification (NCBI taxonomy): domain Eukaryota; kingdom Viridiplantae; phylum Streptophyta; class Magnoliopsida; order Apiales; family Apiaceae; genus Apium; species Apium graveolens. The sequence continues at coordinate 116,927,987 of NC_133653.1, forward strand.
AAAGTTACACCAAACTCTCCTGGTGTAGATGCCTTTGCCCATGCCCAATCAGGTAGATCTGGAACAGAACTTGGGCCTGCTTCTCCCCCTAAGTTCATGCTCTTATCCAAAGAATTAGAGTCATCATCATTAGAATTTACTCCAAATTCTTCAGATGGCTCACCAGCTTGAGAAGGCAGCCTGTTAACAGCAGCTTTGTCTCTGAGAAGAGATTCTGAAGTGTGTACAATGTTTAGAGTCTGTTCTGCCTCCACATTGCCCTGAGCAGCCCATAATTGATAGGCTGGAACAGGGTGAGTAAAAGTGTCAGCATCCAAGGAAATATTATCAATTACAGCTTTGTAATGTTGCTGAAATTGTCTTTCCTTTTCTGCATCATCCACTATCATTGACTCACTAGCAATGGCTGGATCCATCCTTATAGCTTCTGTACCTGCCTTTCTCTCATTTACTCTATTTTCTTGCATCGGGGGCTCCCCCTGGCTCACACACACCCTCACACCCTCACCCTCACCTTCTAAGGTGGCACTCCCCTCACTCACTTTTGCCATGCTGGAAGAAATAGCATGCATATGGTAACTCTCAACCTCTCCTTTTGCCTGGGAGCAACCCAGCCTCTCACTCAAATTATCACTCCCTTCCCTCAAACCTAAAAGTGATTGTACAGTAACCATGTCCTCTACAGTTGGAATTATTTCTGTTATATGTGTAGAGACCATCAACGGATAGGGAGTATCCGTTGAAGTGGAAACTGATGGTATCAACGGATAATTGCTGTTAAGCTTATCCGTCGAAGAACAACCACTTGTCAACGGATGAGAGATATCCGTTGAAGAAGGAAAAGATGTAGATATTGAAAGTGACATAATTGTTGAATCTGTATGAATTGATTTTAAGTGAGGTGACACAGATTCTTCAACTATATCTGAAAGAATTGGCTGATGATCCAACAAATCATCTAAAAGATGATGATCATCAGGTTTTGAGTGGGGCTCCTCCTTGAGTTTTAATGAGGGAAAATCAGGAAGTGATGTGAATATCATATCCACATCCAAAGAGGGTGATGGAGAGTTTGATGATTGATGTGTTTCTATTATGAGAGAATGGGGTTGTGACTCCACATTTGCTGGAGTCACTTCAAGCTGAATTTGAGAAGGCAAAGATACAGGTGGATGTATCTGTGCTGTGTGTGCCCCTTGTGTGGAAACTAGGGTCTTGGCCTTCTTCTTCCTTGAAAAGGCTTTGATTGGTGAATGCGTGGCTTCAGTGTCCCTCCCTCTTTTGTTCTGTGTCCCTGGTTGGGGACTATTTTCAATAGTTGCACCCTTTTGGGAGGTTGCAACTAGGGATGTGTTTGACTCCTTTTGAACCACCACAGTCTTTTGAGAGACTGTGGCTTGGCTGAATGGGGTACCACTCACCTCTCCCACCTTATCCTGGGGGGTTTCTTGATGTTCACCCCTCCCCTCACCACTCACACCTTGTTCACTCCCTTCAGGCTTTATGGTAGTTGTTACAACTGTTGTCTTTTGAGAGACAACAGAGGTGGTTTTCTTTGGCTTGTGTTTTGAAATTTTAGTTTTGGTGGCTTTGGTAGGAACCTGTGTGAGGAACCTGTTTGGACAAAGACACAGAATCCATTGCCACACTGGAAGGCAAAGAAACAATGGGGTTGGAAATAGTAGGAGTTATAGAAGTGTTTACCTCACTTACCTGTGGTGCATTCATGATTGGAAAATATACCAATGGCACCTGGCTGTTGAGGTTCATTCTCAAAAGGTCTGCAAGGACCCTTTTCTCTTGTGCCCAGCATTTGAGTTTATTGTTCTCATTAGATATAACCAATCCTTCAGCAACATGGTTAGCCAATAACATAAAGAATCTAGCATAGTAGATGTTATGTGGTCTATTAGCTTTGTTACCTAATCTGGAACCTAATTCTAGCATGACATAGTTGCTAAAATTAAAGTACCTATCAGAAACTAGCATATAGAGCATATTAACAAGAGATGAAGTTATGGCATCAAAATTGCTAATCTTCCCAGAGAAAACCTTGATAAAGGCATCTCCAAGAAAACTCCATTCTTTCCTAAGGCCCTTCCTTCTAATACTACCTAAACTAGCAGAATCAAAAGCATAGCCTATGGAATCTAACATAGCAGATACATCTTTAGCAATGTGTGGTGTCATGGCATTATTCTCAGGCGACTTAAAGCAAGACTGTATATCATCACAGTTAATGCAATAATCCTTACCTTTGAGAGAGAAGGCAATAGTCATATCTGTGGAGTTGAACTCTGCAGTTGTCCAAATCTCCTCAATCACCTCACAGTAGATGGTTGGGGCTTCCAGCATCGCATAGCTTAGTTTGCAGTTTTTGATGAAGTCCATCATCTTGTGATAATCAGAATGGGCTTCATTCTTTTCAACCAAGGCTACGAAATTATTCTTTTCATAAACAAATCCAGATTGAGACATAATTTTGACTACTGGTGCCATTGTTGTGAGTAGAGGTTGCAGAGAAAAACTTGAGAATTTTGGGAGAAAGGAGAATAAAAATTGCAAGAAAGCGTAAAGTGAAAATAAGAATTCAATGGGCTTTTATACTTTCTTGAATTAAAACGTAAATAAAATGATTAAATGATACATTTAAACAAATTACAGTCGTTTAAGAATAAAGAAAACTGTAGAAATTTTGAAAACTGCCTTTAATACAAATACATACAACAGTGTATATCTGTATCAACGGTTAAGTAAAAGAATCAACGGCTGTGACTCACTTAAAGTAACTGATGTGACACTTCAACGGATAAGGTAAATAGTTATCCGTTGATGATCAACATTATTTTATCCGTTGAGGGATAAAATTACCAGAAATGTATTTGTCTTTCAACGGATAATGAACATCCGTTGATAGAACAATTTTGGCTTTCAACGGATAGGGAATATCCGTTGATAGAATAAGTCTTACTTAAAGCCAACTTTGTTCTTGCAGCAAATTCATTTCAGGCTTCAAGTCAGATTATATAGAGGACATAAATTTATGAATAATTAAGCATACCTAGCTCACTTACTAATCTTGTGAATGTTGATTCATCAAGTGGCTTGGTAAATATGTCTGCAATCTGCTTTTTACTTGGAACAAAATGAAGTTCCACTGTACCTTTCATCACATGTTCCCTCATGAAGTGGTACTTGATGTCAATGTGCTTGGTTCTTGAGTGCTGCACTGGATTGTCAGTAATGGCAATGGCACTTGTGTTGTCACAGAATATAGGAATTTTGTCAACAGTTAGTCCATAGTCAAATAGTTGATTCCTCATCCATAGTATCTATGCACAGCAACTACCAGCAGCAATATACTCAGCTTCAGCTGTTGATGTAGAAACAGAAATTTGCTTCTTGCTGAACCATGACACAAGCTTGTTCCCTGGAAATTGACAGGTGCCAGTTGTGCTTTTCCTATCTATTTTACAGCCTGCATAATCTGCATCTGAGTAGCCAATTAGATCAAAACCAGACTCTCTAGGGTACCAAATACCTAGATTTGGAGTCCCTTTGAGATATCTGAAGACTCTTTTAATAGCCACTAAGTGAGATTCTTTAGGGTCAGCTTGAAATCTAGCACAGAGACATGTAGAAAACATTATATCAGGTCTACTAGCAGTTAAATATAAAAGTGAACCAACCATGCCTCTATAACTTGAAATGTCCACAGACTTTTCAGCCTTGTTTAATTCAAGCTTGGTGGCAGTGGCCATGAGAGTTTTTGCAGATGAACAGTCCATTAAGTCAAACTTCCTTAAAAGATCATAAATATATTTAGTTTGACTAATGAAAATTCCACCACTAACTTGTTTAACTTGTAAACCAAGAAAATAAGTTAGCTCTCCCATCATGCTCATTTCATATTTACTTTGCATTAACTTAGAAAACTTTTTACAAAGCTTATCATCTGTAGATCCAAATATAATATCATCTACATAAATTTGAACAAGTATTTTAGAGCCATTAACATTTCTAAAGAAGAGAGTTTTGTCAACAGTACCTCTTGTGAAGTGATTATCTAGAAGGAATTTTAACAAAGTCTCATACCAGGCTCTAGGTGCTTGCTTTAGTCCATAGAGTGCTTTCAACAGATAATACACATAGTCTGGAAAGTTTGGATCTTCAAACCCTGGAGGTTGGCTTACATAAACTTCTTCCTCCAATTCCCCATTTAGAAATGCACTCTTGACATCCATTTGATAGACTTTGAAATTGGCATGGGCTGCATAGGCTAGAAAGCTTCTGATGGCCTCAAGTCTGGCAACTGGAGCAAATGTTTCATCAAAATCTATTCCCTCTTGTTGAGAATAACCTTTAGCAACCAATCTGGCTTTATTCCTTATGACAATGCCATTTTCATCCATCTTGTTTCTGAATACCCATTTTGTGTCAATAGAACTCTTGTTCTTTGGCTTGGGTACCAGCTTCCATACTTTGTTCCTCTCAAATTGGTTTAGCTCCTCTTGCATTGCTAAAATCCAATCTGGATCCAATAGAGCTTCTTCTACTCTCTTAGGTTCCTCCTGTGATAGAAAGCTACTATACAAACATTCATCTTGAGTAGCCCTTCTAGTTTGCACTTTAGATGTAGCATCACCAATGTTCAATTCAAAAGGGTGATTCTTGGTCCATTTCCTTTGAGGTGGTAGATTAGCTCTAGATGAGGTTGCCTCAGTATTGTCATGATGTGTGATAGAATGTTGATTGGTTGAAACTCCCCCTGAGTTGCTGATCCTTTGAAAGGAATTGGGAGCTCTATCAACTGATGAAGTGAATTGATTATCCTTTGACAGACTGTGATCAATGGATGCTTCATTATGAACTTCAACGGATGATGCACTTTGTCTTTCAACGGATGCTGCATTGCTTCTTTCAACGGAAGCTGAATTGTGACTTTCAATGGATGCAGCATTCTGTGCATTATCCAAAGGCAGATTTTGAATTCTTCTTGAGATGCTTTCTTCATCATTCTCATCTTCACTATCATCATAATATATCTCAATATTGTCAAATTTGAGTCCTTCATGATGTCCCTCATCTGTTAGTCCATCAATCTTTTTATCATCAAACACAACATGCAGAGATTCCATGACAATGTTGGTTCTTAGATTGTAGACCCTATATGATTTTCCAGCAGAATAACCAACAAATATTCCTTCATCAGCCTTTGCATCAAACTTCCCTTTGTGATCAGATTGATTCCTTAAGATGTAACTTTTGCAACCAAAGACATGCAGAAAGTTTATAGTTAGGTTTCTTCTCTTGAATAATTGATAGGGAGTCATGCCTTTTGCCTGATTGATTAGAGAAATATTCTGAGTATAACATGCACAGTTAACAGCCTCAGCCCAAAAGTAAGTTGGGAGTTTTGACTCTTCAAGCATTGTCCTTGCAGCTTCAATTAGTGATCTGATCTTCCTTTCCACCACACCATTTTGTTGTGGGGTCCTTGGAGCAGCTGAGAACTCATGCATGATCCCATTTTCTTCACAGAACAACTTCATGGTTGAATTCTTGAACTCAGTTCCATTGTCACTCCTAATATTCCTTACTTTGAAATCAGGATGATTGTTGACTTGCTTGATATGATTGATAATGATCACTAGCTTCATCCTTTGATCCAAGAAAATAAACCCATGAAAACTTTGAGAAATCATCTACAATCACTAGGTAATATTTTTTCCTTAAAATTGACAATACATTGACTGGTCCAAAAAGATCCATGTGTAGCAGTTGTAATGGTTCATCAATTGCAGATTCAAGCTTCTTACTGAATGATACTTTCTTTTGCTTTCCTTTCTGACAAGCATCACACAGTCCATCCCTTGTGAATTCTACTAGAGGTATTCCTCTAACTAAGTCCTTTTTGACTAGATCATTCATTGTCTTGAAATTCAAATGGGACAGCTTCTTGTGCCATAGCCAACTTTCAACTGAGCTTGCTTTGCTGAGAAGACAAGTAATAGATTCTGCATCTGTAGAGTTGAAGTCAGCTAAGTACACATTCCCTTTTCTAACTCCAGTTAGAACCACTTTATTGTCCTTCTTACTTGTGACAATACAGGCTTCAAAATTGAAGGAAACAGTATTCCCTCTGTCACATAGTTGACTGATGCTCAATAGATTGTGTTTGAGACCATCAACCAATGAAACTTCATCAATGATGACATTTTCTTTTGAAATCAAGCCATATCCCATAGTGAATCCTTTACTGTCATCTCCAAAGGTTATGCTAGGGTCAGCTCTCTCCTTAAACTCTGTGAGCAGGGTGAAATCTCATGTCATGTGTCTTGAACAGCCACTGTCCAAGTACCATAGATTCCTTCTTTTTCCCTGCACACAACAAAATCAATCAAGTTGATTTTGGTACCCAAGTTTCCTTGGGTCCAGTCTTGTTTGTCTTTTTCCTAGACTTCATTCCTCCTGCATCTTTTGACTTAGGTAACTTTGGGTCAACCTTGATCTCAGATGTGGTTGGTTGAAGTGTAGGGTTAGTTACAGAATCATTTAGCACATTTGATTGAATTTGATAAGGCATAGATTGTGCAAACATGTTATTCCGCATAGGCATATTGGATGGCATTTGAGGCATACTAAATGCATTAAAATAAGGATTATTAATATATGGCATGTTTGCAAAATGTGCATGGGGATTATGATGAGACATAATAGGCATAGCATGCAGAGGTGACATAGACATGTTAGGCATGGAAGGATTTGAAGGCATGTGAGCATTTTTAACAGATTTGCAATTATCAGATAGGTGATTAACACTTTTACAATGCACACAGCTTTTTCTAGGAGCATACCTATCAGGTGTGTAATTGTTATGTTTATTAATCCCTACCTTCCCATTTCTTTTAGATTTTCTTTTAGTTTCCTTCTTATCCTCAACCAACTTAAGCCTATTTTTCAGCTGATCTAAAGTCATGTGTCATATATTCACCTTACTGACATCTTTGGATGTGCTAGCTCCTTCTTTGACAAAGTTCTTGAGGGTTGAACCATCCTTCTTATTGAGATTTTTATTTTTGAAATTACATGCCTGTTTTAATTGATGAGCCTTCAACGGATGCTCCTTTTCTTCCTTCAACGGATAACTTTCATCATCCGTTGATTCCACATCCGTTGACAATCCATCAATTAATTCCAACTCCTTTTTGTTTTTCTTCCAGACATCCTCACAGAATGATTCAATTCCCTGAACCTTGGCAATTGGAACACTAACATCCCTAGATATTTTCCAGGCCTTGATTACCTCTTGCTCACTTTCTAACTGTTTAGAAAGAATTTCTACTTTCTTAACAGCTTCTTCTAGTTCACTCTCAACAGTCAAGTATTTAAGTTTAATCTTTTCAAGCTCAATTACCTGATCCTCTAACACAGCATTCCTATCGCTTAAAAACACATTATTCTCTTTGATCCTGGTGTTTTCCTTGGCTAATGATTTAAGGGAAACTCGCAAATGATATAATTCATTGGACATATCATTTATGGCTTCATTGCATTTATTTTTAGAAAGCTGAGAGAGATCAATAGTAATAACCTGGTTGCTTGATGAACTAGTTTCATTTTCATCAGAATTAGCCATCAGGGCTAGGTTGACATATTCCATATCATCATCTTCATTGACTCCATCTGCTGCCCAATAATCTTGAGTGAGAAAAGCTCTTTCCTTTTGTTTGAGCAAATCAAAATACTTCTTTTTGTAATCGACTTGCTCAAATTTCTTCTTATCAGAGGTTGGCTTCCTACACTCACTTGCAAAGTGTCCACTAATGCCACAGTTATAACATTTGAACTTGGATTTGTCCACCATATTTTTGTTTGGCTTAGTGAATTTTGTATTTTTCATGAACTTCATCTTTGCAAACCTCCTGGACAGAAAAGCCAGATGTTCATCAACATCATCAGAGTCATCCTGACTGGAATTGTTTTCATCCTCAGCTACTTGCTCTTTACCCTTGCTTGATTCTGATTTGCTTGTGCCAATTTTGAGACTTGGCATTGTCTTCTCCTCATTCCTGGCTCCAACCTTCTCACTGTCTGTAACACCCCCAAATCCGGGGTCGGGGATCCGGGTTGTCACGAGTTCCATTTCCCTTAGTAACACCCAATCTTAATAAATAATCAACTACTCTGTACTGTGACCCCACAATAAACACACACACCACTAGTTATAGTCTCAGAGATGAATATCCAAAAACAATCACAAGTCGTTTTATTCCACAATTATATGCGAATACACCTTAAAAAGGTTTCTGAATAAATTTACATTTCTTTGCCATTATTACAATTCATAAATATACATAATCTGGTACATCAAAAGTTGAAAGCCTAGCCTATTGGTAGTTCCTATCTCAGCTACAGCGACATCAACGCCTATAGGAAACTGCGGAACGTTTCCTATCCGCTCGTGAATCGGGAGCTTGGTCCTGTTCATCTTTTCTATCTGTTGTTGTGTGATGAAAGAAGAAAGCAATGGTGAGCAGCAAGCCCACCAAAATAATATGTATAATGATTAACAATATATGAGCCTTCTCATAGTACTCATGAAAGTCTTGGTCAAAAGAAATGAACCAAGTTTGATATCTTAACACGATGAAGTCACAAAATATTCCGTATATATACATATATACTTTTCACAATCTTTGAAATCCTCTGACATGTATAATATACACAGAGTTCCAGTTTATAACTGTATAAAAATATCGTTGCAAGGTGATCTCATATATCTAACCTTGTCTCAACGTTTTTCTGAAAATCTTTGTTATGCATAAGATAATCATTAATTAGATATAAGTTTAAAAGATGAAGTTACCAAATACTTCACTACACTTGTATCATTTATAAAGCTACTTGAACTACCATTGTTCAAAGTATAATGAGCTTTCAACAGTTCATCACATAGATGAGACTACAAGACAAGATTTGAATAGATTAAATCTTTAAAATATTATTAAAGGAAATGAAGTTATGACATACTTCATTAAGTTCTGATATATATATATATATCCACATATACATCTTCCTTTATACATTTCCTGAAAACCTCTGTCATGTAAAGTATGAACAGAATTGCAATATCCAATAAGTTTGGAAAGGAAAAGAATTTTGGCATAAACCAGATATCTTGCTTATCAGGCAAAGATACCCATAAGTAACCTTTTCTACTAGTAGATGGACGAATTCCCCACTGGTCATCACCCTGGTCTCAATAGGACCTTATGCTGGACTGCCACTCAGCCACTTATGCATTTGATAGACTCCCACTGAGCCACTTACACTATTATGGACGCCCACTGAGCCCATGTTGCTTATGCCGACTCAATAGATGGACTTACTTCCCGAACGTTGGGTAAGTAATCAAGTCATTTACCAAAACTGCAACCTTGTTGCGAATATAAAATACACCATAGAGCCGGATCCCTCAAGTTTTGAGCGAGTATTTAAATCCCCTTTAAAAGGAAGATCTTAAATATAAAAATGAGTTTTGGGATCCGCTCTAACTTTTAAAAATCATTTTGAAGACTCGAAAACACTTTAAAGAGTGTTTGGAGTAATGCTGATTTAATGAAGTAAATCAGTCCCAATATATTTAGAAAATATCTGAATATTATTATTTAAATAATATTCCCATAAAGAATAATCTTTATACAAATAATTGAAGTAGAAGTTGTAAGACTTATACTTGAAATGAGTATTAAATAACCAAAGATATACTTATACGAAAGTACTATCTTTATTTGAATAATCAAAAATAAGTTTGATTATCGACACCTTATTCTTTAATAAAATAAAGAATATAACTCAGCAATAATCGGAGTCATAGATCCTCAAATGAATATTCAAATAATATTCATTAATTAATATAAACTGAGTCATAAGCCCTCGAATGAATATTCAAATAATATTCAATTAATAAAATAAACTGAGTCATAAGCCCTCGAATGAATATTCAAATAATATTCAATTAATAAAATAAAAGGAGCCATAAGTCCTCGGATGAATATTCAAGTAATATTCATTAATAATATAAAGTGAGTCATAATTCCTCGAATGAATATTCAAGTAATATTCAATAATAAAATAAAGGAGTCATAATTCCTCGGATGAATATTCGAAATAATATTCAATAATAAAATAAAGTTAAAGTTATCGAATAAATCATATTCGATTAATAGTTTTGAAAACTATAGCCATATATATATAAAAATATATATATTATACTCGGGAACATCGACTCCCGGTTTAGAAATATGTTCACCTTTTGATCCCCTATACTAAGGGTAAACTCAATACCGCTTATCTCTAGCATAGGTATTATGCAACTGTAAGCATTTTAACCAACAGATATATAATCCAAGAATATGAAACAGGCATGCATATATACCATATCACATGCTACAATATATCGCAAGAACTTGCTAATAACAAATATGCATTTATCGCAAGATCATGCATATACACATATACATCACAACAACAGTATAACGGGTAGAAAACTTGCCTGAGCGACTGGGGGTTACGAAAGGCTCGGGACGAGTCTGGTAACCTATAAACAACAAGTAATTTGGAATTAAACCAAAGTCACTTGTAAATCTATACTCTAACCAACTTAGACTCTGACGCTCGTTTTGCGCTTACTGATTTTCTTAAGTCGCTCGAGTACCCTCGGCTCCACCATTTTTAATAAATTAACCATTACGAGTTTTAAGGCGATTCTTTCGCGAGTCTCTTACCAACTGCCTAATCCACTTATCATAAATTTTTCATACTCCAATTAACCCTTTTAGGTCTTTAACCTATGTTTCAAAGTAAGGCGAGGGGAAATGTTTCGTTCGCGAAACGCCGTTACTTAAAACGGTCGTTTCTCCTAAACCGTACATCGGAATCAATAGAACTACATATCAAAACGAAGCTCGTAACATGAACTATCTAAAAATGGCAATGGTCAAAATCTAGCAGGGGGTTCTCGGGTCCTAATGTTATGAACAAAAGCAGTCTAAAGTAAATCGGACATTACGACGGCTATGTTTACGCGATTTCCCAAAATTTTACCAAACCAATTCAACCACCAATCAATCCCAATTCACAACCCAATCAAAACTCCATCCATACTATAATACAACAGCCCCAACAAATCAATATTACCAATTCATATTTATTTTTCAATTATGAACTAAGAGTTTACTTAAGTTCATTGACTAATAACCAAGATTTCCAACTCCAAAAATATCACAAAATCAACCAATCTCTAAACACATAATAATCATGCCTCTCACCAACTAAACTACTCATAACAAGCTTTAAACATGATTACACACCCATTACACTAACCCATTATCTAAACATTAGGAAATCTAAACAACAAAACCTAAAACTAAGATCATGAAGAGTTATACCTTCCGTGAAGCTTTTAATCCATGAAAGATCCTTGGAATGCCCATGGAAGCCTTAATCTAACCTCCTACAAGCTTGATCTTTCAAAGAAATCAAGAAAACAAAAATTAATTTCAAGAAGTACTATTCACCATCTTCTTCCTTGATTTATAAAAAAAGATTGGCTTGGAATTAGAAGCTTAAACTTATAGGTAGTATGTAACTATCCATGGGGAAGCTTAGATAAATACCTTGCCAAATAGTAAGTGGTGGAGCTTGGATCTTCATTTTTTTATAAAAGAAGCCGAGAGCTTCATGAAGAGAATGGAGGATTTTGTGGTTTTTGATGAAAATGAAATGTTTTGGCTTGGTTGGTTGCTTTTGATTTGTTTTAGGTTAATTACCTAATTAACCTTGATTTTGTGTGGTTATCATTCAACCACACTTCCTCCTTCCCTATGTCATGCTTGCATCACCTTATTGTGTCATCATCTCTTACTTGCCCTCTTCTCATTGGTTGGATGACCTCATCATCCCTAACCTCCTTGATTAACTCCTAATTGTTTGCCTAATGATCGCTGATCTGTTATACGGTTCGCTTAACTTTTGTTTGCATTTATCGTTTGAGGGATCATACCCGGGATCTTATTACTTGGGTTCCCCTAAACCTTCCTCAATATTTTATATTCCTTTTTATGATCCCCTCTTAAAATCCTTGAATTTAAATCCTATTTATCCTGTTACCTTATACTCACTTCTTTCTGTATCTGGTGGATTTCCGGGAAAAATCAAAGTGTTCGGAATTGGATTCTGACGATCTTTACATACACTTATATACCATATAGAGTACTAATAAAATCTCAGAATATCAATAACAGAACCCCTACATAGTGTGGCATGAAAAGTTTTCTTATTCAGCATAATCAGCAAAATCACTATTCATAAGGGTTTCAAAAATTCCAAAAATTGGGGTTATTACAGTCAACCATCCTTAAAAGGATTCCGTCCCGGAATCAGATAGAAAATGAACAGGGATACTCTCTTAGCATTGCACTTTCTAGCTTTCGAGTAAATTTTCCCACATTGTGGTCCTACCACCAAACTCTGCCTAGTTTGATAACCCTTCTCCTAAGCACTTGTTCCTTTTCACTCTATAACCCTTCCTGGTTGCTCCATATAGGTTACGTCGGGTTGCATGTCTATGCGCTCATATGCCCCTATTTTTCTGGCATCCGAATTACACTTCCTTAATATTGATACGTGGAACACGTTATGAACTTGCTACAGGTTCGGGGGTAGGGCTAGCTCGTATGCTAACTTCCCAATATATTTTAGTATATCCAAGGGTCCGACAAATTGTGGACTTAGCTTTCCTTTCTTTCCGAATCTCATCAATCCTTTCCAAGGGTTTCCAAGGGGATACCTTTAACAACACTAGGTCCCCTACTTCCTATTCTTTGTCCTTTCGTGTCAAATCAACATACTTCTTATGTCCATCTTGGGTTACTACCAGTCGTTCTCTGATTAGATCTATTATATCCTTGGTCCTTTGGACTACTGCGGGTCCGAACATCTTGCGCTCTACAACTTCATCCTAACATAAGGGAGATCGACATTGTCTTCCCTCAAGGATCTCATAAGGCGACAACTCGATAATGACATAAGATCTATTGTCGTAAGAAAACTCAATCCGTGTTAAGTGATCATTCCAATTTCTTTCAAGTCTATTGCACAGACTCTCATTATAGCTTTTAGCATTAGAGCTTTTGCTTCTCAATACCCATTCTTTTCCAGTTCGTAATCGCTACTACCTTCCGTTCCTAATATTATACTGGTTATACTTTTGCTCGTTAGCGTTTTATAACCTTTTAATAACCTCGTCAACCTTAGTATCACGAATGTGTTTCCATTCCGCATACCACCACAACTTTACTACTCCTTTTTCAGCTGCTTCTATCTTCGAAAGCTTAATCCTTCATATAGAAGTAAAAGAATTTATTGAGAGATCACTATGATCATGAACACTTGTTATATCGCATAGTTAGTATAGAAGGTGGCCAGCCTTTAGTACTTGACAAGCAATTAAACAATAGATGGTATCCTACTAGGCTTCTATCACACAGATAGATAGTCATTCGGCAATACCTCCCCTTCTGGAAGGGTTGTTCTTCTCAGCTTACATGAAAGAGAAAAGAACGAATTGAAGAGAATTGTATATATGAAGAAAAAAAAAATATACTGCCACAAAATATCTGGCTTGGAACCTACCTCTGAATTATAGAGGTTTGTCATAGGAGAACAAAACATATGTGTATATATATCAACATCAAGTATTATAGCATCGCATTTTACATGCTTAAATATTTACTATTCCATCCATCATTCTATGGACCCATGCTCTTGCTCGAGCTTATACACAATCACCTTTGAAACTCCCTCGACATCAAAAATCGAATCTGGGTTTTCATTCTAGACATCACCGTTACTAGAATTCTATGCTTGCACTGCAACCTTCCTCGTATAGTAATACGACTCTCTTTTCATAAGAGGGAATAAATATTCCCTAGGTAGATACTCTACTTAATTAGTCTATCAATGATAACTTATACACTACCATGACCCGATTAGTGGTACTCAATCTCAACATCCATTCCAATACAACTCTCACGGTTGTAATCAGCTCATTACTCGCAGAATCATTGCTGCATTACTATGGTCCACCACTGACCTACTGTCATCATTCACTTTCCATGAAATCTTAACATCTAACCATACGGAGTCCATACATCTCGTATCTAATTCTTCTAAGGAGGTAACATAATCACCATTCATGATTCATGAAGAGCACTCCTGATCCTAATGTACATTCATGACATGAAGCAGATAAAACTGCAGAAGAGTTTCAATGAAAAAAACAATAGCAGGTTAATACCATTATTAACCATATGCCTTCAATAGAAGACTTAACTCCAATGTTTGTTTAGTCCTTTTTTAAACATGGTCCTGGATCATTCTCAAGATAGGACCTTCTAAGATAGATAGCCCGCTCATGGTGATTACACGAATTAAACCTTTACCAACTACTATTACGGTTGGGTATTGCACGGTCATCAGAAGGAATGTCAATCTTCCAAACCATAATACAACCTTCACAGCCTTAACCATCATCACTGTATTCTTTTGGCACAAGCGCCTATAATTATCCTCTTTCCTCTAAGGTGTCGGCCACCTCTTTGGCCTTTCCTGATAGTAATAGTTCCTTATAATCAATGTCTTTTAACCACCTTCAACTAAATTTTCTACCTCATTTTAATCACTGTTTATGTGAAAATTCTTTTCTTAAGTCCTGGTGAGAAAGAAAGAAAAAAAAACACCATTTTTCCATAAGTTATTGCCTCAGTCTTTAGAGGTTAATCACTGTCACGCCTGACTCTCAATCATACTTAGAACATCTTTTATCCTAGGCCCTAATTGCCCTGAACAATTTCAACCTTTACTGGTTCAATCCATACTTTCTCGTGGTTTAACACGTGCCCCACTTGGCATCATTATAATTACGTCATATTTCCTTTATCAACATTTTTATTCTTGAGAATTTTGAATATTACCTTTCTCCTTGTAAAACCTCTAAGGTTATCCTCGAATCGTTCCTCCTGTATTCCCTAGATACATGGCATATCAAGATACCATTTATTAATACCAGAATCATTGTCTGTATACTTCTGAAAAATTTCTCCACTGATTCTTAAAGGTTGTTATTACCTTAATCCTTTCCAATTCATACTGTCAAACTCATACTATACCTATTAAGGGTGAAATGCCAACCTTTATGCATTCCCCTAGGATTCATTTTAAGTTACCGATGTTCTATCCTTAATTCCACCTTTAGAAAAAGTACACGCATCCTTCCATGGATAAATCAAGTCATATATCCCTGATGAGGGTGTCTTATTCGATCATTCCTACCTCGATAGTATATGCCTAATTTTACAATAACATCTGTATTCCAAATGAGGTCAATCAATATGGCCTCCAAAAGATAACAACGGTTATCCGCTTGTCTTGCCTAATTTGATAACGATAACAAGGATGTTCTGGAAGATATTGGTCGTGTTCAACGTGAACCTCTTCTTAATAATTCCTTATTTACTTTTGTTGTTTACCTCAACAGTCACCTCAATGTTGTGATATCTTTCATACCTGGCGTCTCCCTTTCTGGGTATCAAGCCACCGGTCTTACACTTCACATTCTTGAAGGTCACTTCCTTCATCCAATTTTCCTAATTTCTTACTTCCTTGTCTCCTCAGTCTATCCGCGTCTCATTATTTATCCTTCGAACTATTTCAAGGTTTCCTCGAATCCTCCCAACTTAAAGGGGGTACAATATATGTATCTCTTATGCCTTCAACCATCAATTTTAACTCATGGTGGATCATCATCATCCTGACGATTACATACTTTTCTATTTCTATTGTTATGAGTCTTTAGGGTTTCCTCATACCCAACTCCCTTATCATTCCTCAAACTCTATTGCCTTTATATTCCTTTCCACTTCAGTTTCTTTTTATTTTCCTTTCTCTTATCATTATTTCACAAACCAATCACAACATAAGCATTGATTTCAGACATCCCGTCATTCTGGATTCGTGTCCTCAGAACGAATCTTGACAACTTTTACAACTTAGATTCATAATTCATCATACTCGTCCGCCTTTGTTCTGGCTCTAAAGCTTTTACACTATCTTCATAACCTTGGTAAGTACTTTCCTGTAAATAATTGACTGAACTTAAATCAGTTTATTATAATCTCTTGCTCCATGCCTTCCTTGGCCTTTCACCAGCGGGTGGCCTCTCTCTTAGGAGGGTAAGTGACAAAACAGTCTTTTGTGATTCGTCAATCATTTAGAATCTCAAATGATTCCAGTATTTCCTTTAGCCAGGCTCTTGCCTCGACTGGGTCAGCTTGTTCCTTGAAACTCTAAGGGCTTAGCGACTTAAAGGTCCTGAAAGAATTTCTTACCGCATTGTTTCCTCAGGGTGGTGGTTGGGGATAATAGTCTAAGTTTTGTCTAGAAAGGTCCATAAATTTTCGTATAGGAGTACCGTCTCGGGTCTCCTTTCCTTACTCGACTTCTATTTCCTTAGTATGAACATTCCCTCCTCCTCCCCATAATCGGGGTCCTCCTACATATTTTAAATCCTCATTTTCCACTTCATCATGTTATGGTTTCCTTCGATCTTGATGGCGACCTCCCTGACTATCCTGTTCAGGGTTTGCTCTAAATCTTATTCCTCAAACTAGCTTTCATCTAAGATCTCATCTTTAAGCTCTTGAACATTTGGAACCCAAATTCTGTAGGAATACCTCATTATTCCCTTATCATCTTTCTCGGTATTAATCTCTTATCTATTTGTTGGCTTTCTGCCTTCATTCATCACTTTTTCTTGGCACCATATGATCCTTTTCGATAATTCGGGCTGTATTGCAATCTCAAACAGCTTTTCGGTACCGGCTCCGGTTACCTTCACTTCTATTTCCATTTTCTCAAAACCTCTTATCAACTCTCCCAAAGACATTTTCATCTTGAGTCTCTCTTTTATACTAAGGGCATTAGCCACCATTTTGGCTTTCCCTGGATGATAAAGAATCTCATAATCGTAATCCTTGATTAGCTCTAACCACCTCATCTGGCGCATGTTGAGCTCATTCTGTGTAAAAATGTACTAGAGCTCCTACGGTTTGTGAATCTCGCACTTCTCTCCATACAAGTAGTGCCTCAAATCTTTAGGGAAAAACTATTTCCATGAGCCCAAGCTCATGGGTAGGGATATCGAATTTTAAATTCCCTTAATTGTCTTGACGCATACGCGATTACCTTATTGTGCTGTATAAGAAGCACCCTAATTCTTTATGGTAAGCGTCAATACAAATCACAAAATCTCCTTTTTCCATCCGACAATGCCAACATAGGGGCCGTCACCAACCTTTGCTTCAGTTGTTAAAAGCTTTTCTCGTATTTCTCTGTCCATTCAAACTTCTCAGTCTTACGAGTAAGCCGCGTTAAAGGGGCTACTATCTTTACAAACTTGAACGAACCTCCGGTAGTGACCAGCCAATCCTACCTCTGGGAGTTGCCCTAACCATGGTCATCAATTCCTCAGTGGTCCTTTATTCATTCTTGTTAGGATCTTCCACGAGATCCTCCTCAGCAACAATCCCATCTAGGACAACATCCTCAACCGCTACATCCTCAATATCAACATCATCCGGTCCTGCATTAGGACACTCTATCGGATCCACAATCCGATCTCCAATTAGTAATAAAACATCATCGCGATGTTGCTCCTCAACCTCAGGGTTCGGAGTCCCGCTACCATGTACGATAATGAACTACGCTACTATCACGATATTTATAGGGGTCCCCATAAGGGTTTTAACTGTCAGTACTACGTTAGGTAGTCCGACTATGAACTTGGCAAGAGTTCTTATTATCTTAGTGAACTTATTATCTTAACGTCACATCATCTCTGAGGTTTATAACGCTTAGCTCTGATACAACTTCTGTAACACCCCCAAATCCGGGGTCGGGGATCCGGGTTGTCACGAGTTCCATTTCCCTTAGTAACACCCAATCTTAATAAATAATCAACTACTCTGTACTGTGACCCCACAATAAACACACACACCACTAGTTATAGTCTCAGAGATTAATATCCAAAAACAATCACAAGTCGTTTTATTCCACAATTATATGCGAATACACCTTAAAAAGGTTTCTGAATAAATTTACATTTCTTTGCCATTATTACAATTCATAAATATACATAATCTGGTACATCAAAAGTTGAAAGCCTAGCCTATTGGTAGTTCCTATCTCAGCTACAGCGACATCAACGCCTATAGGAAACTGCGGAACGTTTCCTATCCGCTCGCGAATCGGGAGCTTGGTCCTGTTCATCTTTTCTATCTGTTGTTGTGTGATGAAAGAAGAAAGCAATGGTGAGCAGCAAGCCCACCAAAATAATATGTATAATGATTAACAATATATGAGCCTTCTCATAGTACTCATGAAAGTCTTGGTCAAAAGAAATGAACCAATTTTGATATCTTAACACGATGAAGTCGCAAAATATTCTGTATATATACATATATACTTTTCACAATCTTTGAAATCCCCTGACATGTATAATATACACAGAGTTCCAGTTTATAACTGTATAAAAATATTGTTGCAAGGTGATCTCATATATCTAACCTTGTCTCAACGTTTTTCTGAAAATCTTTGTTATGCATAAGATAATCATTAATTAGATATAAGTTTAAAAGATGAAGTTACCAAATATTTCACTACACTTGTATCATTTATAAAGCTACTTGAACTACCATTGTTCAAAGTATAATGAGCTTTCAACAGTTCATCACATAGATGAGACTACAAGACAAGATTTGAATAGATTAAATCTTTAAAATATTATTAAAGGAAATGAAGTTATGACATACTTCATTAAGTTCTGATATATATATATATATATATCCACATATACATCTTCCTTTATACATTTCCTGAAAACCTCTGTCATGTAAAGTATGAACAGAATTGCAATATCCAATAAGTTTGGAAAGGAAAAGAATTTTGGCATAAACCAGATATCTTGCTGATCAGGCAAAGATACCCATAAGTAACCTTTTCTACTAGTAGATGGACGAATTCCCCACTGGTCATCACCCTGGTCTCAATAGGACCTTATGCTGGACTGCCACTCAGCCACTTATGCATTTGATGGACTCCCACTGAGCCACTTACACTATTATGGACGCCCACTGAGCCCATGTTGCTTATGCCGACTCAATAGATGGACTTACTTCCCGAACGTTGGGTAAGTAATCAAGTCATTTACCAAAACTGCAACCTTGTTGCGAATATAAAATACACCATAGAGCCGGATCCCTCAGGTTTTGAGCGAGTATTTAAATCCCCTTTAAAAGGAAGATCTTAAATATAAAAATGAGTTTTGGGATCCGCTCTAACTTTTAAAAATCATTTTGAAGACTCGAAAACACTTTAAAGAGTGTTTGGAGTAATGCTGATTTAATGAAGTAAATCAGTCCCAATATATTTAGAAAATATCTGAATATTATTATTTAAATAATATTCCCATAAAGAATAATCTTTATACAAATAATTGAAGTAGAAGTTGTAAGACTTATACTTGAAATGAGTATTAAATAACCAAAGATATACTTATACGAAAGTACTATCTTTATTTGAATAATCAAAAATAAGTTTGATTATCGACACCTTATTCTTTAATAAAATAAAGAATATAACTCAGCAATAATCGGAGTCATAGATCCTCAAATGAATATTCAAATAATATTCATTAATTAATATAAACTGAGTCATAAGCCCTCGAATGAATATTCAAATAATATTCAATTAATAAAATAAACTGAGTCATAAGCCCTCGAATGAATATTCAAATAATATTCAATTAATAAAATAAAAGGAGCCATAAGTCCTCGGATGAATATTCAAGTAATATTCATTAATAATATAAAGTGAGTCATAATTCCTCGAATGAATATTCAAGTAATATTCAATAATAAAATAAAGGAGTCATAATTCCTCGGATGAATATTCGAAATAATATTCAATAATAAAATAAAGTTAAAATTATCGAATAAATCATATTCGATTAATAGTTTTGAAAACTATAGCCATATATATATAAAAATATATATATTATACTCGGGAACATCGACTCCCGGTTTAGAAATATGTTCACCTTTTGATCCCCTATACTAAGGGTAAACTCAATACCGCTTATCTCTAGCATAGGTATTATGCAACTGTAAGCATTTTAACCAACTGATATATAATCCAAGAATATGAAACAGGCATGCATATATACCATATCACATGCTACAATATATCGCAAGAACTTGCTAATAACAAATATGCATTTATCGCAAGATCATGCATATACACATATACATCACAACAACAGTATAACGGGTAGAAAACTTGCCTGAGCGACTGGGGGTTACGAAAGGCTCGGGACGAGTCTGGTAACCTATAAACAACAAGTAATTTGGAATTAAACCAAAGTCACTTGTAAATCTATACTCTAACCAACTTAGACTCTGACTCTCGTTTTGCGCTTACTGATTTTCTTAAGTCGCTCGAGTACCCTTGGCTCCACCATTTTTAATAAATTAACCATTACGAGTTTTAAGGCGATTCTTTCACGAGTGTCTTACCAACTGCCTAATCCACTTATCATAAATGTTTCATACTCCAATTAACCCTTTTAGGTCTTTAACCTATGTTTCAAAGTAAGGCAAGGGGAAATGTTTCGTTCGTGAAACGCCGTTACTTAAAACGGTCGTTTCTCCTAAACCGTACATCGGAATCAAACGAACTACATATCAAAACGAAGCTCGTAACATGAACTATCTAAAAATGGCAATGGTCAAAATCTAGCAGGGGGTTCTCGGGTCCTAATGTTATGAACAAAAGCAGTCTAAAGTAAATCGGACATTACGACGGCTATGTTTACGAGATTTCCCAAAATTTTACCAAACCAATTCAACCACCAATCAATCCCAATTCACAACCCAATCAAAACTCCATCCATACCATAATACAACAGCCCCAACAAATCAATATTACCAGTTCATACTTATTTCTCAATTATGAACTAAGAGTTTACTTAAGTTCATTGACTAATAACCAAGATTTCCAACTCCAAAATATCACAAAATCAACCAATCTCTAAACACACAATAATCATGCCTCTCACCAACTAAACTACTCATAACAAGCTTTAAACATGATTACACACCCATTACACTAACCCATCATCTAAACATTAGGAAATCTAAACAACAAAACCTAAAACTAAGATCATGAAGAGTTATACCTTCCGTGAAGCTTTTAATCCATGAAAGATCCTTGGAATGCCCATGGAAGCCTTAATCTAACCTCCTACAAGCTTGATCTTTCAAAGAAATCAAGAACACAAAAATTAATTTCAAGAAGTACTATTCACCATCTTCTTCCTTGATTTATAAAAAAAGATTGGCTTGGAATTAGAAGCTTAAACTTATAGGAAGTATGTAACTATCCATGGGGAAGCTTAGATAAATACCTTGCCAAATAGTAAGTGGTGGAGCTTGGATCTTCATTTTTTTATAAAAGAAGCCGAGAGCTTCATGAAGAGAATGGAGGATTTTGTGTTTTTTGATGAAAATGAAATGTTTTGGCTTGGTTGGTTGCTTTTGATTTGTTTTAGGTTAATTACCTAATTAACCTTGATTTTGTGTGGTTATCATTCAACCACACTTCCTCCTTCCCTATGTCATGCTTGCATCACCTTATTGTGTCATCATCTCTTACTTGCCCTCTTCTCATTGGTTGGATGACCTCATCATCCCTAACCTCCTTGATTAACTCCTAATTGTTTGCCTAATGACCGCTGATCTGTTATACGGTTCGCTTAACTTTCGTTTTCGTTTATCGTTTGAGGGATCATACCCGGGATCTTATTACTTGGGTTCCCCTAAACCTTCCTCAATATTTTATATTCCTTTTTATGATCCCCTCTTAAAATCCTTGAATTTAAATCCTATTTATCCTGTTACCTTATACTCACTTCTTTCTGTATCTGGTGGATTTCCGGGAAAAATCAAAGTGTTCGGAATTGGATTCTGACGATCTTTACATACACTTATATACCATATAGAGTACTAATAAAATCTCAGAATATCAATAACAGAACCCCTACATAGTGTGGCATGAAAAGTTTTCTTATTCAGCATAATCAGCAAAATCACTATTCATAAGGGTTTCAAAAATTCCAAAAATTGGGGTTATTACACTGTCAGCTACAAGTGCAACTGATCCTCCTTTTCTCTTTCCCTTGTCCAACAGCTCATCTTGCTCCATCTCAAGTTCATATGTCTTCAAAATTCCATATAATCTTTCAAGTGTGAAGTCCTTATAATCTTGAGAATTTCTTAGAGAAACAGTCATAGGCTTCCATTCCTTTGGTAGAGACCTTAGAAATTTTACATTGGAGTCCTTGACTTGGTACATTCTGCCATACAGCTTCAATCCATTCAACAGTTTCTAAAATCTATTGAAGGTATCATTCAATAATTCTCCTTCTTCAAAATGAAAATATTCATACTGTTGAATGAGAAGCTGCATTTTGTTTTCTCTAACTTGCTCAGTGCCTTCACAGATAAGTTGCACAGTATCCCAAATTTCCTTAGCAGTTTGGCTGTTAATGACATTGTCAAACATATCTTGATCTAGGCCATTAAACAGAATGTTCATGGCTTTCTTGTCCTTGTGTACCTCTTCAATATCTTCAACAGTCCATTCTGCTTTTGGCTTGGGAATAGACTGTCCAACAGCAACTGTTGCAGTAGCAGCTGTGGCCACCTTGTGAGGGATGTGAGGACCATTTTCAATGCAGTTGATATAGCTTTCATCTTGAGAGAGAAGATGTAAGTGCATCTTTACTTTCCAGTGATGATAGTTATCTCTTTCCAAGACTGGAATCTTTACACCAATATCCTTCTTACTCATGATGTTAGCAGAATAGATCTTTAAACTCTTTGTATATTAAGAGCTAGCTCTGATACCAATTGTTATTCCCAGTGGACTAATAATGAGATTTACAGAATGGGGGTTGAATGTAAATCTCAAAACTTTTTCAAGTTTTGAGTAGTTTCGAAGGCTAAGTGTTTGAGCAAATGTGTGTGAATGGCTTGAAGCTAATACAGACAGATATATATTCAAACACAAATGTAGAGAACACAAAGAACTTAAAAACTTTTCTGGTGGATTTGTTGTTCCACCAGAGATGTGTTATTTCAGAAAATCTGTGATTCAAAGAATTAAATCACAGCTGCTTCCTAGTACAAACTAGATGATTTTCTCTCTGGATTTTTATAACAGCTCTGGAAAATTCACATCTAATTACTAGCTGCTACTTGGTTTATATATCACCAAGTTTACAAGTGAAGACAAAACTGTAAAATACAATTAAAAAGGCTCTTCACATGTTTCTTTTTCATTTCTCTATCCAATGCAATTTAGGCTTAGTTGTTAATCTTTGAATACTTCCTTGTTTGCACCAGAATGGAAATGCTGCATTTTCTTGATTCCTCCTAGAGGCTTCCACATTCCAGTTTGTCTCTGTCAACCCATGTGCCGCTGTCAGCTTATGAATTGTCACTATCAACTGCTAATGAACTAAGCATCCGTTGAAGCTTTCATCCGTTGATGCCTTATCCGTTGAGGCTTTATCCGTTGAAGCTTTATCCATTGATGCATTAGCAGTTGAAGTCTTTATCCGTTGAAGCACTTATCCGTTGATGGATATTATCCGTTGAAGCTTTAGAGACATTCATTGAAGCTTTGTTTCTTATCCGTTGAAGGTCTTCAATATCCGTTGATACTTCTTCACTTATACAAAATTACAAGGCATGAAATATTTACAATTAGCCCTCCTATTTGTATATCCACTAGTAGTCAACATGACTGTAAATAGACTAAACCAAGCATTTTTATGCCAAAAATCCAAGCATCAATATCATTTCATAACCATTAAAAACCATTCAAAAGCTTTGGTTGTTCCAATATTGTCATACAAATAATTCAGAATATAAGTCAAATACAAAATCGCAAATAACTACATTAAATTAACTAATAAACAAAACTACTAGTAATCTTCATTTAGCTTTTTCACTGCCAAATACCATTCATCTTCCAAACTATTCAATGCCCTGCCAAGTACATTGGGAGAAGTTCCCACTCATAATTAGTTTATCTAACTTTCTTAGTCTTTGACTTTTTTTATCTTTGTCTTCTCCTTTCTCAGAATCATCATCGTCTCCTTCTTCCTCTGCGGAGGTTTTTTCAGCTGTTCCATATTAAGACAGTACAACACGGAATGGGTTCCCAAAGAAACTGCTATAACGTGTTACAATATATAGAACTTGAAGTTAATTCAGACTCACCTGATTGTCTATTAAAATTGGCAAAGTACAGGCGGTGCACCAGAAGATGTTCCAGCAGTACTATTCTTTTCAAAATAAATCATATTAGCCGATCAGGATTAAACAAAACATAAAAAACACCCATAAGAATATGCAACTTACAAGAGCACAAAATGGAGGATTGGAAAGCTGTGACTGCTGGTATTTCCCAGTCATAAACGTCATCAAACTGAAATATACTTTTGTTTCCGGTTCCTTGCTCTCAGTCCCTTCCAAGAGAGGCTATAGAGTTGAAGACATCACTACATTGTAATTATTCGATGATGCACATAAAAATATTTTGAGAATGACTCTTTCTCGGTCTAATCTCCTTGATTTTTTTATATCTGCTACTATTATTTGGTTGTGCAGATCAACAAACCTCATATGTATTTGCAAGCTACAATTATGCGTTATGTAATTCTGTAATTCTCTCGTATTTTAGTTAGTTATATATATAACTAACTACTGATTCAAGATTAATGCATGATAGCATCACACATAAAATATGCTGAACTAGTTTTCTAGAATATTTTTCTGGTAACTAGGAATAATGTTTAACTTGTGCATGATGTTTTAGATGATCTTAACTACTTGTATGAATATTTGATGGACATGATTTATTGTATTAGTGAGATCGAAGCTTTCCACTACACCATAGATTGGCTATGACAACCACATTTCTAAAAATTTGTCAAAAAATGTTGCTATTGAGAGAACATATTACCTATACTGCAAGGACTTTTAAAACTGTTGCAAATGAAGTACAAAATTGGAGGGAGGTTAAAAATAACATTCTACTGTAACAAATTTTTTTAAGCGTTGCAGTACATCTGAATTTGGGCCCAAAATATTGGCGGGCTTCCAAATTGTTTAAGTTAGAAGTTTTGCCGGGCTTGTTAAAAACGCATAAATTAAGAAAACAAATAATAAGAAAACAAGACACATGGACACAACCACACCCAGACAAACAACATTACACTGTAGACAAGAGAGAGAGGGAGAGAGAGGATCAAGCTGCAACATTCAAACTGGATAAATCAAGATCTTCTTATAGTGGAGCTCAAGAAGAAGATTTAAGCTGTAAAATGGTAAAATATTTTCCCCAAATCGATTAAGCATGTTTTTCTTTATTTCAATTATGTGTGGTCTTCTTGGTTCAAAGTAAAATTTTGAAGATCTTAATTAGTTTATTTTTGTATGTTCAAATCTTATTTCATGTTCATAAATTACTACTTTTTTGTTTTTAATTAGTGTTCTTAACATTTTAATTTAAGCACTCATGTTTGATTGTGGAAGATGCAGAAGAGGGTGTTTGTTTGTGTTACCATGTGTTTTGGTTGGAACGAAAGGGGATTCGATGAGTTTGTATATTAATTTTGTCGCTGATAAGTTATTGGATGCTTTGGGGGTATTGTAATTACTTGCATTTACCTATCAATAATGCCTGCTATATGAACAATGTTTGTATCTAGTTTTATCTATATCCTATATAACGGTTACATAAATTGTTGTTGTGTATTTGAATAGAAAAACACCTAACCAAAGGCATAATTCGTTTTATCTGGAATTTCTCACCATTTGATTTTTCCGAGCACAATGTCTGTTGAAAATATGCCTAGTGAAAGATCTGTACTCTCAGTACTTGCACTACTTGCTGCTTCTACCGTGATAATCTGAAGCCTAACCAATGACTTTGTTCCCAATGAACTAAATTAATATGTTTCTTCTAAGATTTACAAAATTTTCAAGTACTTCTCTTCGGAATTCACCATTGTTATTGAATAATTTAGAGGTCTTTCAGGCAATCATATGTTTGAGGCGGCTGATATTTACCCATCCAAGACGTTTGATCTTGTGGAAGATCCTCCATTGAATTCTGTTATTTCATGGGGTGACAAAGGCCAGATCTATTTCATGGATTTTGTTTGATTCTAATCATACAATGAATAACTGGGACAAAGATGTTTAAGTATAAGCTCTACTTAGTCAACTGTGTCTTTGTGAAAGGGAGGTATGTGAATCAGACTTTTTTGGCAGATATTCTTATTATCTCCGACATTATTATCTTAAGTATGGACTTTGAGTTGCAAAATACAATGTCAATAAATATACTATATATCACAGTTTATATAACATTTATATGCACATTAGTAGCCACCGATCATATTCATCAGGGTGAATGCAGGACAAGTTCGTAGAAATGATCTACTGTGTTCCTGCATTGTCAATCAACTTTACTATGAGACGATAAAAAACACATGTTCACCTTGAGCCATGTCTTGGTGGACCTGGTGAATTCAGTTGCGAAAATGATGGAATCAAATGGATATGACCTGCCGTCCTCAAATAAAACTTCACTCTCGCCTATGCTTCTCAATCCAGGCAATACCTAAACGTAGTACAGATTGAAATTACATGTTCAATTCTCTGTGTGGCTTATATCATAGTGGTCAACCAATATGCATTAATCCTGAATTAGTAGTTAGTTATATATATAACTAACTAAAATACGAGAGAATTACAGAATTACATAATGCATAATTGTAGCTTGCAAATACATACGAAGTTTGTTGATCTGCACAACCAAATAATAGTAGCAATTATAAAAAAATCAAGGAGATTAGACCGAGAAAGAGTCGTTCTCAAAATATTTTTATGTGCATCCTCGAATAATTACAATATAGTGATGTCTTTAACTCTATAGCCTCTCTTGGCAGGGACTGAGAGCAAGAAACCAGTAACAAAAGTAAATTTCAGTTTGATGACGTTTATGACTGGGAAATAGCAGCAGTCACAGCTTTCCAATCCTCTATTTCGTGCTCTTGTAAGTTGCATATTCTTATGGGTGTTTTTTATGTTTTGTGTAATCCTAATCGGCTAATATGATTTATTTTGAAAAGAATAGTACTGCTGGAACATCTTCTGGTGCACCGCCTGTACTTTGCTAATTTTAATAGACAATCAGGTGAGTCTGAATTAGCTTCAGGTTCTATATATTGTAACACGTTATAGCAGTTTCTTTGGGAACCCATTCCGTGTTGTACTGTCTTAATATGGAACAGCTGAAAAAACCTCTGCAGAGGAAGAAGGAGACGATGATGATTCTGAGAAAGAAGAAGACAAAGATAAAAAAAGTCAAAGACTAAGAAAGTTAGATAAACTAATTATGAGTGGGAACTTCTCCCAATGTACTTGGCAGGGCATTGAATAGTTTGGAAGATGAATGGTATTTGGCAGCGAAAAAGCTAAATGAAGATTACTAGTAGTTTTGTTTATTAGTTAATTTAATGTAGTTATTTGTAATTTTGTATTAACTTATATTTTGAATTGTTTGTATGATAATGTTGGAACAACCAAAGCTTTTGAATGGTTTTTAATGGTTATGAAATGATATTGATGCTTGGATTTTTGGCATAAAAATGCTTGGTTTAGTCTATTTACAGTCAGATCCTACTGATTTTTTTTAAAAAAACTGTTGCAATTGCATCCAAAGATATTTCCATTTTATAATTATATCAGCTATAAAATATTGCAATTGGTTCAAATTTGTTGCAATATTGGTTAAATTTAAACTTAAATTTCATTGCAATTGGACTAATTAATGTTGCCTTAAGGCGGCTCTTTAGTAGACAAACACAGCTATTGCAATGATTTAATTGTGTTGCTATAAACTACATTTTATTGCTATATATGGTTTATTGCAAAAATGTTTTGTTGTTGCTATACATGGCTTAAAATGTTGCTATAGGACATCTATTACATCACCACCGGATGCAACACCAAAAATTTGCATATTTGTTGCCATAAATTCTACTGCAACATAAATAACCCATAAGGCAATAAATTTTTATGGTTGCCATATCCATTCTATGGTGTAGTATTCCTAGAAAATAGCTCTTAAGTTTTTAGGGGTTATGTTTCTGATATTTAAGACCTTTGTTTGTGCCTATTTTCTGTATCCTATTACAATGTGATTTGCTCATTTTATCTGAATTGTTTGAAGGTTTTTTAGTTCAATAGATGGATGCATTACCTTTATTTTTAGTAGAATATATAGTAGACCAAGATGTATGTTAAACTGACTTAGGTAATAGAGACCGTAAAATGATATAGAACAGTAGGATTGGACTAGATAGAATTAATGATTTATTTGTTAATTCTTTTTGTTCCATATCATGCATGTTATGCTTAATTCTTATGAGTAATGTTTCTGAATGAATGCCATGTATTCTTAATACAATTCTTGCTTATTTCAATACCATGAATGCATCTCGTAGTACTTGAATTAATTGTAGAAAAAGCATGTTTTAGGATTACAATACTGCAAAGACTGCTAGTACTCCTTATGTAAGGTTGAAATCATTTTTCTCCAATCCTAGAGACAAATTTATCAAGGGTAACAAAATGGAGAAAATAGTTAGTCAAAGATAAGAATAATCAAGTCATGGTTGAAGCTGTTGCTATCACTGTTAAAAGTAAAATCTTTAATCCATCTGGATCCAAATAGATAAGTTGGATACCAAGAACTGTCAATCCATTTATGAGTGCATGACATAAAAGGGTAATTGATTCATATGTACTCGTGATAATTGATATTCAAGGCATGTGATCAAAGAAAGAGCCTCGCAATCAAATGTGAATAACAAAAGCTATTCCGTCAATAATCTTTGGAGATGACATCAAAGGTTTTCATTACGAGACAAAGCTATGCAAAAAAAAAATGTCATCATGGATTCAACAATTGGTATCACTGATAACAACTAATCATTTGTGTCACTGATAACAATTGGAAGCATAATTCTTGATGGAGAATGAAGGAACAAATCTTCTTATCACACAGTTCTCTAACAAAGGACAAAATGTCAATTCAATGAAGAAATAATGTTTCATATTAAGCAGGAAGGTGGAGAAGCTTGCTATTTTAGAGTAAGGAAAGGATATGCTAGTAGCTGACCTGGAATCTCAATAAAACGTGAAGTCAATGGTTTTTATATAAAGCTTCATCTGACAAAAGTTTAGCTATGGCATTAAAAGCTCTCACCCTTGAACATCAACACAATGAACTCTTTTGTTAAAAAAAAGATTAGTGAGAGGGATGCATCATCTAGAATTCAAGTAGGATGCAAAATGAGAGGCATGTTAGAAAGAAAAGTCAAAGAAAGCATCACATAGAAGTAAAAACATGGTTAACATTGCTGAGTCGCTTCAGTGGTATAAATAAATTTCCACGGACTGGTCGATGTTATGTCTATATCAAAATATAGATATACCTTAGTGATGTTTGATGACTACTCTTAATAAACAAAGTTGTTGTTCGTGCATTCTCAAGATAAAACATCACATGTGGTGATTGATTAAATCAAGAAGATCCTGCTGGAAGCATTAATAACTATAAGGACTTTTTGGTCAGTAAATAAGAATGAATTTAAGAAGCATTTCTAAATAATATATGCACCAACAAGAGTATTATGAGATAATATTCAACACTGGGGACTTCGTGTCATAGTGGAGTCGTACAAAGAAAGAACCAGAACTTGATTAAAGCAACAACGACAATGTCAAGTAAATCAAGACTTTTTAAATATCAAAGGGCTGGAGCAGTCAATACAGTTTGCTACAAGTAAGCTCAGGCCTTGATCAGGATGTATACATGAAGACAACTAATGCGTTAATGGCCTAAGAAGCGAACACTGAATAACTTTTAAGTGTTTAGAAGAGAATATTCTACATAAGGAAACAATGATTTTTTTTTCATTTGTTTGAAGATCTTGACAATTGTAGCTAAGGCTCGTGAGGATATTTTCCATGGCTACTCAGTGGAGTCTACAACATACATGGTGTTTTTTGTTGATTAATAGAAGATGATTGAAAGTCAAAATGCATAGTTCAACAACTCCATGATCCAAGCTGTTATAGGTGAAATTAATGGTATTGATGATTAATATCCAAGTAGTGGAATGGCAGTGTGATACACAACTTAGTACTTCAACGAAGCCAGTAAGCAAGGATAAGGAATTTCAAGAAATCCCAGCAACATCTTGGGGGGGCAAAAGAAGGATCAACTAGTTAGACATAACACTATATTGAAAATCAAGAGAATACAACAAGAACATATATGTTGAGACAAAGGGTTTGATGTCAAGACCATTCCTAGATTCAGTTCTCAAGTGATGCAGATGGTGGAGTAATGATTAGCAGGGCTACTGAGTATGAATGTGTATTTCTCTAGTTTTCTATCTGAAGAGGGAGCTAAGAAAGTTACAAAACATCTGATAGATCCAGATTGGGTAATAGCGAAGCAAGATGGAATCAATTAGTCAGAAAATAAATTATAGGGAAGCTGGCATCCAAACTAAATGACAATGTTGTAATTGGTACAAGGATAACCAGAAGTCAAACTGGATGACAATGGAATTGTTACGAGGGACAAGGCCAAACTAGATGCTAGAGTATTTTCTGGAAGCAGTATCTAACAGAGAGCACCAGTGACGAGACTCGAGGATATTATGACATATCTGGCACCTGCTGTACATTCGAACTTCAATATTTTATCAGGGGAATATGAACAAGGCACTTCTAGTTAGTGATCTAAAAGTGGAAGTCAATGTACAATAGTTATTGGACTTTGCAATTGAAAATAAATTATACTCTATATATCTCTTCTTCACAAGCTCACTTCAGGTTGGTATGAACTGGTATCTTACTCATGCAATCGTTAAGGACATGGTATGGCACTCTAACTGAATTTATAATTGAACATGAACCAGTAGAGTCGTTATACATTTATCTCTCATTTTCACCAGGCATAAATATAATGTTATATATGTGCAGTGATATCATGATAATATTATATGTTAGTCTACTAACAAAAACTTGTGCAAGTTATTTCCTAAGTAATTGCAGAGTAGGTATGGAGGAGCGTGTTGAAAAAATTGTAATTCTTTTTTGGAATTACTTCAAGCAAGCCATTAGAATAATTTTTTAAGGAGCTCAAGAAAGCCAAAAGAAACATTCTTTTAGAAGCACAAGTAAATGAAAAGAATGATGAAACCACTAAAGCTTGATCAGTGCAACTTAGGTATAATGACAAACTATAGAGGTATGACAAGCTCACTCTTTTACTCATATGCAAATAGACAACATGTAATATTCTCAAGATGCCAATGTTTAAGGTTCGAAGTGGATCCTAGAGAATGCAATCTTATAGATTTTAACAAGATTTTTAGATATCTTAAGGGACTACCAATTCTTGGACTATAGTACCCTAAAGATATTGTGCTTAACATGTTTGGTTGTATAGATATAAATTACACAGGTTATAAGAAGGACGGGAGAAGCATCTTTGGAAGCTGTCAACTTAAGTGTAGGAGAAGAATCTCAAGAAGCTTTCAACTTCGTGGAAGAAGATTGATTTTTTTTTATGATAAGAAACAACTTCAACTCCAACAACTCTATGGAACACTCTATGACAATTTACCTTGACACCATGCATCATTTCTTTTAAGAGCATGTCTTGTAGTCAAAGAGTTGCTTGTAGAAACGTTTACTAAATCACATTATGAAATTATTTTTTCAAGTCTAGTTTGTAAATTTGGGATACTACGGATTACATATTAGTTGGAAATCCCAGTTACAAGGAATTTTTAGTATAAGTTCACAAGTATTAAATCTTCAATATTTAAAGGACTTGTGAATTTATCAGTGATCCAGTACTTTATACTTAGTGCTACTATCTTGATTATCATGATTACAATATCATGTACATTTGTGGTAATTAAGTCTTATAGCATTAAGTTTGATTATTACTTTAATTGATTTAAATTATGATTATAGACAATTCCATGTCATACCAGTCTCATAATTTAAATTATATTCAAATAATATTCAACATAGTTATTGGTATCATTTACAAATAATTATGACACTTTTAGTATTAGTGATATTATTTAAAAAAATTATTCTGAGTAATTAATGCTTATTTTTAAAATCACTAATATTGGAACTTGAAGTACTTTTTAAGTCATGTGTATAAAATTCTCAATATTTTATATGCTTAGGAAGTATTTCTAAAATTACCAATTATCTAGAAAATAATTGTCATGTGTATAATTCATATATTCTATTGGTAATTATTCAAGGATGATTATAAATATTTAAGTGTTAATATATAACTAATGGATATTTAGATTTATTTGTTTATTATGTGTTTATTTTAATTAGTTTAAATTATGGAAATTGAAGCAATTAAATGATTTTTATTTCCTTCATAGTTCAAATTAACTTAAAATAAATAAGCGATATGATCAATTATAACTAAATCTGTTAACAATTGATATCGTATATTGATTGTAACTAAATTGTTATAGGTTAATTATGAGATTTTGGTTCTAGTGAATTTATCAATGTTATATCTTAAGAGTTCACTGAAATTAAAATTATGACTGTAGCATGATTAGTTGTGTTCTAATTTTTGACTTATATCAGTTAATGATATTTAGTTAATATATTAACTACGAAATAATTGTGAAGTA
This sequence comes from Apium graveolens, assembly GCF_009905375.1. Lineage (NCBI taxonomy): Eukaryota > Viridiplantae > Streptophyta > Magnoliopsida > Apiales > Apiaceae > Apium > Apium graveolens. The sequence goes on from NC_133653.1 coordinate 116,961,003, forward strand.
TTCGTATTTGTAAAGTTAGTTAGAACTCCTCTAAGTAAGAAACGCTTTATCTTCAACTCACTCATACTAATAAATTAAGTGTGAAAATTCTTTTAAATATAACTATGGCTATTGTATTTGATGTTTTATTAGAAGTAACCATATGTTATCTACTTAGAATAATTTTATACTTATTTGCAAATTCCTAAATACTTTAATATAGATGAAATACTCAATGGATTAAAGTATATGCAACTTAGAATGTGTTTCTAAGATTGAAAACAAGACAATGTTGGTTAATGACGCTCTATTTATTAAACCAATATTGCTCGAGAACTTATAATTGTTAGGAGTTAAAAATTGTGCGGTCTTTGAAATTGAATGCTAATGTATATCTGATAGATCATTGGTGATTAATTTATTGATATTTTATTTTAATGTATTTAAATTATGATGCTAGATAATTCCATGTCATATCAGTTTCAAAATTTAAACTATGTTAAAATAAGGTGCAACATAGTTATTGGTATCTAAAATACTTGACAAATATCGATAAATAATATATTGTTAATATTTTGTTGCAGATAATTGTGAGATTTTAAGTTCTAGTGAATTTATACGTGTTGTTGTATCTGACAGATTCACTACAATTTGAAATCAGCAGCATAGTCATTCTTATTAAGATTATTTATCCATGAACAATTTTATTGATAATAGTTTTATAATGATAGATTATGGAGCTTTTGAAATGAATGAGATTTACTTAGACTTTACCCTAGGTGATCAATTCTTTTATAAAACTCATTCATATTAAAAGACAAAATCTTTATTTCTCTTCTTAATACTGCTAGGTCATCAATATGTGTCTTTTTCAAATTAAAGACATAATTATTTATCTTTTTATGCATAAATACAGACTTGTACACTCAAACAGTTTTAAGAGAAAAATCAAACTTCTTTCTACAACGGTGATTACTTATTTCATGAAAACCTTTTTAAAATCACCATTGTACATCATTTCTCTCAAAAGATTAAATGTATAATTTTCATTTATTATAGATTAAAAATGCATTTTATCTTTACATTATTATCTATTTGATAATACAACTTTAGCCTCCAATGGCCTTCTTTCATTGATAGTCATGAGGTTGAAAACCCACAACTTCTATCCCATACTGTAAAGATAAACACAGAAACAGAACAAACCAGCATTCTCTTACCCCTAAAATTAAGTATGATTGAGAGTGAGGGAGAAAGTGCCTTGGTGCACCACATAAGGAAGGTTCTGAGGTCAACCCAACAGCTCTGTCTTCTACAAAGCGAGTAGTATTAAAACTGAGGCAACTGCTAGCCTCCATACATCTTCTCAAAAAGATGTACTGGCTGAAAAGGCACAAAAACAGTTACTAGATTCATCCTCTCAATTGGGTACATCTATTGAAATTCGCTCGTCGGCCAGGGTATCCAAAGTAGTGTCTGTTGAGTTCCGAGGCATAAAACGCAGCGGATAATCGTAAATAAAACAAAAAAAATTCGAAACCCAAGAACAAGATCCATGTATAATTGTGGGCATGTTAGATATATTTGATAATATCATGTCTAATATGATTTGTGTTTAGTCTTCAGATCTTACTTAAACAGGACAAATCAGTACTTAACTGAAATCAACACTTATACTGAAGTCAGAACTTAAGTTATCAGTACTTAAGGTTCAGGAGATATTTATCAGGAGATAATATCAGGACTTAAAGGAAACTTTCAGATAAGGAAGGCGGCTGATTGAAAGGAAAGAAGATCAAGACAAACGTAATAAGAGATATGCATGAAAAATGAATTCTGTGAAGAATGGAATACTTGGAAGAAAAGATAACTGATTGATATATTTTAGGAAGCAGAATTATATTCCATATCAATTAGCGATTATCTTGTAAATGTGTAGTATATAAACACAGACATAGGGTTTACACTATATGTGTTATCATTATCGAGAATATTATTCATTGTAACCCTAGCAGCTCTCGTGATATTTGTTCATCACTGAGAGAGGACAATTCTACATTGTAACAGAGTTTAATAAAGTTTGTTTTCTGTTACTTGTGTTCTTTGAATTCGATTTGATTATGCTATACACTGTATTCAACCCCCTTCTATAGTGTGTATGACCTAACAAGTGGTATCAGAGCCTATCTGTTAACACACAAATAGTTTAAGATCCAAAAACAATCATGTCTGAAGCAGAAACTCCAACCAAGCCCACCAAAACTGAAGAACCCCCAAAGACTCAAATCCATAGTCGATATGAGGCTATTAGAGTTCCCATACTGAAACCATCTGAATATCCCATATGGAAGGTGAGGATGACTATGTTTCTAGAAGCTACAGATCCGGAATATCTTGACAGAATCAATGAAGGACCTCACAAGCCAACAAAACTCGCTATTGTAGTTGCAGGTGAAGCAGCAAAGTCTGTACCAAAGGAGAAGAGTGATTACACTGCTGAAGATATCGCATCAATTGCTAAGGATGCTAAGGTACGACACTTGCTGCATAGTGCCATTGATAATGTAATGTCAAACAGGGTAATTAACTGCAAGACTGCAAAGGAGATATGGGATGCCTTGGAGACAAGGTGCCAGGGAACTGATTCGATTAAGAAGAACAAGAAGACAATACTCACTCAAGAGTATGAACACTTTGACTCAAAGCCTAATGAGTCATTGACTGATTTATATGACAGATTTGTCAAACTCTTGAATGATTTGTCACTAGTTGATAATGAGTATGATCTTGAAGATTCAAACCTTAAATTCCTGTTAGCTCTTCCTGAAAGTTGGGATTTGAAGGCAACAATTATAAGAGACAACTATAATCTTGAAGAAACAACTCTTGATGAAATTTATGGGATGCTCAAGACTCATGAACTTGAGATGGAATAAAGAAGCAAGAGGAAAGGAGGAAAGTCAAGGACAGTTGCTCTTAAGGCTGAGAAAGAATCCCCCAAGGAAGCTACCTCAAGGAAAGGCAAGGGAAAAGCGCTCATCACAAAGTCTGATACTGAGTCATCAAGTTATGATAGTGATGATGACTCAGAAACTGAAAGCTTGCCTGAGATGGATGCTGATGAAGAGATGATGAAGATGTGTGCTCTTATGGTGAAAGGAATCACAAGGATTGCATACAGAAAGTTCAGGAAGGGAAAGAAGTTTTTCAGGAAAGGTGCAAGTTCTGATAAGAAGAGTTTCAGAAAATCTGAAGGCAAAAGAGGGAAGTCTGACAGAGGAGATTACACAAATGTCAAATGCTACAACTGTGGTGAGAAAGGCCACATATCTCCTAATTGCAAGAAAGTGAAGAATGAAAAAGGCAAGGCTCTTCAGATTCTGAAAGTGAGGAGAACTATGCCTTGATGGCAAATGCTGATATGGCAAATGCTGATAGCAGTTCAGAAGCTGCTGAGTTAAAGGTACCTCAAACTACTTATGCCTTTCATACTGATGATATTAATGAGTTGAGAAGATATCTTAAAACCATGTTCATTAGTTATAGAGATCAAACTTTAACATGTGAAAGATTAACTTTTGAAAATCTTGCTTGTAAAAAGAGGAATGATTATTTAGAAAAAGAGTTAGTAATGTTCCATCAAACTCAGAAAGATAGAGATGATGCTTTCTATGTTATGGATGAAGTACTTAAAATGAATGAATCTCTAAAAACTGAGTTAGAAAAGGAAAGAGAGATTATCAGGACTTGGACTAACTCTGGCAGAACAACTCAGAATTTGTTAAGTACTGGAAACTGGAAAGAGGGCTTAGGTTATGGAGATGATAAGAATGATAAAAGAACTGTAGAAATTAAGCCTATAGTTGTTAAACAAAAGCCAAAGTTAAAACCTGTTAAGTTTGTAGCTGTAAAGTCTGATACTGAGAAATCAGAAGTTAAAGAGGAATTAACTTCTGACAAACTAAAATGGGAAAAGACAACTGAAATAAACGTAGGCTTAATGACAAAGAAGCAGCTTAATCATAAGCTGAAAGATGTTAAGAATGTAAATAAGGTAAAGTCACCTACGAAAAATAGGAATGGAAAGGAAGGTGTGAATAAAAGCAATGATTATAAGCCTGTTCCTAATGCTCCTAGAAAAACATGTCATAACTGTGGAAGTTCTAACCATCTGGCTTCTTTTTGCAGGAAGAATAAGAACATAAACTCCTTACTTTCAAAGTCAGGAGTTAAGAGTCAGTCGGTTAGATATAGGCCACAAAATCCTTCTTTTCATTGTGGTAGTTTATGGCATTCCATTTATACTTGTAAGGAATATCATAGTTTCTACTATGATTATTATCAAATAAAACCTTCTTTAAAGAAAGTTAGCATTGTTCCTTCTAGTGTAAGTTCTGATACAAAGTCTGATAGTGTAAATGATGATAAGAAAAATGTTAACATAAACTCTAATGCTAAATCCGCTGCAAATGTTAACAAACTTAATAAGGCCAAAGGATCCAAGCAAGTCTGGGTCCTTAAAACTAATCATTAGTGGTCTTTGTGATTGCAGGGCAACAGGAAAAACATCCTAGTTCTGGACAATGGATGCTCAGGACATATGACTGGAAATAAAGCCCTGCTATCAGACTTTATGGAGAAAGCTGGCCCAAGTGTTTCTTATGGAGATGACAACATTGGAAAAATACTGGGATATGGCAATATCAATCTTGGGAATGTCATCATTAAAGAAGTAGCTCTGGTCTCAGGACTTAAACACAATCTGTTGAGTGTTAGTCAAATCTGTGATAAAGTTTATTATGTGGATTTCTTTGAAGAACACTGTGAAGTTGTAAGCAAATCTACGGACAAAGTTGTTCTGAAAGGATACAGGCATGGTAACATTTATGAAGCCAAGCTTTCAACAAGTACTGATGGTTCTGCAATCTGTCTGTTGAGTAGAGCATCAATTGAAGAAAGCTGGAATTGGCATAAGAAACTCTCTCATTTAAATTTCAACAATATAAATGAATTAGTCAAGAAAGATCTTGTGAGAGGACTGCCAAAATCAGTATTTGCTTCTGATGGCCTTTGTGATTCATGTCAGAAGGCAAAACAAAGAAAATCTTCATTCAAGAGCAAGACTGAATCATCAATTATTGATCCTTATCACCTACTACATGTAGATCTATTTGGTCCGGTGAATGTCATGTCTATTGCAAAGAAGAAATATGCTATGGTCATAGTAGATGAGTTCACCAGATACACATGGGTGTATTTCTTGCACACAAAAAGTGAAACTGCATCTATCTTGATTGATCATGTCAAGCAACTGGATAAATTGGTCAAAGATTCTGTGAAGATCATAAGAAGTGATAATGGCACTGAGTTCAAGAATTTGATCATGGAAGAGTTCTGCAAAGACCATGGAATCAAGCAGGAATTTTCTGCTCCTGGAACTTTACAGCAAAATGGAGTTATTGAAAGAAAGAATAGAACTCTTATTGAAGCTGCACGAACTATGCTTGATGAAGCAAAGCTACCAACCTATTTTTGGGCTGAAGCTGTGTAGACTGCTTGTTTTACTCAGAATGCAACACTCATTAACAAGCTGCAGGATTTTATCTATCACGGAAGCATGGTAAAATAATTTTCATGATATAAAATCCATATAATATGCATACAGATCGTAAATTAAATCGAGGGATCGTTTCTAACCTTTAAAAGCGATCCAAGAACCACGAGCGGAGGTCCCTAGCAGCTGCTCCTCAAGTGTGAAGCACTCCACCGGTATCCACCAAGAAATCGATGTAATGGGGGAGGAGGAGGTGGAGAGAATTAGGGTTTTGAAATTTTTAGGTTAAGACAAAATAAGGGTTTATAATAGTATATTTATAGGCAAAATTTTTAGCTGAAAATTTTCCCATAAAATATTATTATTATTAACCCTTTATTCTTATTAACCTATTAACTAATAATTAAAAGGTTTTAATTATTAATCCTTTTTCTAAACACTTTAGAAATAATTCTCTCACTTGATTTAATTTCCAAAATTAAATTCTTAATTAATAATATTAAAAACTTTTCTTAATTAATTTATAATTAATTAAATCTCATTTAATCACTTATTAAATTTGCTAACTAATTATTTATTTCACAAATAAATAATTATCAGCCATTATTAATTAATTCCTCCACCATTAAATCATTCTCTTTTATGGTGTGACCCTGTAGGTTCAATATTAAGCCGGTAGTAGAAATAAATAATAATAAAACTATTTTATCATTATTTATATAAATTCTCTAATTCATTAAATATGATTAATTAATCATATTTATTCTACATCGTGAGGGATACTTCTCAGCATATCGCGACTATCCGGATAATACGAATTCACTGCTTAGAATACCAAGAACCCATTCAGTGAGTAGTTACCGTACAATCAATTCCTTCCACCCTACAATGTCATGATTAAATACAAGGCATGGAACTTGTGTCAAGCCTATCTTATTTAATCATTTGCTTTCCCATTCACTATGCTTAGTTCAATTTAATATAAATTAGAAACTCCTTTCTAATTTCTTTCACTCTGGCCAGAGATTCCTGAACTAGCATAAGTGGATCAGCATTGAACATTCTCTTCCTTCTCTTCCTATACCCAGTAGAGCCCTTATAATTGTCCCTTGAGACTAAGAACTAAACAAAGCATAGTTTAGTGTACACAAGATGAATATAATGACCTCAAGTCTAATGATACTTGTACAACTATCACTATGTGAACAACTACTGACATGTGAGTGAACTCCATCAGTTGTTCATCTGTGTGAGTCATGTTCAGTGAACTTATTCTATAATAAGCACCTACATACTAGCTTTAGTGTCACCACACAAATGTCTATGAGAACATATAGCCTTCATAATGAAGCAAGCATAGTATGTACCGATCTTTGCGTATTATTAATTACCAGTTAGTAATCCTACGACCAGGAACTATTTAAGTTTAGAGTTATCATCTTTTAGGTCTCATTATTATGATCTCATCATAATGCATAAAAAGCTTTACTCTAAACTGTGGTATATCTTATTTAAACACTTAAAATAGATAGAGCCCGTAATAAAAACAAAACAAGTCTTTTATTAATATCAATGAAATCAAAATAGATTACATAAAAGTTATTCCTAAATCCTCATACATGATTGGACTTAGGACATATCTCTTTCACCAGCATGGAAAGACATCATATGACATGGTCAAGAAAAAGAAGCCAAATCTGAAGTATTTTCATGTAGTTGGATGCAAGTGTTTTGTTCTTAAGACTCACCCTGAACAGCTATCCAAATTTGATTTAAAAGCTGATGAAGGACTTTTTGTTGGATATCCACTTTCCACAAAACCTTCAGAGTCTACAATTTAAGAACAAGGGTAGTCATGGAATCTATCAATGTCTCCTTTGATGATAAGAAGATTACTGAACTTGAAGATTTCAATGATCATGATCAGCTGAGATTTGAAAATGAAGACTTAAATTCTAATACCGAAAATCCTGACAGTCTAAATCCTGATACTGCAAACTCTGATGGATTAAACTCTGATGTTATTGAAACTGTGGTGACTATGCCAAAGGAAGATGCAACTGTGCAGGGGAGCATACTGAAGATACAACCACATCTCAAGAAGCATCAGAACATACAACTGGCTCTTCAAGTTTTGATTCATCAAGTTCTGATAAACCAACTTCTAATAATTCTGAAAACTCAATTTCTGAAGGATCCAACTCAGAGAGCATAATTTCAGGGGGAGCATTAGAAAATGTTGATGAAGACAGCATGGATCATAGGGGAGCATCCAGTTCTAGAGAAAATCTTCCATCTGCAAGGAAGTGGACTAAATCACATACACCTGATTTAATAATTGGAAATCCTGACGCAGGTGTCAGAAATAGAACAGCTACTTCAAGTGAATGTCTCTATAATTCTTTTTTTCTCAGAATGAAACAAAGAAAGTGGAAGAAGCTCTTCAAGATGCTGATTGGGTGCAAGCAATGCATGAAGAGTTAAATGAATTTGAAAGAAATAAAGTCTGGACCCTAGTGCCAAGACCAAAGAACAGATATGTTGTTGGTACAAAGTGGGTGTTCAGAAACAAAACTGATAGTGATGGCATAATTATAAGGAATAAAGCAAGACTGGTTGCAAAAGGATATTCTCAATATGATGGAATTGATTATGATGAAACATTTGCACCAGTTGCTAGATTGAAAGCCATAAGGATTTTTTGGCTTATGTTGCTCACAAAAAGTTTACTGTCTTTCAAATGGATGTGAAAAGTGCTTTTCTCAATGGAGAATTGGAAGAGGAAGTATATGTTGAACAACCTCCAGGCTTTGTAGATTCCAAATTTCCAAATCATGTCTACAGGCTTGATAAAGCACTTTATGGCCTTAAGCAAGCTCCAAGAGCATGGTTGAGACATTAGCTCAGTTTCTTCTGGAAAGTGAATTTAACAGAGGGACTATTGACAAAACACTGTTCTACCTCAACCATGGAAATGACTTACTTTTGGTTCAGATATATGTTGATGATATCATCTTTGGTTCTACAAATGACAGACTTTGCAAGAAGTTTGCCAAACTGATGCAGTCAAGATATCAAATGAGTATGATGAGGGAACTTAGCTATTTTCCGGGCCTTCCAGTCAAGCAGAATGAAGAAGGCACTTTTATTTGTCAAACCAAGTACACCAGAAATTTGCTGAAGAAATTTGGAATGCAAGATTGTTCAAGTGCATCCACTCCCATGGCCACTGCAACAAAATTGGATAAGGATACTGGTAAATCAGTAAATATTACTGATTACAGAGGTATGATTGGCTCTCTACTCTATCTAACTGCTAGTAGACCTGATCTCATGTATGCTACCTGTCTTTGTGGAAGATTTCAAGCAGATCCAAGAGAACCTCACTTAAAAGCCGTGAAAAGAATTTTGAAGTATCTTAAGGGAACAGCTGATCTGGGATTGTGGTATCCTAGAGAATCAGACTTTAAGCTAATAGGTTACTCATATGCAGATTTTGCAGGTTGTAAAATTGATAGGAAAAGAACAAGTGGAAGCTGCCAATTTCTTGGAGGCAGATTGGTTTCTTGGTTTAGCAAGAAACAAAAGTCAATTTCCACATCAACTGCAGAAGCAGAGTACATTGCTGCAGAAAGCTGTTGTGCACAGATTCTTTGGATGAAGAATCAGTTACTAGATTATGGGTTAACATATTTTAAAATCCCTATTTACTGTGATAATCAAAGTGCTATTGCTATGACAGGTAATCCAGTTCAACACTCAATGACAAAGCACATCAGCATAAGGTACCACTTTATAAGGGAACATGTGGATGAAGGTACAGTGGAATTGCACTTTGTTCCAACAGATCAACCATTTGCAGATATCTTCACAAAACCACTGTGTGAAGCTACTTTTACAAAATTGGTAAATGAACTTGGAATGGTTTCAGGTTCTTTCTCTAAATCTACTTAGTTTTTGTTCTGATGCATTAGACTTTATGATCAGTATTTACAGATATTATCATCTTTGTGTATTCTGTGCTTAATTGAAAATTGCTTAAGTACTGATTGTTGTCTGATGTGAATTTCTAAACTCTGATAGTGATATGAATGTTTCTGTGTTTATTCAATCCAATGAGGATAAATATGCTAGATGCTGACCTAGTAGTCTTTAATATACTAACAAATCCCATGTTTGAAGTAATTGTTTATGTGGAAATCTGTTGACACAAGCAAATTCTGATATTGAGCTTAGTTAAGTTTACTTTGTCTATCTTATTACTAAGTCAAAAACTAGAATAATGCTTCTCATCTGTTAAGTTCTGATGTTAGTAAATCTGGTGAATGTACTAAGTGCTGATAAGCCTCACTTATCAAAAGAAAAGGAAAAGAAAAAGAAATAAAAATAAGGTATTCCTTTGAGATCTAGAGTAAAAGCTGTGGAAGGGAAGACCCAAGTGCATTGCTGGTATTAAGTAATATGCATCAGAAAAGCAAAAATAAATATTTTTCTTGGTGAGTTTTCACACTCTGTGATTACTGGAGAAATACTCTGATAATAGCATAAATTCTGATAAGCAATCGTGACTCACTTACACTGAGAAGCCACTGTAAAATGGAATTTCAAAAGATGCATAAAATAAGCATAAAACAGTTGAGGTGGACTCATGCATGAACTCATTCTAAAGTAGACTTCAGAATCATGACATATTTTGAGCAAAGTTTTTAGTTATGCCTTATTTCTAAGATGTACAGAAGTGAATCAGACTTCAATCTTTATCTGATATTTAGTTAGTGCACACACATACACTCCATATGAATGATGAAAATTACTGTGGTGATAAATGTTTTTTTAGATGAACGTTTAAGTGTCAGTTATATAAATTCTGAGGACAAGTTATGATGGAAGTTCTGATGATTAAGTTCTAAAGAAACGAAATCAGAATTTGTGTGAAGAATTACAGAAATAGGCATTCACTTTTCGAGTTAAGAAATCATGTTCTGATGATTGTTAAGTTCTGATATAAGTCTAAGTTCTGATATTAAACTCTGATTCTTTACTTGACTTATTTGTGGTTAAAATCTGAAACAGTCTTATTTAAAATCAGAATATGTTTGGGTGAGATATTAACAGTCAATATAATTTGGGTTAGTGGTACACGTCTATGCACAGTAATTTTTACTTGTTTCTTGTGTATATTTAATCCCGTTTTAAACTTCCAATGGCTGTTTTTATTCTCATCAGTCTGGGGAGACGAGGTAGAATTATTTCTACCTATAACCATTCAATTTTCCTTGCATCTCTTGGCATTCTATTGGCTATATAAACCAACACCTCATTCCAGCCAACACATCTCTCATTTTCTCTCAAACTCTCAAACTCATTTCTTTTTCACTCATCACAACCATGGTTCATTACAACTTAGTTCTGAACTATGACACCTTCACTATCAATATGAGGTGTACAGAATGGCAGCAGGAATGGCATGTCACTGCCATTCCTGATGAAATCTGGGACTCAGTTCCCCAAGTGGTTCTCACAGACCTCTTGTTCTTTTACACGGACTATCATCGCCATCTTGAGCGTCTGGAAGAGGAACGGAGAGAAGCTCTCCGACAGCAGGAGCGAATCATTTGTATTGTTGTTCTCTTTGTTGAGAGTAGGAAGAAGAAATAATTGCAGCTATCTATTTCTCTTCACCGTCAGCTTTGTCTGGCTTCTTAGCTTAGGACAAAAGCTGTTGATGTTAGGATTTGTAGCTTAGGACAATCTTGTACTTTTAAGCATGTAATTTAAATTTCATGAAATGTATTTTCTCAATATATTAATGAAATTTTATATTTATGCAAGATTTTGTCTCTGAGTCGTTTAATATTCTGATAACATTTTAAATCCTGATACTAACCATATTCTGATGACCTTTTTAGCTCTGATACAAATCAAGTTCTGATTCTGACGTGGAAGTTTTTGTTTACTTGGTTTATTAATGGTCATTCTCTCATTGGTCATTTTTTTTTGAATATTGGTCACGCAGTAATAAAAATTTATTAAGTGGGAACAGTTTTAAATTTTAAAATAAAACTGAACTACCTTAATTAATGAGATTACTTGGTAAGTGGAATGGTTTTTTTAGAAAAATGCATGTGATAAGTAATGATTACTGAATACCCGTGCCCATTAAATATCTTTTACTGCTGCATGTCTGACAGGTGTCTCAACAGTTACTTTTTCTACCGTGTATAAGTAAAAGAAAGAAAAGATTGTAAAATCTTTTATTTACTTTAATATTTTATCTCTCTCTCTCTCTTTACTTCTATTCTCTCTCATCTACTGACGATTTTTCATACAGACATTTTCTCAAACACATTACAGGCAATTTTCTTTCTCACGAATTCTCATGGCACCCAAGGACATAATATTTGATGGAGCAACATTTGTTCCTAATAACTTCTCTGCTATTCTTAGCAAGTCAGAAGCACCCTCTGAACTTCACTTCATTCAGGACTTTCTTGCTAGTTCTGATATTGGGTATGCTCTGACTGAACCCGAAGCAGTTTCTGGTACTCAAGTACTGGAGTTCTGGAGAAGCGGTGTGTATGGTGATGGTGGTGCTCAAAGGTCCCCAAGTATTATTTTTTCATCTGGGGAGGATGAGTATGTTGTGACTGATAAGTGGCATTTTATACCACTTAGAATGTCTTAAAATAGCTTAAATGGGTGTCTTGAAGTCAAGTATTTTGTGTATTTGATGCATTTTTCTAGTGTTTGTGCATTTCAGGGTATTAGTTGCATTTCAGAGGAGTAATCATCAAGAATAAGCCTTGGCATGTGTTAAGCATTGCGAGAGGAAAGGAAGGGGTAGATTACAGCGAAGAAACGGAGCAAACTCAGGAATTTTCCAGTAGGGTCCTGAGCGCCCGCTCAGCTATGCTGAGCGGCCGCGCAGGGTCGGGAATTTTGATAAATTATTTTAGACTTCTACTTCTGTTGGTTTCCAACTTCTATGTAATCTGAGTTTTATGGGACTATTATATAAGTAGATTTAGAGACGTTTTCACGAGGTTGGATCGTGGAATTAAGCAAGGAGAGAAGGAGACAAGGAAGAAGACCGTTTTAGCACACCGCAACGAAGAGGAAGCATATTTTCTTGTGATTCTTTGTTTCATTGTAATGTTGGATGCTAGTTTTCTTTGCTTTGAACCTATTACTCTTGTGACGTACTCTGGTTTAATATAATTAGTTTAGTTATTATTCTCTTGTGTTTGTTTATCATGTTTTCATATGAACCCATGATGACGATAAGTGCTATCATGGGCTAATCGTGATTATGGGGTCGTAACAGATTTGCTATGGAATTCTTTAGTTAGTTGTTTAATACCTTAGTGTGTGATGATTGTATGATATCTAGTATTGGTTGTGCTTATTCGTCTTATGTGCCTCGCGAACATATAAGATAGGGTGTTAATCTCTTGTGAAGCGACGGTGGATCTTGAGATTTAGAACTTGCCATGCTAGCATAGGTTCATGTATGATGTGCATGATTAGTGGGTAACTCTAACCATTTTATTCACCCTGTGTAATCAAAAGGAATAACTTGTGCTTAAATCATTATGTTGTCAATTTCTGTAGACATATAGAGGCTCAACATAATTGATGACTATTCAACTTCTATCTTAATTGTGGATGTTTGGTAGAATGGTATTAGTACAATGAAAGTTGGCTTTTATCAGTTTCGTGTTATTCGATTAATATCATTATTGTTGCATGCTAAGGGTAATAACAATAACTATTGAAGGAAGTAGTAATCATACATTGGTGAGTGAGTTTAATTGAACAATAATTAGTCTGAGTCTCTGAGGGAACGAACTAGAAAGTATTCTATATTACTTGTGAACGCATAGACTTGCGTGTATTATTAGCGCGTGTTTTCGCCCTAACAAGTTTTTGGCGCCGCTGTCGGGGACTCGGCGTATTTGTTTAGTTTATGTACTTACCATCATTGGTCGTTAGGACTCAGTGATTAAGACGTAGTTGTTACTTATTATTTCTGGTTGTGTTTCAGGTACTTTAGCGAGCGTTTATGCAAACTCGTTCTCGTACTCGCAAGAGGACTTTAGATACAGCTGAGGAGACAGACGAAGTTCTTGATATTCCGGAGAAGATAGATTTTGAAGATTCGGATTCAGGAAGTGAGCAGAAAGAACCAGTAATCAAGGGTGATCGTATTGTTCAGGCCGATCCAGCTCTTATGGAATTTTCTCGGCCTAAAATTGATGACATTCAGTCAAGCATTCTTCATCCGGCTATTCAAGCTAACACCTTTGAAATCAAGCCGGGCACTATTCAGATGGTGCAGAATTCTGTTTCTTTTGGAGGTGTTGCGACTGAAGACCCCGACATGCACATAAGGAATTTTGTCGAGATCTGCAGTACTTTCAAGTATAATGGCATGACTGATGAGGCTATCAAGCTGAGGCTTTTCCCATTCTCACTGAGGGACAAAGCTAAGGACTGGTTACATTCTGAACCAGCTGGGTCCATCACTACTTGGCAAGATCTTGCGTAAAAGTTTCTGGTGAAGTTTTATCTGATGGCAAAGACTGCGGCTATGCAGAGTGCTCTTACTCAGTTTGCGCAGCAACCTACAGAGTCTATGTGCGAAGCTTGGGAACGCTACAAGGAAATGTTAAGAAAGTGTCCACATTATGGAATGCCCGATTGGATGGTGATCACTGGTTTCTATAATGGTTTGGGGGCCCAATCTCGGCCCATGCTCAATGCAGCAGCTGGAAGCGCCTTGTGGGCCAAAAGCTATACTGAGGCTTATAATCTTATCGAGACTATGGCTGCAAATGAGCATCAAAACCCAACTCAGAGGATGATGCCTGGAAAAGTAGCAGGTATTCTGGAAGTCGATGCAGCCACTGCTATTGCAGCGCAGCTCCAAGCGCTGTCTATGAAGGTCGATTCTCTAGCTACATATGGAGTTAATCAAATAGCTATGGTTTGTGAGCTTTGTGCAGGTTCTTATGCTACGGATCAGTGTTCTCTTGTTAACGAATCTGTTCAGTATGTGAACAATTATCAGCGACAACAGCAGCCTGTGCCGGCTACTTATCATCATAACAACAGAAATCATCCAAATTTTAGCTGGGGTAATAATCAGAATGTTATTCAGCCACCATATCAGCAAGGTGTGTGTAAATAGTTTAATCCACCTGGATTCCAGCAACCACAGCAGTATGCTCAAAGGCAATCATATCCTCAACAGGGAAGTGCAGCTGCACCTACTAGTGCTGATTTTGAGGAACTTAAGTTGTTATGTAAGAGTCAGGCGGTTTCTATCAAGACCTTGGAAAATCAAATCGGTCAAATAGCCAATGTAGTGCTCAATCGTCAACCTGGAACACTTCCCAGTGACACGGAAGTACCAGGCAGGAAGGAAGCTAAAGAGCAAGTCAAGGCTATTACCTTAAGGTCTGGCAAAGTTGCTGATGCTGAAAAGGAAAAAGAAGGAGAAGCTGAAGTTAGATATGAAGAAGCTAAGCAATAGGAGAAAGCGGCGGAACCAAGGAAGACTACTGTTGAACACACTCTTCTTGAGGGTAATACAGGGGAGAAACAGCTCTATCCTCCACCACCTTTCCCTAAGAGATTGCAACAACAAAAGCTGGATAAGCAGTTTGGTAAGTTTCTGGAGGTGTTCAAGAAACTTCACATCAATATACCTTTCGCTGAGGCTCTGGAGCAAATGCCTAGTTATGCGAAGTTTATGAAGAGTATTCTTTCAAGGAAGGTGAAACTGGATGACCTTGAGACCGTTGCTCTAACGGAAGAATGCAGCGCTGTGCTGCAGCAAAAGTTACCTCCAAAGCTTAAAGATCCAGGTAGCTTCACCATTCCTTGCACCATTGGCAAGTTGTCGTTTGACAAGTGCCTTTGTGATTTAGGGCAAGCATCAACCTGATGCCGTTGTCGATCTTTAAAAAGTTGGATTTGCCTCCTACATGTCTCTACAATTGGCTGATCGTTCTATTACTTACCCAAGGGGCATAGTGGAGGATGTGCTAGTCAAGGTGGATAAGCTCTTCTTTCCTGCAGACTTTGTTATTCTAGATTTCGAGGAAGATAAGAAGATTCCCATAATCTTGGGAAGACCTTTCTTGGCTACTGGCCGTACCTTGATAGATGTGCAGAAAGGTGAACTTACTATGCGGGTGCAGGATCAGGATGTGACCTTCAATGTTTTCAAAGCAATGAAATTCCCTATAGAAGATGAGGAGTGTTTAAAAGTGGATGTGATTGATTCTTCGGTTACTTCAGAACTCGATCATATGCTAATGTCGGATGTATTAGAAAAGGCCTTAGTGCGGGGATTTGACAGTAATGATGAAGATGGCAACGAGCAATTACAATATCTGAATGCTTCTCCCTGGAGGCGAAAGCTGGACATACCGTTTGAATCTCTTGGTACTTCTGATCTCAAGAATGCTGAAGGAAAGCTCAAACCATCAATTGAGGAAGCACCTACCTTGGAGCTCAAGCCATTACCTGAACACTTGAGGTATGCTTTTTTAGGTGATGCATCTACTTTACCTGTTATTATTGCATCTGACCTTTCAGGTAGTGAGGAAGACAAGCTCTTAAGGATTTTGAGAGAATTCAAATCAGCTATTGGATGGACCATAGCAGACATCAAAGGGATCAGCCCTTCATATTGTATGCATAAGATTCTGCTAGAGGAGGGTAGTAAGCCAACTGTTGAGCAACAGTGCAGACTGAATCCTATCATGAAGGAGGTGGTGAAGAAATAAATTTTGTAATGGTTGGATGCAGGCATCATTTATCCTATTTCTGACAGTTCTTGGGTGAGCCCCGTACAATATGTGCCTAAGAAAGGAGGTATCATTGTGGTAGCAAATGAGAAGAATGAGCTCATCCCCACTCGAACAGTTACAGGATGGAGAGTATGCATGGATTACCGAAAGTTGAACAAGGCCACGAGGAAGGATCACTTCCCTCTTCCATTTATTGATCAGATGTTTGACAGGTTGGCTGGTCATGAGTATTATTGTCTTCTGGATGGCTGCTCAGGGTATAATCAGATTTGTATTGCACCAGAGGATCAAAAAAAGACTACCTTCACTTGTCCATTTGGCACGTTTGCTTTTCGCAGAGTTTCGTTTGGTTTATGTGGCGCACCGGCCACTTTTGAGAGATGTATGATGGGTATATTCTCTGACATGATTGGAAATAATGTCGAGGTGTTCATGGATGACTTCTCTGTCTTTGGACATTCGTATGATGAATGTTTGAATAATCTTTGTGCCATGCTCAAAAGGTGTGTGGAAACTAATTTGGTGCTCAATTGGGAGAAATGTCATTTTATGGTACGTGAAGGCATTATTCTTGGGCATAAGGTCTCTAGCAAGGGTCGTGAGGTGGATAAAACCAAGGTGGGAGTCATTGAAAATCTTCCACCACCTATTTCTGTGAAAGGAATCCGTAGTTTTCTTGGTCATGCGGGTTTTTATCAGCGGTTCATCAAGGACTTTTCAAAGATATCTAAGCCGTTGTGCAACTTGCTTGAGAAAGATGTGCCTTTCAAATTTGATGATGAATGTTTCACTGCATTCGAGACTCTTAAGAAGAGTTTAATCACTGCACCAGTTATTACAACACCGGATTGGACAGAGCCGTTTGAGATGATGTGTGATGCGAGTGATTATGAGGTAGGTGCAGTTCTTGGGCAGCGTAAGAATAATCTCTTTCATGTGGTCTACTATGCTAGTAAGACCTTAAATGGGGCCCAAATGAACTACACCACTACTGAGAAGGAGCTCTTGGCCATAGTCTTTGGTTTCGAGAAATTTCGATCTTATCTGCTTGGGATAAAAGTGACAGTATTCACTGATCATGCGGCCATACGCTATTTGGTTTCCAAGAAGGATTCGAAGCCAAGACTCATTCGTTGGGTGCTCTTACTTCAGGAATTTGAGTTAGAGATCAAGGATCGAAAAGGTACTGAGAATCAAGTAGCTGACCATCTCTCTAGATTGGAGAATCCTGAGTCTACTTCACAGGATAAGACATTGATCAACGAATCTTTTCCGGATGAGCAGTTATTCGTAGTTCAGGAGGTAAAGCCATGGTTTGCAGATATTGTAAACTATCTTGTCAGCAATATAATGCCTCCTAATTTGACCTCAGCTCAAAATAAGAAGTTTCTGCATGAGGTGAAGTGGTATATGTGGGATGAACCATATTTGTTTAGACAGGGAGCTGACCAGATCATCAGGAGATGTATCCCGTTCTGTGAGACGGAGAGGATATTACGAGACTGCCACTCCACAGTTTATGGTGGACACTATGGTAGTGAGAAGACGGCAGCTCGTATTCTGCAAGCAGGTTTTTTCTGGCCTACTTTGTTTAAGGATGCTCATCAGTTTGTTTTAAGATGTGATCGTTGCCAAAGAGTGGGAAATTTGACGAGAAAGGATGAGATGCCGTTAAATGTGATGCTTGAAGTCGAGGTCTTTGATGTTTGGGGAATCGATTTTATGGGGCCTTTTGTCTCGTCCTGCAATAATTAGTACATCTTGCTAGCAGTCGATTATGTCTCAAAATGGGTAGAAGTCAAAGCTCTACCGACAAATGATGCAAAGGCAGTGTTGAATTTTCTTCATAAGCAGATTTTCACAAGGTTTGGAACGCCTCGGGTAATCATAAGTGATGAAGGGTCGCATTTCTGCAACCGTAAGTTCACTTCTATGATGCAGCGTTATAATGTGAATCATCGAGTTGCTACTGCCTATCATCCGCAAACAAATGGTCAGACGGAAGTGTCTAACAGAGAGATCAAGCGCATTCTAGAGAAGGTTGTTTGTCCGTCAAGGAAGGATTGGTCTTTAAAGCTTGATGAAGCTGTTTGGGCTTACAGAACAGCATACAAAACTCCATTTGGTATGTCCCCGTTTCAACTGGTATATGGTAAGGGATGTCATTTACCTGCGGAGCTTGAGCATAAGGCCTATTGGGCGTTGAAAAAGTTGAACCTGGATTTAGATGCAGCTGGTAAGAAGAGAATGCTTCAACTTAATGAACTTGATGAATTTCGACTCCAAGCGTACGAGAATAACAAAATGTACAAGGAAAAGATGAAGATGTGGCATGATAGGAAGCACTACTATGGGGACACGGCAAACCGAGAAGTGGTTAGTGCCGTTTTATTGTCAACTTGAGGAAGGTATGCAACGTCAAGCTAATGACGAAAAAGAAGCGATGTGTGGGAGGCAATTCATGATTTGTTGTTACAGGAACCCTTAGAAGTTAATAACCTATCCAAAACCATAAAAAAATCAAAAAAACCGGGCTCAAAATTTTGGGGAAGCCGATTCTGAAGGAGAGGGGGTTTTTACCATCGGGGAGGGATGGTGAGTTGCTACCGATGATTGCAGAGAAGGGGTGGATAACTTTCTGTGAGTCGCCTGAAGCAGTATCGATGAGCGTGGTTCGTGAGTTCTATGCGAATGCGAAGGCTGAGAAGAATGGGTTTTCTGTGGTCCGAGGGCTAACGGTTGATTATCACCCAGCGGCGATTCACCGTGTGATTGGGCAGCGAGAGAGGAAGCCCGAATAGGAGAACTGGAATGAGAAGACTGCTGAGGATTTTGACTTGGATTTGATTTGTGCTACTCTCTGTAGGCCGGGCACAATTTAGACCTTCAAGACATGAACTAATGAGTATCGTCACTTTCGGGTGATCGCTATGAACATGTATGCCCGTGCATGGAATGCGTTTATTTATGCTAATATTCTGCCTTCTTCGCATGCACATGAGGTCACAGTTGAGAGAGCACAGTTGTTGTGGGGAATTTTGAATGAGGAGTACTATGTGGACCTTGGTGAGTTTATCTACCAAGGAATTCTGAAGTTTTTGAGGGGAGCCAAACACATGAACATTCCTTATGCATCCACAGTCACGAAGCTTTGTCGAGCGGTGGGAGTGAACTGGCCGTCTCATGAGCAGTTGCAGTTGTCGGCCGCTCCAATTAATTCTGGGACTCTCAATGGGATGCAGGAGTGGACCGGTGGTGAGCCCGAGGAGCATGGGCTGGGTTATCGTCTTCCAGGAGGGCTTCCAGCACGAGGTGCTACTATGGCTAGGCCTAGGCGTTATGAGGATGGTTCTTCGAGTGCTCAGGAGGGGGCTGGGATGGCTGATGCCCAGTATAGGAGGCTGTCACGGCGGATGGATGCCATGTACGAGACGCAGAGCAGGTTTGCTCAGGAGCTCACCCTTGCGTTAGGGATTGCTTTTCGGGGCCTTGGAGCTGACATCCAGTGGCCCGTTTTTGGTGAGGACTCTGCATACCCGCCGCCTGATACTCCACCCACTGAGGGTGATGATGATGATGATTCCGAGTAGGTATACCCTGTGTTCCTTTCTACTACCTTCACTGGGGACAGTGAAGATTTTAAGTTTGGGGGTGGTAGTTAAGGAATATTTTGTGTGTGTGTCATATAGCTGCATATTCATGATAGTTAGTTCATATAGTTGCATAATTTTTGCCATATAGTTTTTTTTATTTATAGCTTTATTTGTTTATCATGTCATGTCATGTAGCTCATGCATATGCTGTGATCCCTTTTGCGATGATTTACCGACTGGTTTGTGATGTTGATGCGAGTGTAGTGATGGCATTAAAGTGATATTGAGTCATGTAGGTTGATATGCATGCTAGAAGCATTTGTATTTTCACTAAGTCTTAGAGAATGCGTAAGGACTAGATTGTTGTTATGATCTGATTATTTTTGAGGTTAATCTATTTATTATGCTTAGAATTTGATAATAGGTTCTTAGTGATAAAGGCATGAAAAAGAAAAAATGGAGTAAAAAATGGAATTTGTTGCTAGTTGTGGCTAGGCGTCCAATGGCTAGTAGCCGGCTCGCATGTTATGCGAGTAGTCTAGGGTTGAGCAAGATGAAGCGAAACGCACTTGCTCAGAAATTTTGAAAAAAAAAGAAGAAGTATGTGTTTATGCATAATTGATCACGAGTGGGCTCTTTGGTATTCGAGTTATTAAGTTCTTAGGGGACTTTGTGCCTAGTGACCTAAGGCTTTTAGAGTCTGGGATCCGCTAACCTAACGCTCGCTACATGGATATCATTGTATAAGTCTTTTGTGGACCTCACTCATTGTACGGTCAAATAAGCATTATTGTTGTGAATAAATAGCATGATTCCGTAATAAGCTCCATGATTCTTGTAGTGTTATAAGTCACTTTGTGCCTAGAATTTTTATTCTGTGTATAATCATGTGATTGCCTTGATGAAAGTTGAGTCATAATAATTGATTTAGTTCTGAAGCATATTTGTTAAGCATCTACACACACCACATTTCTGGCTGTATGTTCGTTTGCATAATTTGATTGATCTTTAGTCGCCTAATTGCATTTGTTGAGATGTTGTAAGTTGGTTGGATTGGTCGTAGTAAGGGGGATCACTGCATTTCATATAGATCGCATTCATGCATGTTTTTATCTGTTTTTGAGTCTGTGACGCTTGAGGACAAGCATCGATTTAAGTTTGGGGGTGTGATAAGTGGCATTTTATACCACTTAGAACTTCTTAAAATAGCTTAAATGGGTGTCTTGAAGTCAAGTATTTTGTGTATTTGATGCGTTTTTCTAGTGTTTGTGCATTTCAGGGTATTAGTTGCATTTCGGAGGAGTAATCATCAAGAATAAGCCTTGGCATGTGTTAAGCATTGCGAGAGGAAAGGAAGGGGCAGATTATAGTGAAGAAACAGAGCAAACTCAGGAATTTTCCAGTAGGGTCCTAAGCGGCCGCTCAGCACTGAGCGGCCGCGCAGGGTCAGGAATTTTGATAAATTATTTTAGACTTCTACTTATGTTGGCTTCCAACTTCTATGTAATCTGAGTTTTATGGGACTATTATATAAGTAGATTTAGAGACGTTTTCACGAGGTTGGATCGTGGTATTAAGCAAGGAGAGAAGGAGACAAGGAAGAAGACCGTTTTAGCACACCACATCGAAGAGGAAGCATATTTTCTTGTGATTCTTTGTTTTGTTGTAACGTTGGATGCTAGTTTTCTTTGCTTTGAACCTATTACTCTTGTGACGTACTCTGGTTTAATATAATTAGTTTAGTTATTATTCTCTTGTGTTTGTTTATCATGTTTTCATATGAACCCATGATAACGATAAGTGCTATCATGGGCTAATCGTGATCATGGGGTCGTAACGGATTTGCTATGGAATTCTTTAGTTAGTTGTTTAATACCTTAGTGTGTGATGATTGTATGATATCTAGTATTGGTTGTGCTTATTCGTCTTATGTGCGTCGCGAACATATAAGATAGGGTGTTAATCTCTTGTGAAGCGACGGTGGATCTTGAGATTTAGAACTTGCCATGCTAGCATAGGTTCATGTATGATGTGCATGATTAGTGGGTAACTCTAACCATTTTATTCGCCCTGTGTAATCAAAAGGAATAACTTGTGCTTAAATCATTATGTTATCAATTTCTGTAGACATATAGAGGCTCAACATAATTGATGACTATTCAACTTCTATCTTAATTGTGGATGTTTGGTAGAATGGTATTAGTATAATGAAAGTTGGCTTTTATCAGTTTCGTGTTATTCGATTAATATCATCATTGTTGCATGCTAAGGGTAATAACAATAACTATTGAAGGAAGTAGTAATGAAGTTGTGATCTCATGAGTGTTTTAATATTGTTAATTCGAAGTGTTATTTAAGTGATTAATTACGTATTTAATTGTAGTTAATATTTAGTCAATAATTCTAAGTGTTAGTGTCTTAACATTGAGAAGTAATCATACATTGGTGAGTGAGTTTAATTGAACAACAATTAGTCTGAGTCTCTGAGGGAACGAACTAGAAAGTATTCTATATTACTTGCGAACGCGTATACTTGCGTGTATTATTAGCGCGTGTTTTCGCCCTAACAGTGACATTGTCTACGGTTCGACAAGCACTGCAGCTACATGAGAACTGTGTCTATTCTACTGTTGACGAGCCAGTTCTTCAAAACATGATGGCCAGTCTGGGATATGAAAGAACATTGGAAAAGCTGGGCTAGTTGAAGAGATCTTTCATAAGGAGGGAATGGAGTTTCTTCTTTGATTGCATAACTAAAGCTTTTGCAAACAAATGTTCCAATTTTGATGCAATTCCCATATTCAGCCAACAAATCGGGTATGCTCTTATAAATCGAACTGATTTTGACTATGCACGTGTTGTTTTAGGTTTTATTGGGGACAAAAATGAATGAAGATAGATCTACTGTTTATTTTGCTAGATTCTGTCAGCTTATTTATAGTTTCTGTTGTGATAATAAGCCCCAAGGTTATGGTGAATTAATTTCATCATTCAGAATGGCTAAAAGAGCTTTTACTGACTTATTATCTACTGATAATAAGAAGGCTGTATTAAGACCCCTCTTAATTCCTTTATCTGTCAAACAAGCCTTAATAACCTATGATCTTGTTAAGTACACTGCATTATATCCTGATGTTCAACCATCTGAACTTCATCCATCAACACCTACCACCTCTACTCAATCACCACAAACTTCTCAACCTCAACCATCAGAACCTACAGTGCAACCTTCATCTTCCAAACCTAAGAGGACTAAGAAAGTACCTCAGACACAACAAAAGAGAAGGAGATTCATTCTGTGAGATGAATCAGATGCTGAGGAACAGGTTCCTGTATCAGAACATGTTGTTAAAGAAGCTGAGAAGGTCTCTTCTCAGAAGGATGATGATATTGGGAGTTCTAGGCCTCTAAAATGGCTTAGAAAGCATAATACTGATGATACCGCTCCTAAAGTCACCTTAAAAGCTAAAAGATTCAAAACATTGGCAAAAAGGCCTGAAGATTCTGGTGAAGGAATGGAAGCAGCAGCTAAGGAAGAAGATTAGGAATATCTGATTTCACAAGACCCTGTTGAAGCTCACAATTCTCCTAGTGCTGATTCAGACCCTCATGCCACTCATCACTCACCACTACATGAGCCAGAATCTACTCACATTCCTACACCTCCAGTATCTCCAGTAAATGCTGATACCCAGGGGCCAAGTGATGAAATTGACATTCATAACTTGGAAGTGCCTCAAGTTTTGCATCTAGAAGCTCCAACAACTCAAGTCACTCCACCAACAACACCAATTCCTGATGCTGATTTTAATCTAGAATTTCCTACAACACCTTCTCTGCATCTAGATACTGAAGATCAGAGTTTAGGTGAGCATCAGAATATGGATGTTGATCAGAACTTAGATCGAGATCAGCCCTTAGAGGATGATGTTGAAGCTTCCATAGCTTCTCATACTGTTCTTTTATCAGAAGATACTGAAGTTGTTGACTCTGTAAGTTCTGATGCTACAAATGTTGATGCTACTGGTAATGCTGCTACAAATTTAGATGCTGATGCAGCTGGTCCTTCTGGACATGCACCTCTGCAAGCTCCTTTAAAGGCTGAGATAGTCAAAAAGTTTGTTACAGGGGAAGCACCAGTACCTTGCAGTGAAACTCCTATAGGACAGGAGTGGACTAAGGAGTGGAACTCAGTTACCTTTGTTCCTACTTAAAAGATTCTTGCTGATCACTTGGCAAAAGCTGATGAGTTGTTAGTCAATGAAGATTTCAAGACACAGCTAAGAGTTACTGTACTTACTACAAGGCACCTTCAAGGTCAACAGTCTGTAACTCAGGCCAAGGTGGACAAGATTCAAGAAACCTTAATGCAACAAGATACAGTTGTCAAGCTGGACAAGAAAAGGTTTTTCAAACCTTCCTTTGACCAAATTACCAACATTGAGAAAACCCAAGAGAAGCAACAGTCTCAGATTGATGAAATTTTGAAAAATTAAGCTTCTCAGCAATCTCAACTCAATGAGATCCAATCCTCAGTGGAATTGCTTCTCTCTCTTCTTTTACCTGCTGATGCCAAAAAGGGGGAGAAAGTAATTAAGTCCAAATGCAAACCTGATAAGAAACTGAAGAAAAAGGATGATGCTAATGACCTGGGAAATTCTGGAATAGGTAGAGGTCATGGTCAAGGTGGAGGTCTCTCATCAAGTAGAGCTGGAACTACAAGTCATAGAACAATTTCTGATACTGGGAGAAGAATAACTTCTGATACTGGTAAAAGGATAAGTTCTGATGAACTTTTGGAACTTGATGAAGAAATTTCAAGACAGTTATTTCTGAAAGAAAATCCAGGAATGGACTTTGAGAGTCTAATGGAAGAAGAAGCTAGACTTAAGTTAGAAAAGGTCAACTCCAAATATGAATCTTCTGTTGTTAAAAAGAAACTTCCTACGACTAAAGGCATTGTGATAAAAGAAAGGACAAATCCTGTGGCAACCAAGGCCAAATCACAATTGTAGATAGATCGAAGGTCCAAGGGCAAAGAAAAAGTTGGTAAACCTGTAAAGGTTTATGTGCCTCCTACGGATGAAGAAATTTCTGTTGAAGATGCTGATCTTACTCTGACTTCAAGGAAGATTTCTAAAACAACCTCTGACATGGCTCAAGTTATTCAGAGTCAAGATATAGTTAGTTCTGATATAACAATGAAGCAAGCAACCTCTGACATAACTCAAGTTGGATTGATATCAGAAGATAAGTCAAAGGAAACCTCTGACATTTCTCATGTTAAATCCTCAAAGTTACTCCTACCAGGATTTACTAAAGCCAAATAGACTCAACCTTTGAAGACTGCAGCAAGTGGTTTTGAAGTAAGAGTGGTTACTGGAAAGGAAGCAAGAGATAAATCTGGATTGGGTAGTGCTGGTGAAAGAAGAGTGCAAAACACAACCAATGATCCAACTTCCTTAAGTGAACCAGGTATTGGAGCAACTCCTGAAAGATGGAATCAACTTGAATCTGTACAGATGGTCTACCATACCTTCTTGAAAGAACACATCTTGTTATATTTTACGACAGATGGAAGGGTTTACCATATAAGGGAAAATGCTATACCACTAAAGTATTTTGAGGAACTAGAACATGTTTTATTCTTACTTCAAGTGAATGACAGAATAACAGAAAGTGCTACAAATTATTTGAAGACTCGGATTCAGAGACAGAAAAGGCTTTATTCTGTAAAGTCTGACAGCACATACTGTCCCAAGTACAGAGATCACAAGGGTGATATTGTTGATATGAAGCCTAATACTGCAAAGATCAGAACATATCTTGGTATTAAGGGACTTGAATTCAATCTAGAGTCTGACAAAGCCTATGTCATAAGACCTGGATCAGGAGTTGAGAAAAGCAAAAATTAATGATCTCAGATATGCTATCTTCCAAACTGGTAAAGATACTGCAGAACTCAAAGATGCTAAAAGGAGGATGGTTGATGAACTCAGATATACTGAGAGATGTTTGTTAAAGAACTATCTCAGAACAACTCCTGACATTGAAGAGATCAGAAAGTGAAGCCAAGTCAAGATCTACAACTACTCAAATTCTGATGTGTATACAGATGGAAGTTGTTATCAGAAGTTAAAGTTGGTAAAGCTTTAAGGACTGTAAGTTGTAGTTATCTAGTCAAATTCTCATGCATTTGTACTTAATGTTTTTGACATCATCAAATATCTGTTAAACTTATATATTATGCTAATTTACAAGTTGGGGGAGATTGTTAGATATATTTGATAATGTCATGTCTAATATGATTTGTGTTTAGTTTTCAGATCTTACTTAAACAGGACAAATCAGTACTTAACTGAAATCAACATTAATACTGAAGTCAGAACTTAAGTTATCAGTACTTAAGGTTCAGGAGATATTTATCAGGAGATAATATCAGGACTTAAAGGAAACTTTCAGATAAGGAAGGCGGTTGATTGAAAGGAAAGAAGATCAAGAAAAACGTAAGAAGAGATATGCATGAAGAAGGAATTCTGTGAAGAATGGAATACTTGGAAGAAAAGATAACTGATTGATATATTTTAGGAAGCAGAATTATATTCCATATCAATTAGCGATTATCTTGTAACTGTGTAGTATATAAACACAGACATAGGGTTTACACTATATGTGTTATCATTATCAAGAATATTATTCATTATAACCCTAGCAGCTCTCGTGATATTTATTCATCACTGAGAGAGGACAGTTCTACATTGTAACAGATTTTAATAAAGTTTGTTTTCTATTACTTGTGTTCTTTGAATTCGATTTGATTGTGCTATACACTGTATTCAACCCCCTTCTACAGTGTGTGTGACCTAACAGGGCATATTATGGAGATAACGAATCATACCTTTCAAGAGCTTGACTTTCACGAACTCAACGGAGATCCTAGCTATCACGCTTTGTGTCTCCCTCTCGGAAAAACACCTCTATGATATCCACACAAGCACCTCCAAGAACGTCTCACGAACTTGACTACGGAATGGATGTACTAGCCTCCTTCTTGACGATCCGGATTGCCTCTGCCTCTCTTTGCTGCTAGGGTTTTTCTCCAAAACTTCTTCTTAGCCTCTTTAACCTATCATTATCTATTTATAATCGCTGATTAAAAGGCCCATAACAGCAAAGCCCAACCCTAGTAGGTATAAGATTAAAGAATAAAAACGAATTTCTATTATTTAATTAATAACTAAGTCATACTTAATTATTATGGGCAAAAACATTCCCTTTAATTCGAATTTATATTATCTCAATTAAGTCTTACTTAATTATAATAAAATTCAAATAATCATCAATTAATTTAAATCCATAATTTAAATTAACTATTCCATTAAGTGCTCTATTTGTGCGACCCTATAGGCTATTATTTAATTGGCAATAATTTTATTCTCTAATAAAATTATAAACAATGAGCGGTATCTAGTAATACATCATTGTTACCCAATTAAACAATAATTAAATCGTGATTAGATAAAACCTTTCGTGATTAATGTTTTTCGTGTAATATAATCCCTTTAACCATACATATTATAGATTAAACTCGAGGCATGTATTTAGTCATCCTCTTCAACATTTAATCCGGGTTTACTTGATCCATTAGTAGACTATTAAGATAAATCATTATTTGAGCATGGCCATGCTTTTTATAATCTCACTCAATCAAGAGGCCTATAATATCTCTCCTAATTATAGGAGGGTTAAATCCTTTATCTATCATTCATATTTCTCATACAACTCATGATATACCCGATGTCCACTTTTATCATCACCCGATCTAAAGTAACTTTTAATGTAGTCAAAGTATATTAATCCTCGTATAGAAATATAATGATTTCAAGTCAAAGGATCATTACACCATTATCACTGTGAGTCTTTCTAATGACTTTATTAAACATGAAGAATCTCACTGTGGGTCTGTCCAGTACCATGTACTCTCAAATGTACCTATGTATTGACTTTAGTATCGCCATACTTATAACCAATAAGATGTGGTTATCTTGTCAAATAACATACTAGTCTATCTATGTATTATTATTGTCCTATATAATGATACTCGACTAGGGACCTTTAAGAATATGATATATTATATAATCTCAAGTTCAAGTCATGTACTTAAACTATACAATGTGTATCATGATTCTAAGGACATTTATTATGCTAACAAAATATCGCAATAATTAAGGTCATAATAAATACATTTATTGAATGATCAACTGACATAAAGATTTAAAAGAATAATGTATTGCCTCTAGGGCACCTACACTAACAATTTCCCACTTGCACTAGAGCCAATCACCCATATATCTAATACCCATGGAACTAGTGTGGTCATTGTGCTTCTACTGTGACAAGCCTTTGGTCAGTGGGTCTGCAATGTTATCATTTGTGTGCACTTTACATATGTGTATATCACCCCTTTTATTAATCTCTCGAATAAGATGAAATCTCCTGAGTATATGTTTGGCCCGGGAGTGTGATCTAGGTTCTTTAGCCTGTGTAATGGCTCCATTATTTTCGCACTATAGATCATTGTGATCTGGGATTGATGGAACCACTCCCAAATCAGAAATGAACTTTCAAATCAAAATGGCCTCCTTAGCTGCTTCACAAGCTGCAATGTACTCAGCCTCCATTGTAGAATCAGCTAATGTTTCTTGCTTTGAACTTTTCCAGCTTACAGCACCTCCGTTTAGACAAAATACAAAACTAGACTGTGATACAGTATCATCTCTGTCTGTTTGGAAACTTGCATCGGTGTAACCTTTTACAACGAGTTTCTCTTCTCCTCCATACACCGAGAATGAATCTTTAGTTCTTTTCAGGTACTTAAGAATATTCTTGACTGCCGTCTAGTGATCTTCACCCGGATTAGACTGGTATCTGCTCGTCATGCTCAAAGCATACGAGACATCTGGGCGAGTACATACCATTGCATACATGATAGATCCAATTGCTGAAGCATATGGAACTTTATTCATGTGGTCCTTCTCATCCAATGATTTCGGACACTGGTCCTTAGAGATCGTTATCCCTTGAGACACGGGGACATATCCCCTTTTTGCATTTTGCATTCCAAAATGATACAAAACCTTATCAATATATGTGCTCTAACTTAGACCGATCATCCTTCTAGATCTTTCTCTATAGATCCTCATTCCTAGAATGTAGGATGCCTCTCCTAAATCTTTCATAGAGAAATTGCTCCCTAACCAAGTCTTAACAGCCTTTAGAGAATGTATGTCATTCCCCATTAGTAGTATATCATCAACATACAGTACTATGAATGCCACATAGCTCCCACTAACCTTCTTGTAAACACACGGTTCATCTTCATTTTGAACAAAGCCATACTCTGTGACTATTTCATCAAAACGGATATTCCATCTCCTAGAGGATTGCTTCAATCCATAAATGGATCGACACAATTTACAAACCTTGCCAGCATTCCTTAGATCGACAAAACCCTCAGGTTGTGTCATGTACACATCCTCTTCAAGGCTTCCATTAAGGAAGGCTATTTTGATATCCATTTGCCAGATTTCATAATTATGGAATGCTGCAATGGAAAGTAAAATCCTTATAGACTTGACCATAGCCACTGGTGAGAAAGTTTCATCATAGTCAATACCATGAATTTGTTTGAAACATTTTGCAACCAGCCTAGCTTTATAGGTCTGAACATTTCCATCCATGTCTTTTTTCTTCTTAAAAACCCATTTTCAGCCTATGGGTTTTACCCCTTTAAGTGGATCAACCAAAGTCCATACTTGGTTTTTGTACATGGAATCTATCTCGGATTTCATGGCTTCAAGCCATCTCTTAGAGTCTGGACTGTTCATAGCATCTTGGTATGTGAGAGACTCATCTTCATCTATGAGCATCAAATCACCACACTGAGTCAAGAGAAATCCATATCTCTCTAGCTCATGGTGAATTCTACCAGATCTATGAACAACCTGTGTTTGTCGAGCATTATCATTATTCTGCTCTTGTTCCACTTCAGGTTCAATGCTATTTTGTGGTTCTCAATCTTCATCGAGATCAATAGTTCTTCCACTGTTTCTTTTGGAAACAAAATCTCTTTCCATGAAGATAGCATCTCGGGCAATAAACACTTTCTGCTCAGAAGGATTATAAAAATAATACGCCTTTCTTTCATTAGGGTATCCCATAAAAATGCAATCTTCGGAATTAGGTCCAAGATTGTAAGATACTTGACGTTTCACAAATGCCTTACATCCCCAAACTTTCATAAAGTCCATGCCTGATCGTTTCTCCTTCAATATCTCATATGGAGTCTTTTGAACCTTCTTAGTAGGAACACGGTTAAGTGTGAAAGTGTTACGACAGACATTTTGTGTAATATTATTTGTGAACTTTTTATAATATTAGAGCCGATTATAAATATACGTAATGATTGTACGTTTGTGTGAATGGAATTTGCTGCGTTATAAGTTACTTTATGTATATTATAAAATTTTCAAAGCGAGAGTTTTATTATTTGTCTTTATTTTTTATTTATAAGGAATATACTATACCTTGGAAAATTTTCTTTTTAAAATTATTTTATTCACAAATTTCAAAAGTGATCTCATAAAATTTTTAAAAATCCAAGTTATTTTATGTTACAACTTTTATAATTTTCGAAATATTATTTTATTTATAAAAATTATTCTTTACAACTAATTTTTTATTTAATTTGCATTTTACTCTTTTGCCCATGCATGCAAATCACTTCTAATTCAACTCAAGGGCACTAGAGTCAATAAACACCCCACTAACCACTCCTACCAAGACCATTTCACTAGAAAGCCCTTGCATGCAAATTTGTTTTCAAGAAGAGATGGGAGGGAAGGGTAAAAGCACACTCCACTCACAAGTTGTCATTTCATGATCATACTTAAGCTCACACTCAACCAAACTCACTCCACCCCAACTCACTTCTCTCCTTTTCTTTTCTTTCTGCCCTCTCTCCTCCTTGCTCTCGGCCGAAACCCCCATCCCCACTCCCTTCCATTTTTCCATCCCATAACTCATTCTTCCCTAGTGTAATTCCCATACCTATATTTATTTTATATACTTCCCAAGAGTTTTATGATTGGGAGATAAAGTTTCATGGTTGCATGTGTAACTTTTGTGTGATCTCCAAAGAGAAACTAATTATAACGACTCGTGTATTTTTATTTTTATTTTATACTTGGAGGTGTAATAAAAGTTTAAGTAAATAAATAAAAATTGTGTATTGATTTTGGCAGCGGTTACTGATTGTTATTTAATTATTTATGATTTGTTGATATGTGGGATTGGAATTATGTGATTTATTGGTGAGTTATATGATTTTATTTCGCTTGTAAAAGTGATTTCATTGTAATTTTAATTCCATAAATTTTTGGGTTGTCTTCAAAATTGGTTTTCTAATTTTATAATTTCAATAATTATTTTTAGGACTTTATAAAAATTTAGAAATCAATATTTTTTTAATTATTCATGTTTAAATGATTTTCTGAGTGTGTTAAATGCTAAAATCCATATTTAATTATGGGAATCTTTAAAAATTATGAAACTTATATTTTATTAAGTTCGTATTATTCTGAGAATTTTAAAATTATTTTGGAAATTTTCGGAAATCGTTTTACCCGTGTGTTGTTTCGTTATTTGTTAAAAAGCGGGTACAAAGTGCACCTTAAAAAGTGGTTAAAAATTTCAAAATTTATGTCTTTGTAAACTTCGGGATATTTATGACATTTTGATATTATTTTTGAAATTTTTGGAAATTGTTTTGCGTGCACCTCAGACCGTTAATTTCAAATTTTGGGGCAAATTTGACTTTTAAATCCTCGTATCTATCTCTAATGGCAACGTGTCAGCTTTTATTAATCAGAGGGACGCGTGTCCCTTTCCTTTATGCAACACCTGTTAGCAGTTAAAATAAAAAAAAAAGGGAAAACCCCCACCCCCTCTCTCGGTTTACTCTCTTGCTCTATCTTGTTCACTCGAATCTATCTATGTTCTCCCTTCTTTCTTTCGTTTCTCTCTCTCCGTGTTGCTTCTTTTTCTTTCCCGGTAATTTTTGTTGCCTCCTACTTCTTCTGTTTTGTTGTTGTTTCCCTTCCTTTGTGCCGCCATTGCTGCCGGCTTCCGGTATGGTGGCGGTGGTGTGAGCTGTGTTCGGTTATATATATATATGTATATGTGTGTGTGACTATGTACATGTCTGTGTGTGTAATTGTGTGTGTGTGTAATTGTGTTGTGTGTTGTGGCGGCCGTGAGGCCGTGTGTGCGATGGTGATGGCTGTGCAGTTGTGTGCGGCTGTGTTTAGTGTTGTTGGGCTTGGTTCTGTTGGATTGATTCTGGGCCTTTTTCTGTTGGGCCGAGATTATGTAATTAGGCTTGATTATTACAAATTTGATTTTTATTTCTTTTTTGTAGGAAATTAATTGATTATTATTCGTGAAATAAAAACTTTCATTACGGGAAATAATATTAATCGGTATAATTTATTTGGGAACCCGTATTATATCGGGCGCCATAAATTGTGCCGCCGTTGACGATGAACTTCGGTGAGTCAACGGTGGACGGTGATGACGATGTTCTGAGTCCTAAATTTTATAAATAAATAAAATGATTTTTCATAAAATATTTTCGGACTTCAGTAATTAATTGTGATTGGTGTTGGGATGTAAGTTGTATAAAAGGATGAAGTAATATTGTGAATTGTGTGATCAATGACGTCGATTGTAATCGACGGGTAGTTTTATAAATAAATAAGATGCTGTCAAAATTTCCTAAAAATATATATTCGAAAATATACATAATTATATTTTACATATTACCCTTAACAATATTTCCGACTACGTGACTATGTGATTACGAGTTTATGTGTATAATAATGATACGAGTCGGGTTATCGGATTGAGTTGTTAGAATTTGAGGATATCAAGCATGTCGGTGTAACTGATTAGGGTATTCAGTATTTATAGATTCCAAGCGAGTTTTCTCAGGATTAAAGTCAGCGTGAAAGCTACTTAGGGTTTTGTAAAGCGTTGCAAGGCAAGTACCCCTGACCATTGTTTTATGGTTCAGTATATGTGAATAACTAAATGTTTTACTCTCGTAATGGAATTGAAACATTTTAAGTTACGTATCCCCTATATTTGAAAATGTTGTTTAAAATTATATTTTGGGGAAAAGTAACTTCTGAAAACACCTATCTCTAAATGTGATCTAAATGAAAAGAGGATTTGAATAATATGCTGTGACATAATGGATTTTTGGAAAGAGATAGGTAAAAGTGACAATTTTGAAAATTGGATTAAAACGATCAGATATGGGATACGTTGGGGCCAGAGTAGGCCTATTGAGTTGGCGTAAGAGGCTAATTTGGTTTTGCGCACTGTATAACCAATTAGTCCAGCAGGTCAGAGACCTAGCTAGTCTCTGAGTTCCGGAACAGGTAACTGAAATGGCAGTTGAAGCCATGAATAAGATGGCAGTTGGAGCCGTCTAGTGTTGATAGCCTGATCAGCTGTCTTCACATATCCATTACGTATCTTATTTAGATTTTGTGATTCCCGTAAGAGTACGGGTAGTTGATACAATGATTTTATAAGAGTGACTAGTATGCTAAAATTGGACTCTGGTGTTTTTACAGCACACTGCTACGTTGTTTTAATGAAGCATGCTAGTTAGCGATATCCAGTTTTTCTCTAAATTTTGTTGTATAATGTTGATATCATGATTACAGTTCTGTTCCTATTATTGTTGCATTACTGATTTATCTTGTTATTCATATTTTGGTACTGCTGAGTGATTATGCTCACCCTTGCAAATTGTTATGTATATTTCGCAGATGCCTAGAAGATCAGTCAGACCGACCTATGTTCCCGCCCCTACTGGACCCGGCTCCTCTGAGGTAGTTTGTATGAGGCCATGAGGTCTGAGGAGTTGCTGAATAAAGTTAGTGTGTCCTAGATGTGGAATAAAGAGTCTGTAATAATGAGAACCTGAATTATACTTGAACCTGGATTGGATCTTGGTTCGGGGTCGAGTTAGTATATTTTAATAATAATTCTGTTGTTTATATTTTTGGTAATTGTGTTTAGTGACGTCAACTCCTGACCCCGGGGTTGAGGCCGTCACAGTTGGTATCAGAGCTACAGGTTCAAGTCCCTGATTCAGGTTAGGGATTGTGTTAAGTAGGTGATAATGTGAGTCTTTAAGTGTGAGTCAGCAACTCATATAGAGGAGCAAACCTTTAAAGTCAGTCGAGGGTTCCGACGGCGTTACCCTGGCATCTATTAAATGTTTTGATAGAATTGCCTTGACCTAGTTGTGTCTTGCCTGTATATTTATTATGTTGGCAGTGGCCTATTGCGATTTCGAGTTCTCCATCTCGGGAGAATCCTTCTGATTGGGATAGCTCAGATTCGGAGAAACCCCTTGATGCTGTTACTGAGGAGACCCCTATGCCTCCTCCCCCAGTTTCTTCTTTTGTGCCTCGAGACATCCCTGGATCTGGTCTTCGTCATCGTTGGGTACGTTGGTCTGTATCTGCTGCCAGGATATGGTTAAAAGAGATGGAAAAGGCGTTTGCGCTCACCAAGGTGAGTGAGAATTTAAAGACTGATTACGCTAGTTATTTTCTAAGGAATGATTTGAACTATTGGTGGGAATCCACGTGAGCCCAAGAAGGAGAAGGTCCAGTACCATGGACCAGATTTACAGAGTTATTTTTGGAGAAATACTTTCCAGATTGTCTCCATAGTCAAATGGAATTGGAATTTTTGGAATTGAAACAAGGGGATAAAAGTGTCACGGAATATGAAGCAAAGTTTACGGAGTTGGCCCGTATAGCACTAGAATATGTGAGTTCAGAAGCACAACGAGCGAAGTGGTTTTAGCAAGGGTTGAAGCCAGAAATAAGGAGTGGAGTTGTAGCCTTACAACTCAAGACATATACTTCGGTAGTTCAGGCTGCCCTAGTGATAGAAAGTGATCAGAAATTAGCGGCAAAAGAGCAGGGTGAGAAGAAAAGAAAATTTGAAAGTGGACCTGCTAGATCAGAATCAGGAATAGTGAGTCGAAAGTTTCAGCGTTGGTTTGGAAGGAATAAAAATAAAAGGTTCAAGAGGCAGGATGTTCCTCAGGCGAAGCCCAGTACAACATCTGTTGACTCTGCCCCGACGAGGATGAGTAAGCCAGTGGTTGAGTGTAAGACGTGTGGGAAGAAGCACAGTGGACAGTGCCGAGAGAATGTTAATTGTTTTAAGTGTGGACAGAAAGGTCACTATTCCACAAAGTGTAAGTCTGAGATTCAAGGAATTACCTGTTTTAGTTGCGGTAAAGTGGGACACATAGCTAGGAATTGCAAGTCAGTAACTCAAGGTAATGTTGGAAGGAGTGTGTCCCAAGGACCAGCAACCAGTAATGCGAGAGCTAGGACTTTTAAGATGACCCAGAAGTCTCCAGTTCATGACTCTGATGTGGTTGCAGGTACGCTTATTCTTAATTCCGTACCTGTTAACGTTTTGTTTGATTCGGGAGCATCCAAATCTTTTATATTTGTGAATTATGTGAATAAAATGCAATTGATGTTAGAAGACTTAGACGAACTTCTAACTATAGAAGTGGCTAATAAAAATAAAGTACCTGTAAAGAAATTTTGTCCTAGGTGTTCCCTAGAGATTTCGGGGTATATGTTCCCTGTTGACTTAATACCCTTCGAGTTGGGAGACTTTGATGTTATTTTAGGTATGGATTGGTTGTCTCGATATAGGGAAAATATTGATTGTAAGAAAAAGAGAGTTGTTCTGTACACCTCAGATAATAGAAGGGTCAGTTACCAAGGGCAGAGGCAAGATAGGAAGTTTCTCTCAGTGATGCAAGCAAGAAGATTGCTGAGACAAGGATGTGAAGCGTACTTGGCTCATGTAGTGGATACGAAGAAAGAGACCTCTATTTTGGAGGACATCCCTATAGTAAGAGAATTCCCTGATGTTTTTCCAGAAGAATTACCAGGATTGCCACCTGATCGTGAGATAGAGTTTTCCATTGACTTGATACCTGGAGCTGAACCAGTTTCTAAGGCTCCATACAGAATGGCCCCGATGGAAATGAAAGAATTGGCTAAGCAACTTCAGGATTTATTGGATAAAGGAGTTATTCGACCCAGTGTTTCCCCGTGGGGTACTCCAGTGTTATTTGTGAAGAAAAAGGATGGAAGTATGAGATTGTATATTGATTACAGAGAGCTGAACAAGTTGACGATAAAGAATAAATATCCTTTACCGCGAATCGATGATTTGTTTGATCAGCTTAAGGGAGCATGTTATTTTTCAAAGATTGACTTAAGGTCTGGCGACCACCAATTGAAGATAAATGTAATAACCCCAATTTTTGGGAAATTTTTGAAACCCTTATGAATAGTGTTTTTGCTGAATGAGAAAACTTTTCATGCCACACTACGTAGGGGTTCTGTTATTGATCTTCTGGGATATTATTAGTACTCTATGTGGTATATAAGTGTATGTAAAGATCGTCAGAATCCAATTTCCGAACACTTTGATTTTTCCCGGAAATCCACTAGATACGGAAAGAATTGAGAAAAAGGTAACAGAATAAAAAGGATTTAAATTAAAGGATTATAAGAGAGGATCATAAAAAGGAATATAATATATTGAGAAAGGTTAAGGGAACCTAAGTAATAAGATCACGGGTATGATCCCTCAAACGATAAACGAAAACGAAAGTTAAGCGAACCGTATAACAGATCAGCGGTCATTAGGCAAACAATTAGGAAGTTAATCAAAGGGATTAGAGAGGATGATGTCACCCAACCAATGAGAAGAGGACAAGGAGGGGAGGATGACATCATGAGGATGATGCAAGCATGACATAAGAGGGAAGGAAATGTGGTGGAATATTAACCACACAAAGTCAAGGCTACAAAGGGAATTAACCAAAAAACAAGACAAAAAGCAACCAACCAAGCAAAACAAATCACAAAACACCAAACCTTCCATTTCTTCATGAAGCTCTCGGCTTCTTTCTTAAGAATTGGGAAGTCCAAGCTCCTCCACTTGCCATTTTACAAGGTAATTATCCTAGCTTCTCCTAGTTAAGTTACATACTTCCTAGAAATCTTAGCTTCAAAATCCTTTCCTAGCATTTCCTATAAATCATTCAAGAAGATGGTGAATAGTACTTTCTTGAAATTAATTTTTGTGTTCTTGATTTCTTTGAAAGAACAAGCTTGTAGGAGGTTAGATTAAGGCTTCCATGGGCATTCCAAGGACCTTTCATGGATTAAAAGCTTCAAGGAAGGTATAACTCTTCATGGTCTTAGTTTTAAGTTTTGTTGTTTAGATTTCCTAATGTTTAGATGATGGGTTAGAGTAATGGGTGTGTAATCATGTTTAGAGCTTGTTATGAGTAGTTTAATTGGTGAGAGGCATGATTATTGTGTGTTTAGAGATTGGTTGATTTTGTGATATTTTTGGAGTTGGAAATCTTGGTTATTAGTTAATGAACTTAAGTAAACTCTTAGTTCATAATTGAGAAATAAGTATGAATTGGACATATTGAATTGTTGGGGCTGTTGTAGTATGGTATGGATGGATGTTGGTTGTATGAATGATATGTGGTTGAATTGTGGTTGTTTTGAATTGGTTTAAAATTGGGAAATCGCGTAAACATAGCCGTCGTAATGTCCGATTTACTTTAGACTGCTTTTGTTCATATCATTAGGACCCGAGAACCCCCTGCTAGAATATGACCACTGCCATATTTAGATAGCTCATGTTACGAGCTTCGTTTTGATATGTAGTTCGTTCGATTCCGATGCACGGTTTAGGAGAAACGACCGTTTCAAGTAACGGCGTTTCGCGAACGAAACTTTTCCCCTCGCCTTACTTTGAAACATAGGTTAAAGACCAAAAAGGGTTAATTAATGTATGAAACATTTATGGTAAGTGTGTTAGGCAGTTGGTAAGACACTCGCGAAGGAATCGCTTTAAAACTCGTAAAGGTTAAATTATTAAAAATGGTGGAGCCGCGGGTACCCGAGTGACTTAAGCAAATCAGTGAGCGCAAAACAAGCGTTAGAGTCTAAGTTAGTTAAAGTATAGATTTACAAGTGATTTTGGTTTAATTCCAACTTACTTGTTATTTATAGGTTATCAGACTCGTCCCAAGCCTTTCTCACCCCCAAGTCGCTCAGGCAAGTTTTCTACCCGTTATAACTGTTGTTGTGATGAATATATGTATATGCATTATCTTGTGATAGATGCATGTTGGTTAATTAGCAATTTTTGCGATATATTGGAGCATGCTGATATGGTATATATATGCATGCCTGTTTCATATTCTTGAAATTTATATCTGTTGGTTCAGTTGATAATACATATGCTAGAGGATAGCGGTAACTTGCATATACCCTTAGTATAGGGACCCAAAGGCGAAAATATTTTCTAAAAACCGGGAGTCGAGGATCCCGAGTAATCTTGTATATATGGATATGGATATATATATATATATATTTATATATATATATATATATATGGTTATAG
The DNA here is from genome assembly GCF_009905375.1 of Apium graveolens. Lineage (NCBI taxonomy): Eukaryota > Viridiplantae > Streptophyta > Magnoliopsida > Apiales > Apiaceae > Apium > Apium graveolens. The sequence continues at coordinate 116,999,564 of NC_133653.1, forward strand.
TTTTCCAAACTATTAATCGAATAAGATTTATTCGATAACTTTAACTTTATTTATTTATTTGAATATTATTTCGAATATTATTCGAGGGCTTACGACTCTTTTATATTATTATTGAATATTATTTGAATATTCATTCGAGGGCTTATGACTCAGTTTATATTATTTAATGAATATTATTTGAATATTCATTTGAGGATCTATGACTCCGATTATTTGCTGAAATATATTCTTTATTTTATTAAAGAATAAGGTGTTAATAATCAAACTTATTTTCGATTATTCAAATAAAGATAATACTTTCATATAAGTATATCTTTGGTTATTTAATACTCGTTTCAAGTATAAATTTTAATACTTCTACTTCAATTATTTTTATAAAGACTATTTTTTATGGGAATATTATTTAAATAATAATATTCGGTCATTTTCTAAATATTCTGGGGACTGATTTACTTCATTAAATCAGCTTTACTCCAAACACTCTTTAAAGTGTTTTCGAGTCTTCAAAATGATTTTTAAAAGTCAGAGTGGATCCCAAAACTTTTTTTTTATATTTAAGATCTTCCTTTTAAGGGGATTTAAATACTCGCTCAAAACCTGGGGAATCCGGCTCTGTGGTGTATTTTATATTCGCAACGAGGTTGCTGTTTTGAGAAAACAATTTGATTACTTGCCCAATGTTCGGGAAGTAAGTCCATTTGATTGAGTCGGCATAAGCGACAGGCCGGGGTACGGTCTATTATTGTGTAAGTGGCTGGGTGGCAGTCCATCAACGCGTGAGGGGCCGGGTAACGGTCTAGCGCGAGGTCCTAATGCGGCCAGGGTGATGACCGGTGAGGAATTCATCCATCTACAGTAGAAAAGGTTACTTATTGGTATCTTTGCCTGATCAGCAAGATATCTGGTTTATGCCAAAATTCTTTTCCTTTCCAAAATTCATTGGATGTTTCAAACTCTGTTTATACTTTACATAACAGAGGTTCCAGGAAATGTTTAAGAGATATATATATGTGGATATATATATATCGGGACTAAATAAAGTATCTCGTAGCTTTATTTCATTCAATAATATTTCAAAGATTGAATCTATTCAAATCTTGTCTTGTAGTCTCATCTATGTGATGAACTTTTGAAACTGATTATAACTTGAACGGTGGTAGTTCAAGTAGTATTGGGAAAGATATAAGTATATTGGGGTATTTGGTAACCTCATCTTTTAAACTTATATCTAATTAATAATTGTCTTATGAATGACAAAGATTTTCAGAAAAACGTTGAAACAAGGTTAGATATATGAGATCACCTTGCAACGATATTTTTTTTATACAGTTATACACTGGGACTTTGTGTATATTATGCATGGGAGAGGACTTCCAATATTTTGAAAAGTATATATGTATATATACTGAATATTTTGCGACTTCATCGCATTAAGATATCAAACTTGGTTCATTTCTTTTGACCAAGACTTTCATGAGTATTATGAGTAGGCTCATATACTATTAATCATTATACATATTATTTTGGCGGGCTTGCTGCTCACCCTTGCTTTATTTCTTCATCACACAACAACAGTTAGGAAAGATGGCCAGACTCCAGCAGACCCAGCGCAAGCGCGTGGGAAGCGTCCCGCGTCTTCCCGAGGATGTTGTAGCTGCTATAGCTGCAGAGGTAGATCTATTATAGATCAGACCATCTACTTTTGAGAATCAATTATGTATAATTATAACTTATGGCAGATAATGGCAATTAACTGTAAATTTATCAAGTAATCATTTTGGGTTGTAATAACTTTTAAATTGTGGATTCAAAGACTTGTACTTATTTAAATTTCATCTCTGAGACTATAACGGGTTGTGGTGTGTGTTAGTGTGGGGTCACAGCATAAGGTTATTTATTAATTAAGTGAAATGATATTGTGGAAAGAAAGACCGTGACGACCCGGATCCCCGACCCCGGATCTGGGGGTGTTACAGAAATGGTATCAGAGCTAAGCGTTATAAACCTCAGAGATGATGGGACGTTAAGATAATAAGTTAACTAAGATAATAAGAACTCGTGCCAAGTTCATAGTCGGGCTACCTAACGTAGCACTGACAGTTAAAACCCTTATGGGAACCCTTATAAATATCGTGATAGGAGCGTAGTTCGTTATCGTATATGGTAGCGGGATTCCGAACCCTGAGGTTGAGGAGCAACATCGTGATGATATTTTATTACTAATTGGAGATCGGATTGTGGATCCGATAGAGTGTCCTAATGCAGGACCGGATGATGTTGATATTGAGGATGTTGTCCTAGTAGGGATAGTTGTTGAGGAGGACCCCATGGAGGATCCTGACAGGATTGGATAAAGGACCACTGATGAATTGATGACCATGGTTTGGTCGACTACCAGAGGTAGGATTGGCCGGTCACTACCGGAGGTTCGTTCAAGTTTGTAAAGATAGTAACCCCTTTAACGCGGCTTACTCGTAAGACTGAGAAGTTCGAATGGACAGAGAAATGCGAGAACAGCTTTCAAGAACTGAAGCAGAGGTTGGTGATGGCCCCTATGCTGGCATTGCCGGATGGAAAAGGAGATTTTGTGAAGTGTAGTGACGCTTCGCACAAGGGCTTAGGGTGCGTGCTTATGCAGCACGGTAAGGTAATCGCGTACATGTCAAGACAATTAAGGTAATATGAAATTCGATATCCCCGCTCATGAGCTTAGGCTCGTGGCAATAGTTTACCCTAAAGATTGGAGGCACTACTTGTATGGAGAGAAGTGCGAGAATTACCTAAGCCATAAGTGCTCTAGTACATTTTCACGTAGAAAGAGCTCAACATATGCCAGAGGAGGCAGTTAGAGCTAATCAAGAATAATGATTGGGAGATTCTTTATCATGCGGGGAAAGCCAATATGGTGGCTGATGCCCTTAGTAAAAAGGAGAGACTCAAGATGATAATGTCTTTTGGAGAGTTTATAAGAGATTTTGAGAAAATGGAAATAGAAGTGAAGGTAACCGGAGCCGGTACCGAAAAGCTGTTTGAGATTGCAATACAGCCCGAATTATTGGAAAAGATCATATTGTGCCATAAAAAGTTATGAATGAAGGCAGAGAGCCAAAAAAAAAAAAATTAGATAAGAGGTTAATACCGAGAAAGATGAGAAGGGAATAATGAGGTATTCCTATAGAATTTGGGTTCCAAAAGTTCAAGAGCGTAGGGATGAGAACTTAGATGAGAGCCATAGTTTGAGGAATAAGATTTAGAGCAAACCCTGAGCGTGATAGTCAGGGAGGTCGCCATCAAGATAGAAGGAACCCATGACATAATGGAGTGGAAAATGAGGATTTTAAATTAAAAGATGACTCCAATTATGGGGAGTAGGATGAAACATTTCATACTAAGGAAACAGAAAGTCGAGTAAGGAAAGGAGACCCGAGACGGTACTCCTATATAGCAATTCATGGACCTGTCTAGACAGAACTTAGACTATTATCCCCAACCACCACCTTGAGGAAACAATGCGGTGAGAAATTCTTTCAAGACGTTTAAGTTGCTAAGCTCTCAGAGTTCCAGGGAACAAGCTGACCCAGTCGAGGCAAGAGTCTGGCTAAAGGAAATATAGGAATCATTTGAGATTCTAAATGATTGATGAACCACAAAAGACTGTTTTTGTCACTTACCCTCCTAAGAGAGAGACCACCCGCTGGTGAAAGACCAAGAAAGGTACGGAGCCAGAGGTTATGATAAACTGATTAAAGTTCAGCCAATTGTTTTCGGGAAAGTAATTCCCAAGGTTATGGAGAGAGTGTAAAAGCTTTAGAGCCAGAACAAAGGCAAACGAGTATGATGAATTGTGAATTTAAGTTGTAAAAGTTGTCAAGATTCGTTCTAAGGACACGAATCCAGAATGACGGGATGTTTGAAATCAATGCTTATGTTGTGTTGGTTCATGAAATAATGATAAGAAAAAGGGAAATAAAAAGGAACTGAAGTGGAAAGGGATTTAAAGGCAAAAGAGTTTGAGGTATGATAAGGGAGTCGGGTATGAGGAAACCCTAAAGACTCATAGCAATAGAAATAGAAAAGTATGTAATCGTCAGGATGATGATGATCCACCATGAGTTAAAATTGATGGTTGAAGGCATAAGAGATACATATATTGTACCCCCTTTAAGTTGGGAGGATTCGAGGAAACCTTGAAATAGTTCGAAGGATAAATAATGAGACGCAGATAGACTGAGGAGACAAGGAAGTAAGAAATTAGGAAAAATTGGATGAAGGAAGTGACCTTCAAGAATGTGAAGTGTAAGACCGGTGGCTTGATATCCAGAAAGGGAGACGCCAGGTATGAAAGATATCCCAACATTGAGGTGACTATTGAGATAAACAACAAAAGTAAATAAGGAATTATTAAGAAGAAGTTCACATTGAACATGACCAATATCTTTCAGAAGCTCCATGTTATCATTACCAAATCAGGAAAGAAAAGCGGATGACCATTGTTATCTTTTGGAGGCCATATGGATTGACCTCAATTTGAATAAGGATGCTATTATGAAGTTAGGTATAGACTATCGAGGTGGGAATGATGAATAAGATAATCTATCAAGGATATATGAATTGATTTATCCATGGAAGGATGCATGTACCTTTTTAAAGGTGGAATTAAGAATAGAACATCGGTAACTTAAAATGAATCCTAGGGGAATGCATAAAGGTTGGCATTTCACCCTTAATAGGGATAGTATGAGTTTTGACAGTATGAATTGGAAAGGATTAAGGTAATAATAACCTTTAAGGATCAGTGGAGAAATTTTTCAGAAGTATATAGATAATGGTTCTAGTATTAGTAAATGGTATTTTGATATGCCCTGTATATAGGGAATACAGGAGGAACGATTGAACGATAACCTTAGAGGTTTTACAAGGAGAAAGGAAATATTCGAAGTTCTCAAGAATAAAAATGTTGATAAAGGAAATATGACATAATTATAATGTTGCCAAGTGAGGCACGTGCTAAACCACGAGAAAGTATGGATCGAACCAGTAATGATTGAAATTGTTCAGGGCAATTAGGACTTAAGATAAAAGATGTTCTAATTATGATTGAGCGTCAGTCATGACAGTGATTAACCTCTAAAGACTGAGGCAACAACTTATGGAAAAATGGTGATTTTTTTTTACTTATCAGATGTTAAGGAAAACATCTTCACATAAGCTGTGATTGAAATGAGGTAGAAAATTTAGTTGAAGGTGGTTAAAAGACATTAATTATAAGGAACTATTACTATCAGGGAAGGCCAAAGAGGTGGCCAACACTTTAAAGGTAAGAGGATAATTATAGGCGCTTGTGCCAAAGGAATACAGTAATGATGGTTAAAACTGTGAAGGTTGTATTGTGGTTTGGAAGATTGACATTCCTTCTGATGACTGTGCAATACCCAACCATAATAGTAGTTCGGTAAAGGTTTAATTCGTGTAATCGCCAGGAGCGGGCTATCTATCTTAGAAGGTACCATCTTGAGAATGAGCCAGGACTATATTTCAAAAAGGACTAAACAAACCTTTGAGTTAAGTCTTCTATTGAAGGTATATGATTAAGAATGGTATTAACCTGCTATCGTTGCTTTGAGCAAAACTCTTCTGTAAATTTTATCTGCTTCATGTCATGTATGTATGTCAGAATCAGGAGTGTACTCCATGAATCATGAATGGTGATTATGTTATCTCCTTAGAAGGATTTGATACGACATGTATGGACTCCGTATGGTTAGCTATTAAGACTTCATGGAAAATGAATGACTACAGTAGGTCAGTGATGGACCATAGTAAGGCAGCAATGATTCTGCGAGTATTGAGCTGAATACAACCGTGAGAGTTGTATTGGAATGGGTGTTGAGATTATGTACCACTAATCGGGTCGTGGTAGTGTATAAGTTATCATTGATAGACTAATTAAGTAGAGTATCTACCTATTGAATATTTATTCCCTCTTATGAAAAGAGAGTCGTATTACTATATGAGGAAGGTTGCGGTGCAAGCATAGAACTCTAGTAACGGTGATGTCTAAAATGAGATCCCAGGTTCGATTTTCGAAATCGGGGGAGTTTCAAAGGTGATTGTGTATAAGCTCGAGGAAGAGCATGGGTCCATAGAATGATGGACGGAATAGAAATATTTAGGCATGGGAAATACGATGCTATAATACTTGATACTGATATAAATACGTATATGTTTTGTTCTCCTATGACAAACCTCTATAGTTCAGAGGTAGGTTCCAAGCCAGATATTTTGTGGCAGTATATTTTTTTATATATACAATTCTCTTCAGTTCGTTCTTTTCTCTTCTTTTCATTTCATGTAAGTTGAGAAGAACAACCCTTCCAGAAGGGGAGGTATTACCGAATGACTGTCTATCTGTGTGATAGAAGCCTAGTAGGATACCAACTATTGTTTAATTGCTTGTCAAGTACTAAAGGCTGGCCACCTTCTGTACTAACTATGCGATATAACAAGTGTTCATAATCATAGTAATCTCTCAACAAATTCCTTTACTTCTATTTGATTGATCAAATTTTGGAAAATAGAAACAACTGAAAAAGGAGTAATAAAGTGGTGGTAGTATGTGGAATGGGAACACATTCGTGATACTAAGGTTGACGTGGTTATTAAAAGGTTATAGAACGCTAACGAGCAAAAGTATAACCAGTATAATATTAGGAACGGAAGGTAGTAGCGATTACGAACTGGAAAAGAATGGGTATTAAGAAGCAAAAGCTATAATGCTAGAAGCTATAATGAGAGTCTGTGCAATAGACTTGAAAGGAATTGGAATGATCACTTAATGCGGATTGAGTTATCTTACGACAATAGATCATATGTCAGTATTGAGATATCGCCTTATGAGATCCTTGAGGGAAGACAATGTCGATCTCCCTTATATTAGGATGAAGTTGTAGAGCGCAAGATGCTCGGGCCCGCAGTAGTCCAAAGGACCAAGGATATGATAGATCTAATCAGAGGACGGCTGGTAGTAGCCCAAGATGGACATGATAAGTATGTTGATTTGACACGAAAGGATAAAGAGTATGAAATAGGGGACCTAGTAATGTTATAGGTATCCCTTGGAAAGGATTGATGAGGTTCGGAAAGAAAGGAAAGCTAAGTCTACAATTTGTTGGACCCTTGGATATATTAGGACGTTTGGGAAGTTAGCATATGAGCTAACCCTACCCCCGAACCTGTAGCAAGTTCATAACGTGTTCCACGTATCAATGTTAAGGAAGTGTATTCGGATGCCAGATAAATAGAGGCATATGAGCGCATAGATATGCAACCAGACGTAACCTATATGGAGCAACCAGGAAAGGTATAGAGTAAAAAGGAACGAGTGCTTAGGAGAAGGGTTATCAAACTAGTAAGAGTTTGATGGTAGAACCACAATGTGGGAAAATTTACTCGAGAGTTAGAAAGTGCAATGCTAAGAGAGTATCCCTATTCACTTTCTATCTGATTCCGGGACGGAATCCTTTTAAGGAGGGGAGACTGTAATAACCCCAATTTTTGGGAAATTTTTGAAACCCTTATGAAGAGTGTTTTTGCTGAATGAGAAAACTTTTCATGCCACACTACGTAGAGGTTCTGTTATTGATCTTCTGGGATATTATTAGTACTCTATGTGGTATATAAGTGTATGTAAAGATCGTCAGAATCCAATTTCCGAACACTTTGATTTTTCCCGGAAATCCACTAGATACGGAAAGAATTGAGAAAAAGGTAACAGAATAAAAAGGATTTAAATTAAAGGATTATAAGAGAGGATCATAAAAAGGAATATAATGTATTGAGAAAGGTTAAGGGAACCTAAGTAATAAGATCACGGGTATGATCCCTCAAACGATAAACGAAAACGAAAGTTAAGCGAACCGTATAACAGATCAGCGGTCATTAGGCAAACAATTAGGAAGTTAATCAAAGGGATTAGAGAGGATGATGTCACCCAACCAATGAGAAGAGGACAAGGAGGGGAGGATGACATCATGAGGATGATGCAAGCATGACATAAGAGGGAAGGAAATGTGGTGGAATATTAACCACACAAAGTCAAGGCTACAAAGGGAATTAACCAAAAAATAAGACAAAAAGCAACCAACCAAGCAAAACAAATCACAAAACACCAAACCTTCCATTTCTTCATGAAGCTCTCGGCTTCTTTCTTAAGAATTGGGAAGTCCAAGCTCCTCCACTTGCCATTTTACAAGGTAATTATCCTAGCTTCTCCTAGTTAAGTTACATACTTCCTAGAAATCTTAGCTTCAAAATCCTTTCCTAGCATTTCCTATAAATCATTCAAGAAGATGGTGAATAGTACTTTCTTGAAATTAATTTTTGTGTTCTTGATTTCTTTGAAAGAACAAGCTTGTAGGAGGTTAGATTAAGGCTTCCATGGGCATTCCAAGGACCTTTCATGGATTAAAAGCTTCAAGGAAGGTATAACTCTTCATGGTCTTAGTTTTAAGTTTTGTTGTTTAGATTTCCTAATGTTTAGATGATGGGTTAGTGTAATGGGTGTGTAATCATGTTTAGAGCTTGTTATGAGTAGTTTAGTTGGTGAGAGGCATGATTATTGTGTGTTTAGAGATTGGTTGATTTTGTGATATTTTTGGAGTTGGAAATCTTGGTTATTAGTTAATGAACTTAAGTAAACTCTTAGTTCATAATTAAGAAATAAGTATGAATTGGAAATATTGAATTGTTGGGGCTGTTGTAGTATGGTATGGATGGATGTTGGTTGTATGAATGATATGTGGTTGAATTGTGGTTGTTTTGAATTGGTTTAAAATTGGGAAATCGCGTAAACATAGCCGTCGTAATGTCCGATTTACTTTAGACTGCTTTTGTTCATATCATTAGGACCCGAGAACCCCCTGCTAGAATATGACCACTTCCATATTTAGATAGCTCATGTTACGAGCTTCGTTTTGATATGTAGTTCGTTCGATTCCGATGCACGGTTTAGGAGAAACGACCGTTTCAAGTAACGGCGTTTCGCGAACGAAACTTTTCCCCTCGCCTTACTTTGAAACATAGGTTAAAGACCAAAAAGGGTTAATTAATGTATGAAACATTTACGCTGTGTTCCCAAATCTAGGGTAGAAAAGAAAAGAATAGAAAATAACTAATTTTCCTTTCTCTCCTAATCTTTCCAAAAGTGGGAAGAAGATTTTGGAGACAAAAATAAAGAAATTTTTTTTCCAAATCTGCAGTTTTCTTTTGATTTCTTTCATAAAAGTTGTTCGGGAACAAGCTGAAGAAATGTATTATTTACATTTCTTTTCTTTTCTCTCCAAAAAAAGTTTCTGGAGCACAGCGTTATGGTAAGTGTGTTAGGCAGTTGGTAAGACACTCGCGAAGGAATCACTTTAAAACTCATAAAGGTTAAATTATTAAAAATGGTGGAGCCGCGGGTACCCGAGTGACTTAAGCAAATCAGTGAGCGCAAAACAAGCGTTAGAGTCTAAGTTAGTTAAAGTATAGATTTACAAGTGATTTTGGTTTAATTCCAACTTACTTGTTATTTATAGGTTATCAGACTCGTCCCAAGCCTTTCTCACCCCCAAGTCGCTCAGGCAAGTTTTCTACCCGTTATAACTGTTGTTGTGATGAATATATGTATATGCATTATCTTGTGATAGATGCATGTTGGTTAATTAGCAATTTTTGCGATATATTGGAGCATGCTGATATGGTATATATATGCATGCCTGTTTCATATTCTTAAAATTTATATCTATTGGTTCAGTTGATAATACCTATGCTAGAGGATAGCGGTAACTTGCATATACCCTTAGTATAGGGACCCAAAGGCGAAAATATTTTCTAAAAACCGGGAGTCGAGGATCCCGAGTAATCTTGTATATATGGATATGGATATATATATATATATATATATATATATATATATATTTATATATATATATATGGTTATAGTTTTCCAAACTATTAATCGAATAAGGTTTATTCGATAACTTTAACTTTATTTATTTATTTGAATATTATTTCGAATATTATTCGAGGGCTTACGACTCTTTTATATTATTATTGAATATTATTTGAATATTCATTCGAGGGCTTATGACTCAGTTTATATTATTTAATGAATATTATTTGAATATTCATTTGAGGATCTATGACTCCGATTATTTGCTGAAATATATTCTTTATTTTATTAAAGAATAAGGTGTTAATAACCAAACTTATTTTCGATTATTCAAATAAAGATAATACTTTCATATAAGTATATCTTTGGTTATTTAATACTCATTTCAAGTATAAATTTTAATACTTCTACTTCAATTATTTTTATAAAGACTATTCTTTATGGGAATATTATTTAAATAATAATATTCGGTCATTTTCTAAATATTCTGGGGACTGATTTACTTCATTAAATCAGCTTTACTCCAAACACTCTTTAAAGTGTTTTCGAGTCTTCAAAATGATTTTTAAAAGTCAGAGTGGATCCCAAAACTTTTTTTTTATATTTAAGATCTTCCTTTTAAGGGGATTTAAATACTCGCTCAAAACCTGGGGAATCCGGCTCTGTGGTGTATTTTATATTCGCAACAAGGTTGCTGTTTTGAGAAAACAATTTGATTACTTGCCCAATGTTCGGGAAGTAAGTCCATTTGATTGAGTCGGCATAAGCGACAGGCCGGGGTACGGTCTATTATTGTGTAAGTGGCTGGGTGGCAGTCCATCAACGCGTGAGGGGCCGGGTAACGGTCTAGCGCGAGGTCCTAATGCGGCCAGGGTGATGACCGGTGAGGAATTCATCCATCTACAGTAGAAAAGGTTACTTATTGGTATCTTTGCCTGATCAGCAAGATATCTGGTTTATGCCAAAATTCTTTTCCTTTCCAAAATTCATTGGATGTTTCAAACTCTGTTTATACTTTACATAACAGAGGTTCCAGGAAATGTTTAAGAGATATATATATGTGGATATATATATATCGGGACTAAATAAAGTATCTCGTAGCTTTATTTCATTCAATAATATTTCAAAGATTGAATCTATTCAAATCTTGTCTTGTAGTCTCATCTATGTGATGAACTTTTGAAACTGATTATAACTTGAACGGTGGTAGTTCAAGTAGTATTGGGAAAGATATAAGTATATTGGGGTATTTGGTAACCTCATCTTTTAAACTTATATCTAATTAATAATTGTCTTATGAATGATAAAGATTTTCAGAAAAACGTTGAAACAAGGTTAGATATATGAGATCACCTTGCAACGATATTTTTTTTATACAGTTATACACTGGGACTTTGTGTATATTATGCATGGGAGAGGACTTCCAATATTTTGAAAAGTATATATGTATATATACTGAATATTTTGCGACTTCATCGCATTAAGATATCAAACTTGGTTCATTTCTTTTGACCAAGACTTTCATGAGTATTATGAGTAGGCTCATATACTATTAATCATTATACATATTATTTTGGCGGGCTTGCTGCTCACCCTTGCTTTATTTCTTCATCACACAACAACAGTTAGGAAAGATGGCCAGACTCCAGCAGACCCAGCGCAAGCGCGTGGGAAGCGTCCCGCGTCTTCCCGAGGATGTTGTAGCTGCTATAGCTGCAGAGGTAGATCTATTGTAGATCAGACCATCTACTTTTGAGAATCAATTATGTATAATTATAACTTGTGGCAGATAATGGCAATTAACTGTAAATTTATCAAGTAATCATTTTGGGTTGTAATAACTTTTAAATTGTGGATTCAAAGACTTGTACTTATTTAAATTTCATCTCTGAGACTATAACGGGTTGTGGTGTGTGTTAGTGTGGGGTCACAGCATAAGGTTATTTATTAATTAAGTGAAGTGATATTGTGGAAAGAAAGACCGTGACGACCCGGATCCCCGACCCCGGATCTGGGGGTGTTACAATAAAGCCCGAGGATATCCTCAAGACTGCATTTCGAACAAGGTATGGCCATTACGAGTTTCTAGTAATGTCGTTTGGATTGACAAATGCGCCATCAGCTTTCATGGATTTGATGAATAGGGTATACAAGGAGTATCTGGATAAGTTTATTATTGTATTTATTGATGACATCCTCATATATTCGAAGAAGCCAGAAGATCACGCGGTGCATCTGCAGATTGCCCTTTAAAAGTTAAGAGAAAAGCAATTGTATGCTAAGTTTTCTAAGTGTGAGTTTTGGATGACGGAAGTACAGTTCCTTAGTCATGTAACAAGTAAAGAAGGTATCAAATTAGACCCGATAAAGATTGAAGCAGTATCAAAATGGGAGCAATCGAAAACACTAACGGAAATACGAAGTTTTCTTGGATTAGCAGGATATTATCGAAGGTTTGTGAAAGATTTCTCGAAGATTGCATCCCCACTAACCAAGTTGACCAGGAAGAATGAGAAGTTTGTTTGGACGGCAAAGTGTGAAGAGAGTTTCCAGGAGTTAAAACGAAGACTAGTGACGGCTCCAGTGTTAGCATTGCCAGATGAGACGAGAAATTTTGTAATTTATAATGATGCTTCTCTGAAAGGATTGGGATGTGTGTTAATGCAGCATGACAAAGTGATTGCGTATGCCTCCAGACAACTAAAGCCTCACGAGCAGAAATATCCAGTTCATGACCTTGAGTTGGCGGCTATAGTATTTGCTTTAAAGTTATGGCGTCACTACTTGTATGGCGAGAAATGCGACATTTATACAGACCATAAGAGCCTGAAGTACATATTCACGCAGAAAGATCTGAACATGAGGCAGAGAAGGTGGTTGGAGTTGATTAAGGACTATGATTGTTCGATTAATTATCACCCAGGTAAAGCCAATGTAGTGGCTGATGCCTTAAGTAGGAAGGAAAGGCTGAATATGGTTAAGATTACTGAGGAATTGGCACAAGACTTGGAAAGAATGGAAATTGAAGTTTGAGGATCTAACGGAAGTCAAGAGCAACTATATGAAATTACTTTCCAGCCGACCTTGATGGAAAAGATTTGAAGATGTCAAGAAGGAGTTATGGAACAAGAGTTGGATACTTTGACAGGAGAAGAGCTGTGTACTCAAAAAGATAGTCAAGGTTTGTATAGATTTTCATCTAGAGTTTGGATTCCTAATGTAACAGAGTTGAAGAACGAAGTATTACAGGAAGCACATAACTCTAGGTTTTCTATCCACCCTGGTAGCACCAAGATGTACCAGGATTTGAAGAGAAATTTTTGGTGGCCAGGAATGAAGAAGGATATTGTCAATTGGGTAAGTAAGTGTCACGTGTGTCAGACGGTGAAAGCAGAGCATCAACGGCCGAGTGGATTGTTACAACCTTTGGAGATTCCCCAGTGGAAATGGGAAGAAATTGCTATGGATTTTGTAGTGGGATTGCCAAAGACGAGAGCGAATCATGATGCTATTTGGGTAATCATTGATAGATTAACTAAGTCGGCGCATTTTCTTCCGATTAATGAAAGGTATTCATTGGAAAGTTTAGTTAAGTTATACTTGGATGAGATAGTTACCAAATATGGAGTTCCTGTTTCTATAGTGTCGGATCGAGACCCTAGATTTAATTCCAGATTTTGGACTAAATTTCAAGAATGTCTAGGAACGAAATTGAATATGAGCACCGCTTATCATCCTCAGACGGATGGCCAAAGTGAGAGGACGATTCAGACCATAGAGGATATGTTGAGAGTCTGTGTTCTAGATTTTAAAGGTAATTGGGATGAGCACTTATCTTTGATTGATTTATCGTACAATAATAGCTACCATGCCATTATTGGGATGCCACCTTATGACGCTTTGTATGGACGAAAGTGTAGATCACCATTGTACTGGGATGAGGTAGGAGAAAAGAAAGTGTTAGGCCCTGAGTTGGTTCAGCAAACTAGAGATGCCATAGTGTTGATTCGGAAAAGGTTGGAAGCAGCTCAAGATAGACAAAGAAAATATGCGGATTTGCATTGGAAAGACATGGACTTTGAGATAGGAGCTTTGGTGTTACTAAAAGTATTGCCTTGGAAAGGGTTAGTATGATTTGGTCAGAAGGGTAAACTTAGCCCTAGATTCATAGGACCCTTTGAGGTTTTGAAGAAAGTGGGAAAGGTCGCTTATGAGATAGCATTACCACCGCAGTGGCAGCACATTCATAATGTGTTCCACGTGTGTATGTTGAAGCCCTATGTCCCTAATTCGAATTAAGTCATAGAATACGAACCGATTGAGCTTCAACCATATTTGTCTTACGTGGAACAACCGGTCCAAATTTTAGACCGTAAAGAACGAGTCCTTAGGAATAAATCGATTCCTATAGTAAAAGTTTTGTGGAGAAATCCTCGAGTAGAAGAGTCTACTTGGGAATTGGAGTCAGACATGCTTGATAAATATCCTCATTTGTTTAGTTGAATTAGATTTTGGGGACATAATCTTTTTAAGGGGGAAAGAATATAACGACTCGTGTATTTTTAGTTTTATTTTATACTTGGAGGTGTAATAAAAGTTTAAGTAAATAAATAAAAATTGTGTATTGATTTTGGCAGCGGTTACTGATTGTTATTTAATTTTATTTATGATTTGTTGATATGTGGGATTGGAATTATGTGATTTATTGGTGAGTTATATGATTTTATTTCGCTTGTAAAAGTGATTTCATTGTAATTTTAATTCCATAAATTTTTGGGTTGTCTTTAAAATTGGTTTTCTAATTTTATATTTTCAATAATTATTTTTAGGACTTTATAAAAATTTAGAAATCAATATTTTGTTAATTATTCATGTTTAAATGATTTTCTGAGTGTGTTAAATTCTAAAATCCATATTTAATTATGGGAATCTTTAAAAATTATGAAACTTATATTTTATTAAGTTCGTATTATTCTGAGAATTTTAAAATTATTTTGAAAATTTTCGGAAATCGTTTTACCCGCGTGTTGTTTCGTTATTTGTTAAAAAGCGGGTACAAAGTGCACCTTAAAAAGTGCTTAAAAATTTCAAAATTTATGTCTTTGTAAACTTCAGGATATTTATGACATTTTGATATTATTTTCGTAATTTTCAGAAATTGTTTTGCGTGCACCTTAGATCGTTAATTTCAAATTTTGGGGCAAATTCGACTTTTAAATCCTCGTATCTATCTCTAATGGCAAGGTGTCAGTTTTTATTAATCAGAGGGATGCGTGTCCCTTTCCTTTATGCAACACCTGTTAGCAGTTAAAACAAAAAAAAAGGGAAAACCCCCACCCCCTCTCTCGGTTTACTCTCTTGCTCTATCTTGTTCACTCGAATCTATCTCTGATCTCCCTTTCTTTCGTTTCTCTCTCTCCGTGTTGCTTCTTTTTCTTTCCCGTTAATTGTTGTTGCCTCCTGCTTCTTCTGTTTTGTTGTTGTTTCCCTTCCTTTGTGCCGCCGTTGCTGCCGGCTTCCGGTATGGTGGCGGTGGTGTGAGCTGTGTTCGGTTATATATATATATATATGTATATGTGTGTGTGACTATGTGCATGTCTGTGTGTGTAATTGTGTGTGTGTGTAATTATGTTGTGTGTTGTGGCGGCCGTGAGGCCGTGTGTGCGATGGTGATGGCTGTGCAGTTGTGTGCGGCTGTGTTTAGTGTTGTTGGGCTTGGTTCTGTTGGATTGATTTTGGGCCTTTTTATGTTGGGCCGAGATTATGTAGTTGGGCTTGATTATTACAAATTTGATTTTTATTTCTTTTCTGTAGGAAATTAATTGATTAATATTCATGAAATAAAAACTTGTATTGCGGGAAATAATATTAATCGTTATAATTTATTTGGGAACCCGTATTATATCGGGCGCCAATAAATGGTGTCGCCATTGACGATGAACTTCGATGAGTCAACGGTGGACGGTGATGACGATGTTCTGAGTCCTAAATTTTATAAATAAATAAAATGATTTTTTGTAAAATATTTTTGGACTTGAATAATTAATTGTGATTGGTGTTGGGATGTAAGTTGTATAAAAGGATGAAGTAATATTGTAAATTATGTGATCAATGATGTCGATTGTAATCGACGGGTAGTTTTATAAATAAATAAGATGCTGTCAAAATTTCCTAAAAATATATATTCGAAAATGTACATAATTATATTTTACATACTACCCTTAACAATATTTCCGACTACGTGACTATGTGATTACGAGTTTATGTGTATAATAATGATACGAGTCGGGATATCGGATTGAGTTGTTAGAATTTAAGGATATCAAGCATGTCAGTGTCACTGATTAGGGTATTTTGTATTTGTAGATTCCGAGCGAGTTTTCTCAAGATTAAAGTCAGCGTGAAAGCTACTTAGGGTTTTGTAAAGCGTTGCAAGGCAAGTACCCCTGACCATTCTTTTACGGTTCAGTATATGTGAATAACTAAATGTTTTACTCTTGTAATGGAACATAAACATTTTAAGTTACGTATCCCCTGCATTTGAAAATGTTGTTTAAAATTATGTTTTGGGGAAAAGTAACTTCTGAAAACACCTATCTCTAAATATGATCTAAATGAAAAGAGGATTTGAATAGTATGCTGTGACAGAATGGATTTTTGGAAAGAGATAGGTAAAAGTGACAATTTTGAAAACTGGATTAAAACGATCAGATATGGGATACGTTGGGGCCAGAGTAGGCCTATTGAGTTGGCGTAAGAGGCTAATTTGGTTGCGCGCACTGTATAACAAATTAGTCCAACAGGTCAGAGACCTAACTAGTCTCTGAGTTCCGGAACAGGTAACTGAAATGGCAGTTGGAGCCATGAATAAGATGGCAATTAGAGCCGTCTAGTGTTGATAGCCTGATCAGCTGTCTTCACATATCCATTACGTATCTGATTTGGATTTTGTGATTCCCCCTAAGAGTACGGGTAGTTGATACAGTGATTTTATAAGAGTGACTAGTATGCTAAAATTGGACTCTGGTGTTTTTACATCACACTGCTACGTTGTTTTAATGAAGCATGCTAGTTAGCGATATCCAGTTTTTCTCTAAATTTTGTTTTATAATGTTGATATCATGATTACAGTTCTGTTCCTATTATTGTTGCATTACTGATTTATCTTGTTATTCATATTTTGGTACTGCTGAGCGATTATGCTCACCCTTGCAAACTGTTATGTATATTTCGCAGATGCCTAGAAGATCAGTCAGACTGACCTATGTTCCTGCCCCTACTGGACACGGCTCCTCTGAGGTAGTTTGTATCAAGCCATGAGGTCTGAGGAGTTGCTGAATAAAGTTAGTGTGTCCTAGATGTGGAATAAAAAGTCTGTTATAATGAGAACCTGAATTATACTTGAACCTGGATCGGATCTTAGTTCGGGGTCGAGTTAGTATATTTTAATAATAATTCGGTTGTTTATATTTTTGGTAATTGTGTTTAGTGACGTCAACTCCTGACCCTGGGGTTGAGGCCGTCACACTAATGTAAGAGCTCTCTATGAGATACATTTCATATATATTTTAACTAAGTGTTTTATAGAGAAAACATGCCTTAAAAACCTTTACATGCTACTGAAATTTAACTATATAATCATGTTTAGCCATGCATGCTAGTTTTAAGATGTTAATATGATGATCAACCATGTTGTGTATGCTACTCTTCTCGAAATCATATTTTCATGTTTAAAAGTCTATAAATTCGAATTATTTGTGCTTGAAATAGATTGTTTCCATGATATATTGCTTAATAATAGTTAAGAGTAGATACAATTCATGATTATTAATGTTGGGTAATAGTTTCAAGTCGAATTTACAAGAATTTAAACTCCATGTTTAGCCGAAACCTTGTTAAGTGTTTTCCATGAGTTGCATGTTGTATTTTTATTTGCATGTAGCTGTTCAAGGGCATTGATGATCTCCACTCCTGTTGATGTACTATTTTAGGATATTGATGCACTAGGTTTGCTTTGGTAAAGGTTGGATGCTTGGTTAATAAGTGGGAGTTAAGGTGGAAAGGGTTTGGTTAGTGTTTGCATTTTTTCCAGAATTTTTGCACTAGTTTGTGGGGAATTTTTGATTGGGCATTTGTTGTGCACTTTGAGGCCCAATCCACCAGAATCTATCACTAGGAGTATACAATAGGTTTTAGGTGTTTTTTGGAGGTTTGTAAGACGTTTGGTTAGGTGCACGAGTGGAATCACAAAATCTTTCCAGCAGGGGACAGTTTTGTTGCAACTTAGAAATGGGAAGTTTTGACCATGTCATAAGTAGACCCTCTTTAGGCTCTGTTGGGCCTTAGTTAGAGGGAGTGTCATAGGAGTTTTTCCAGCCATAGTTCATAGGATTTGAGTTAGAATAATGTGTCACAAGTTAGTTCAAGACATGACCTTTTCTGCCCAGAAAAACAGGGGAACCATGGACTTTAAGCTTAGGCCTAGGGAGGCCCAAGCTAGGCCCTTGAGCCACATTAAGTTTTGGAGTTGCCTTATGATCAGAAGAGTATAGTGTAGAAGTTTTGGAGTTAAACTTGAAGTTTAAGAGTGTCAAATGCACCCAAGAAACCTTAGATGTCATTCTGAAATTTACCATAATAAGCACATTCACTTACCACATAGTTTTAGAGCACTTATGAGTGAGGCCTAGGTTGACCACCATAGTTTCAAGATAGCATAAAGTCATTATATTGAAAGGCCCAAGTCAGGGTCAATAGGATTTGGATGGTTTAGTAAAGGCACATCGAGTTAGGAGGCCAAAATTTGAAGATTTTGTCTAGTTTAGCGATCAGGTGACTTAAGTTGCGGAGCGAGATCATCCAAGCCTAGTGTTGCAATATGATGTGTGTGATATTATTTGGTACTTAAATATGGTAAGTGAGTATATGTGGCTATGTGTACTATTATGTTTATAAGGTGATTATAAATTGCGTGCATATAGGCCTAAGTGCCATTTGTGTTTAATTTCGGGTTGTAAATAGGTTGAGTTGGTGAGAATATATTATAATGAGGTTATTATTAATTGTGTAGGATCTCAAGATGAGGGTAAACTTGACATAAAGGTCGAGTAAATCTTCCAGTTTCTCCTACCTTCCAGTCCAATCCAGCCTTTCTCAAGGCAAGTGATTCAACCTGTTTTTTTTGTTTACACTGCAAATGTGGGATAACTAGTTCCTATATATATGATGCAAGTATTCTGATTTATCTTGTTATACTTGAACCAAGTGGTTCTCAAACCTATCTTCGTTTTATATAGAAATGCCATGAACCCTCAAGTGTCTATTGCAAGTAATTTAGCTTCATTTGAAGATTGTTATGAAAGTAGATTAAAGGTCATATTATGCTAGCATACCAAAGCAATTGTGATGTTGAACCATGTGTAAGTTATACTCAGTAACCTCAGCTTGAAGCCTAAAAGCCAGTCATTCCTTAAAAATTGTTAATGATTACCCTGTCCTTACCCTAAAAGCTTGATACCCTGTTATACCTTAAGTTGATGATCACCTCCTTTGTATTTTAACACCTTTATCATACCTGGAACCAGTAATGCCTATCTTCTTGATATTTTAATACCTATACCTTATCCGAAACTATTGTTTTAAGCCTAGTCTGGCATTACCCTTTCATATTATCCAATAACCTTACTAAATCTCCTTGTCAAAATCCTTGTAAATAGAAACCGCTCAATTACCCTGATAGAGTAAAGTCTAGTAAGTCATAACCCTGAGAATTAGTGGACATATTTCCAGTGTTTCAAAATTTATCTATAATCCCTTGATAAAGATGTTTACTGTTTAAGAAATTAATTATCAACCGGCATCAGTTTTTGAAATGATTAAAATTTTGGATTTTCAGTCCCAAAGGGGGGTAAATGTTTTCTTTAAATAGTGAATCTGGACTGAGACGCGAGTCCTTTCCACACTTAAATTGTAGGCTTAAAAGTTTCCTAGGGATCCCATTAATGTTTTAGAACCCAGCGAGGTTCGGGATTACTTCGCGACTGATCACCGGCTGTAATCCGTAGCGTCATAAAATGGTTTTTGATTAAGAAATGATTTTGGAAATGTTTTGATACAAACAAATGATGCCATCACCCAAAAGTTCATCTCTTATTACTATTAGCTCTATCTTCGCATTGTCATTCTTTTATATATCTCGAATTATGTTTTGTACTGTATTGTTTAGCACTTGTTGAGCATTTGGCTCACTACTTGCTTTCACCCTGATATTACAGCTAGTAGCTATGATCAGATTCAAGCAGACAACACGTAAGACTTGTAATGCCGATGCGTATGTTCGAGCTCAGGTAGAATAAGAGATAGTTTTGTGTGAGGACTCGATATTAAAACTAGTTGTAAAGTTAATAGTCACTACGCCATAAGTGGGCTACTGTAATGCAAGTGTTACAAGTAGCGTTACATTAGTTAAGAAATTTTTGTGCTTTTGTAACACCTCTCAATTAGTGTTACAATAGCTATAAAACTAGTGTTGCAGAGAAATGACGGTGTTGCACGACATGTAACACCAGCACCTAGTGTTACATTCGTTACTTTTTTAACTTTTAAAAATATTAAAGTAAAAATGTTATCATAAATTAGTACTAAAATAATATTCTGGATTATTAATGAATGAAGAATATAATATATAATATTATTAAAGTTATAAAAATATTATTATATATAAATATGAAAATCATTTTTGTAGTTTTTTATTTAATAAAATAATAGTTTAACAATTAAAATAAAAATTAAAAACTTTAAGTGAAAAATAGGCGGTATTTTCCCCCTAAACAAAAATGACTCGGACAACTATACAATCGCTCTTTCTCTCTCTCTCAAAACGCTCTCTCCAAACTCTCTCTCTCTCCCGACTCATGAATTGAAGAAGAAACTGAGGATTTGGTATTTGAATAAACAATTTTATGGCTCCAATTAAAAGTTTGATACTTATTTTCCAATTTATATGATTTTGCAGGGTTTGTAGGTCTCCCATGTGGCGATTCGAAGCGATTCGAAGATATTACTAATTTTTAAATAATTTTACAAGTGATTTGGGCTTTGAAATTGGGGTTCGAATGAATTGGTAAGCATTTACATCTTATTTGGAGTTTTGTTGTGTTCAAATATGGATTTTGGTACCATCGAGGTTTTGTTTTGTAAGAGATTAGGGCTTCATAAATCTCTAAATCTACGCTTACACAAAGTTCATGCTTAATTTGGTGGCTCTTTTTTTTGACTTTATGGCCCTAAAAATTACACTCATCGTTGTTTGTCCAGATTTCAATAGGGTGCTCGGGAAGGACCCTTGTGGGAAGAATTTGGTATGTTTGGTTTCAATTTTTCTGGATGAGAGCCATTCGTGATTTGTTCAGGTTAATGTTGAGTAGAGAGTTTTTGTATGGAATTCCGTACTAAATTACGTAAAATGAAACAATTTTTAGATTTGTAGGTGAGAAATTGGGATAATGTATATGTGTGGCAGGTTGTGTAGATCATAGCCCAGAGTTTATGAGATGTGCTCTAGTCAGAGCTAACCATACCTATCTCTATATTTATTAATAAAAAATTGCATTTCCTATATTATTGTGAGTTCACTGTGTCATGATAGTAAATTTCAAAGTAGACATTATAAGTAATTATATGGATGTATTAGAGTTCATTTGAAGAATTATTACTATTGTATTTTAATTGCTGCGCATCTTACATATTTTTAGTTCAATGTGATTCAGGTGATTATAATATATATATATAGGGAAGGACCCTTGTGTGAGTAATTTGGTCTCGCTAAAACTCCAAAATATGCCAAGAAATGGAAGCTCAAAGTTAAAAATGGTAACATGTTCAAGTAGTGGCTACTCTTTATAATCTTTGTTACTGTCATGGCCATATATATGACAGGTTTGTTTATTTGTCATGCACTTCGAATGATTCTGACGGATTAACCAGAATTTAGACTGCCATAGGTGTTGCGGTCAAGTCTGAGACCTCATATATGGAAATGGAACCAAACAGGCCACCATCTACTGAGAAACCAAAGAGCTGAATACCAGGTAAGTTTCACCATATTTAATTGAATAAATATTTTGTTTATGTATCTTGAATATGTGCGAATGGGAGTTATTATAACTTGTAAATTGTTATATTCCCATCATCTTCAGTTGGTAGTTTTGGTGCTTCATGCCAATTACAATAACAAATATTTTACATAAACTAAGTTAAATATCACCTATTCCATCTCCGTACATGGAAGAAATGCAGCAGTGCATAACTCATTTCTGTAAAGAATTCTTGACTAGACTGTTGCCCACTTCAGCAAGTGCTAGCTCTGTAGGGTCAGAAATCATATGCACCAGGCTTGTCAGGAGGATGGCTTCTCGTGTTTTGATATTTTTTTATTGATCATGCTTCTGGACTCTCCTTTTTACCCTGGATGCTTTAACGATGATACAAAATTAATAGATGATACATTTAGAACTAAGATGGTATAATTTATCAAAGGTTTTATAGAAAACCTACCTGTAATATTTCAATGGAGGTCACTGTTAACTAGTTTGGTCATTATGTATTGTACGTGGTTTTTATAATTTTTGCATATGCACATTATATTAAATTTCCATTACCTGTATATGCAGTGTGCATGTGTTGCGTGCAATTGTCATGTTTTATTGCTGACATTAAGCATGTATGTTATGATAAATTGCATTACATTTAGGTTTCTTGAATACATGGTTGGAAACTAAATATGATAAAAGTGTAAAGAGAGATCCCGAGTTAGTAGATGATCATCCTGGAAAATATAGGTACAGTTCTGTAATACTTTTAATTATGTTTCTATGTTTTGAATTATCTTTCAAACTTCGTAAATTATTGTACATTAATGGGCAGGAGTAAAAGCAGCAGTCCCACGAGGATGTTGAGCAGAAAAACTTTCAGTCCAAAAACAAGCATGAAATAGAGTCCCAGCATGAGCCCGGGAGAAGCATGACCTCTAATAGAAGCATGAGCATGAGCTGAAGTCGAAGTGTTAGTGGAAGTCCTCCGCATGTCGCTAGTAGAAGCAGTATTTCTAGCAGAAGTCCTATTAGAAGTAAAAGTAGTTGTGATTTATGTTGGGCGTGTGAGTAGTTGATGTTGGCCTAGTTTGGATGTAACGTAGCAGTATGGTATGGAGTTGACACTGTTATTTAGTAGTATGGTTTAGATATTAAGAATATTATGTATGACAACTTTGATGTTTTGTTTCTAATGGGATTGTTCTTTAAATTAAGAATATATTTTAAAAAAATTAAAATTAACGGTTACATTTGCCCCCATTCTAGTGTAATATATGATTATATGTAGTGTTACATTACATATGCTAGTATTGCTTAATTATAAAAAAATTGTGTTACAAT
Organism: Apium graveolens; assembly: GCF_009905375.1. Taxonomy (NCBI): domain Eukaryota; kingdom Viridiplantae; phylum Streptophyta; class Magnoliopsida; order Apiales; family Apiaceae; genus Apium; species Apium graveolens. The sequence continues at coordinate 117,022,928 of NC_133653.1, forward strand.
AGATAAAACAGACTGTTACAGTAGGTTATATGGGACCCACAAGTGGATCCCACTTATGCAATCTTGATCAAGCTATTGTATCACTCATTTTTTGTTATATTTGGGCCAGTTAGTTTTACAGCAGGTGCCTATTGTAACGTTTTCTTCTCTGTTACAATAGATCAGTAAAGTGTTACAATAGGGTGTCTATTGTAATGCTCGTATACGTAACGCCCCCTGGTGTTACAATAGACCTATTGTAACGCTTTTGGGGCCTATTGTAACACCATTTAGGCATTACAATAGCCCACTTATGGCGTAGTGAGTGTTGGGCTGTTCCAAACCCTGAACTGTAAGATCTTGGATTCAGTTGTATTTACTTTCTTTTAAATATTGTAACAGTTTTATATTATGTATTATTAAGTTGGGACTGTGACAAAAAGCCGCTGTTTCTAGAGCGTAACCCCAGAAACTTATTGGAAGATCTGCATGACTCATCATCGATCGCACCATGTCCAACAAGGTGCGATTTCTCCTCTCTGAAACTCCATTCCATTGAGGTGTTCCTGGCAGAGTGAGTTGTGATACAATACCACACTCTTTCAAATAATCTCTAAATTCGGTGCTTAAGTATTCACCCCCACGATCGGATCGTAAGATCTTAATACTTACATCTCCGCCAATTTGCTTCTCTACTTCAACCTTGTATTCTTTAAAATTTTCAAAAGAATCGGATTTGGTCTTCATAAGATATACATATCCATATCTACTGAAATCATCAGTAAATGTTATGAAGTAGTAGTAGCCTCCTCTAGCCATCACACGCATTGGGCCACATACATCACTATGTATTAGCTCAAGATGTTTAGTGGCCCTTTGACCCTTACCAGTGAAAGGGGCTTTAGTCATCTTACCAAGCAAACAAGATTCGCATTCTTGGTATGATTCAAAATCAAACTTATCCAAGTATCCATCCTTATGTAATTTGGATATGCGTTTCTCATTTATGTGGCCTAGACGACAATGCCAGAGGTATGTTTGATTTGAGTCATTCATTTGAAGTCGTTTATTTTCTATATTACAGACATGATTATCTAAATCAAGAATATATAAACCATTAAAAAATGCGCAATACCATAGGTTAAATTATTCAAAGCAAAAGAGCAACTGTTATTCTTTATTTTAAACGCAAAACCTTTCTTGTCCAAACAAGAAACATAAATAATGTTTCTGCGAATCGCAGGCACGTAAAAATAGTCTTCTAGTTCTAAAACAAGCCCAGAGGGCATAGATAAATAATAAGTCCCTACAGCTAAAGCAACAACTTTTGTTCCATTGCCTACTCTTAGGTCCACTTCTCCCTTAGCCAAAGTCCTACTTCTCTACAAGCCTTGCACATTTATACAAATATGAGAAGCACATCCAGTATCCAATACCCAAGATGTAGAAATAGACAAATTGACTTCTATAACATAAATACCTGATCCAGAAATCTGAACTGCTTTCATTTTCTTCAGATCCTCCAAGTAAATTGGACAGTTTCTCTTCCAGTGACCAGCTTTCTTACAGTAGTGACATTCACCCTTGGCCACACACCTTTAGGCTTTAAAGCCTGTTTGGGACCTGACTTTGGCTTGGGTGTAGAATCAGACCCAATCTTCTTCTTACCCTTCCACTTGCCCTTCCCTTTGGCCTTACCTTTATTTCCCACCATCAGTATGGGAGCAGGTTCAGCTGTCTTCATGTCGGTCTCATATGTTCTCAACATATGCAACAATTCAGTATGTGTTTTGTCAAATTCATTCATATTGTAGTTCACAACAAACTGAGTGAATTTGTTATTCAAAGAATTCATGATTAGGTAAATACCAGTTTCCGGACCAATCGGGAAACCCAAAGTTTCAAGGTACTCAATGTAACCAATCATCTTCAGAACATGTGGGCCAACTGGTTCACTTGCCCCTTGTTTGCAATTAAAAAGTGACTTACTCGTGTTGAACCTTTCTTGATGAGTTTGGCTTGCAAACATGCTTTGCAAGTGCTCATTGTTAGTATATGCATTCATATGCACATGTTGTCTTTGAAGCTCAGCACTCATAGTTGCCAACATAAGACATGCAACATCATTTCTATCATTCTCATCCCTTGTGTGTGCTGCTCGTTCATCAGCAGTAGCACCCTCAGGAAGGGGGCCTGGAGGAGGAATATCAATGACATGAAGCTTGCGCTCCTGCCTGAGGACAATCCTCAAATTCCTCTGCCAGTCTAGGAAGTTGTTTCCTCCTGTCAGCTTATCCTTCTCAAGGACTGAACGTACATATAATGCGTTTGTGTTGTTTGCCATTACTCAGTATCTACAATAATAAAAGCGCAAAATAAACATTAGATTATCTGATTAAAATTTTATGTTCATATGATTATGATATATTCATCATATATCTCCCACTATTTTTTTTATCAAATTAATAGCCCTAACTATTAATTCGGAAAGTATATCCCATAAATCTTTCTAGTGAGCCAAGATCCATGTTTCGTCATGTCCTAAGTCAACCACTGGTAGTCCTTAAAACATGATTATTTAGGTAGACAACAGTTGTCAATTATATCATATATAATTCTTGGATAGTTTGGTGAACAACAATTGATCTTATCTATCTAATAGATTTTTAACCAAACTCTATGCTTCTAAGTTCATAATAGTTGAATACAACCGTTTATATTCACCTTATTATGATGACTCGGTTAAGTTAGACCCAATGATACAACGTCCGAATATAAATGTTTATATTCGTCGCATTTCACCACGATAGATAGGAGTCCCCTGCCACTGACAACCCTTCCCCTTATCGATCTTGGATTCAATGAGTGTTCATTCATTGGAAAACATTTGATTAAAACTTAATATTTTTACTTAGGGATTTTTAATTTAGAACGATCATGATCCCATCATAAAGAGATTCCCAATTTTTCCTTGAATAAAATGATTCAAATTAATACTCGTCAATGGTTTGATTTCCAGGTAGTGGAGGAGTCACATCGGTCTCGCTAAAAACCCACAGCTTTACAAGTTCTATGAACCCGTTGTTGACAAAATTGCCCATGTCATAAATAAAGAAGATTCGTATTTCATTCCGTGTTTCATAAACACGAGAATCTCATGATCATTTGTTAATTTTAAATCTTGAGTCATTACAGATTTTATCTTGTTTAAAGACATGGCATGGGTGATGTATCTAATACATACATGCATCATTAATCTAATTAAAACATGCATTTTCTACTCTACACATACTATTTATACATCATATGAAAAGTGCGTAAAGTAAACGTGCAATAGTTCTGGCCCAATCCTATGTGATCTTTTCAGGCTAATGAAAAGATCAAGGTCAATCTATGGTGTAAAAAATAACTATTACATATGTCTTATCTATTGCTTCCATTGTCTCCTTGGCCTCCATGGGATGCCTCCTTGTTCCCTGGTCCTTCTTGGATGTTACATTAAGAATTATACTAATGAACTTACAAAAGAACTCGAGTTACATTCAAGATAAAACAACTACAAATAGAAAATGACATGCAAGTCATATTTATTACAAACCAAAAGAATAAACCATTACAACTAAGGTCTTAAGGCCATAACTATGCACCATGCTCAAGTAACCATTAAAGAACATGATAGATCATATAAAGATGACATACTATTTATTACTTTTCATGATCCAATCAAGAATAATAAATAAGTAAAGCATATGTCATGAGCACAAATTAAAACGAAAGCCTAAACTGCGGATCGACCTTTCGTGATTTATTTTTTTCGTGTAATATAATCCCTTTAACCATACATATTATAGATTAAACTCGAGGCATGTATTTAGTCATCCTCTTCAACATTTAATCCGGGTTTACTTGATCCATGAGTAGACTATCAAGATAAATCATTATTTGAGCATGGCCATGCTTTTTATAATCTCACTCAATCAAGAGGCCTATAATATCTCTCCTATTTATAGGAGGGTTAAATCCTTTATCTATCATTCATATTTCTCATGCGACTCATGATATACCTGATGTCCACTTTTATCATCACCCGATCAAAAGTAACTTTTAATGTAGTCAAAGTATATTAATCCTCGTATAGAAATATAATGATTTCAAGTCAATGGCTCGTTACACCATTATCACCTCTTTCTTATGACTTTATTAAACATGAAGAATCTCACTGTGGGTCTGTCCAGTACCATGTACTCTCACATGTACCTATGTATTGACTTTAGTATCGCCATACTTATAACCAATGAGATGTGGTTATCTTGTCAAATAACATACTAGTCTATCTATGTATTATTATTGTCCTATATAAAAATACTCGACTAGGGACCTTTAAGAATATGATATATTATATAATCTCAAGTTCAAGTCATGTACTTAAACTATACAATGTGTATCATGATTCTAAGGACATTTATTATGCTAACAAAATATCGCAGTAATTAAGGTCATAATAAATATATTTATTGAATCATCAACTGACATAAAGATTTAAAAGAATAATGTATTGCCTCTAGGGCACCTACACTAACAGTGTCACCATCTCGAACACTAATAATACTTGATGAACAAGGTGAGGTTACACACACAAGGAAGAGTTGATGGAAACAAGAGTTTTGACCATTTTGAGGTCAGATTCGATTGTTCAAGGTTCTTTAATAGACCAATTACGTTTACAGGTGTTAGGAGAGGATACTGATCCAATAACCATATGTCAGTGGTCAATATCTACCTCCCCAGGCTTAAATCCCCTGGATGCATCTGCGGATAGTGGGTCTGACATAGGTGCGGATCGGAAACTTGTTGACTATGATTCAGATATACCTGATGAATCACAAGGAAATGACTACACAGATATTAGAAGGAAACCTTGATCTTTATGCTTAATTCTTTGGATCATTGTTTACCTTCCCAGAATTTAACTCTGGAATCCTTAACGGGTAATTAGCAACTTGTAGATTATGACTCAGATTCATCTATCGAGTCTAACAAATAAGGGTATTTGTGAACTCCCATTGCACCATCTGTGACCTCCTTAAGGATGGTTAAGGTGATTTTCCTTGCAGGTATAGCTGGATTTTGGAGCTATGAGATGAATGATACACTTGTGAGAATGAGTATAAACACGAGTGGAGAGAAGAGTGAAACAATTGTGAGATACACAAAACAGAATCACACACTCATAGTGAGGAAGAAAGAGAAACACCAAATCCCATTCCCTTTCCCTAAACATGTTCGTAACATTCAATCTTTCGGAAGATGATTCTTAGGCATCTAACTCTATACTTCAGGGACTTAAATTTGTTTATGATTGGGACCTAACACTTAGGAACCTAATGTTTACATATTAGAATCTAATATTTGGGGCCTAACAATTGTGATCTAACAGTTGGGAGGTATTACAATATCAGGAAGTTTGGTTAACATGATGATCAACGGTGAAGCCATTATTGCAGTATTTAAAGAGTATGGTTCATCAGACAATAACTTGCTACTTATTTTCTAACCAAGTGCTATATGAGAACTCCTTCAGACAACATAATACCTTCCTTCTCTTATTCCAAGGTGAAGAAGTGTTACATAAAAAACATATACTGGAGGATTCCTGAACTAAGAGGGAGAAGTGGCAAGAAAAAGCAAAGATATGTAAAGTATATGTACACCACACCACACCATTGTTTTAAACTATGGATCCCATTAGACAGGAGAAGTGGTAAATGAAGGTGATTTCCTAGTGATCAGAAAAGGTGGTAATGGTTCATCATTGTTCTTCGTAAAGGGTGAAGTTGTTTTCCTAAAGGGGAGAACTATTATTTTTACCTACAGATCCTATTGAACGGGAGAAGTGGTAAATGAAGGTGATCTCCCAGTGATCAGAAGAATTAGTATTGGTTCATCACTTTTCTTCATAATGGAAGTAGTTCGCTCTCATAGGGGGTGAAGCAAGAGAGATATGTGCTTCTCAATAGGAAATGTGGTTGTACAAAAGAAGCTGCTGATGATTACTTCAAGACTGAGAAGAGTTATCTGGCAGAGATTTGAAGAACCAATGAAATGAAGATGAGACTACTTGATGATCAGTTCAGTACTAGATGAACAAGCATCTTTCATTTCAGTTACTCAAGAATTTGGAAATATAAAATATGATCTGGAAAACCAGTAGTATTATTTACAAGTCCTGGTAATTTACTTTTTCTAGTTATTAGTTGAGTTATCCTCTCAATTAATTTGTTTGTTAGGTTTAACAATCATATAGGGGGATATTGTTGGTGAGATTGCGAAGCTATATGAACAGTAGACGTGATAACTCAAAGCTAAAACAGGACAGATAAATAATACTACGTCTACACAAGAACTCAGGAAGAAATGAAGACAAGGCAAATATAAAGAATCAAAATATTAAAAAAAGTTTTGAAGTCTGTTTAGATGTCTATGAAAGAAGTTCATTATATGTTCATGCCTCAGTGAAGAATGAGGTTTAAAGACTTTCAAGGTGTCAGAAGTGTTGAAGATTTCAGTATGACAATGGCACAATAAGATTTCAGTGTATTATCATTGATTGAAGATAGACAGTGTTTGAAGAATATGAATCTGAAGAGTGGAAGATAGGGTATAGACAAAGGTTAAAGAAGATAGTTGCAGTTTTGAAGTTATACTCACTGAAAGAAGTTTATTTATATGTTCAAGCATCAGTGAAGAATAATGAATAAAGTATTCTAGATTGTAGTAGCAATGAAGATGCTGTCTAAGTACCGAAAAAGATTCAAGTGGAAGTACAATTGTTTATTGACAGTCAGTGTTCGAAGCTATAAAGTTGTTGTAATTTTAACAATGTAATCAAGGATATAATACGAAGACCTGAATCAAAGTTAGTAGTCTTTGTACCAAACCAGTTACACTACGCGTCAGCGATTTGTGAAAGAAATATGAGTATTATCATTAGACAAATTGTTAAGTGAGGATTCATATTTGGATATGCAGGGTATATGGTTTATACGAAGACTCGTAGAGAAGACTTGAAGATGGGACAGTTTAAGGGTTACCGCGTTCTATAAAAAATCTAAGTCAAATTGATCACTACCTTGTAGTAGAAGTCACTGAGACTATTATATTGCTTAGTAGAAGCAAGAACCTTGAAGTACGGCTCAAAATCTAATTACTAGAAGCTTTCTTAACCCAATAGGAGCAATGGTGAATAAACATGAGCATAAACTATCTTAGAAATGCATGTTGTTACTTGTGGTCACAAGTGGGAGGCTCCCTAGTGCTTCTAGTCGCCACTTGGGAGAAAAACTAAGGAAACGTGCCTTGTATTCACAACTTAGGCTTCTTAGAAGCTTGTAGTCACAACTTAGGATACAAACTAAGTTAAAATGTTTCTAAGGCATCAAGTGGTGACAAGCAAGCTCCTTGGTACCCTACCTAGTGCCCCCAGTTGCAATTTAGCTTAAAAAACTAGGTAAGAAGCTTCCTAGTATCAAGGAGGCGCGAGTGGGGTGTACTAAAGGCTAGTAGGCACAACTCATATGCATCCTTGAATATTCTAAGTGCATAACTCTCCCTGGACGTAAATAACATCTCAGCAAGATTATCGATTCTATCATTTTGGTTTACTTGGTTAAAAATGTAGCCACATATCCAATTGATATATAAGTCTACACAAAGAAGCTTATGAATAATAAATCTTGGTTTTGTTCTATTTATCATCTCTCTCACGAAAGCTGGTGAAATAAGAAACAAAGAGATACACAGAGAAGGCCAAGCTTATTGAATATCCATTAAAATTCTCCCTGGAGAAATGTTATAGTGCATGGTTTAAATCTTGTATATTATTTGGGGGCATTATAATCATTATTCATTAAATAGATCATTGGACAAATAATTGTAGATCTTGTATAGGATTTGATTTGTAAATCTTTGTAGAAGCAAGAACATTGTTGTTCTTGGATTGCAGCCGGTTAATTTATTTACCGTAGTGTAGCAACACCCATGAGAATTTATATGAATATATACTTCCATGAATATCTTGTGTTCTTTATTTTAATGTCCTAAATAATATTCACCTCAAGAACACAGAATGACCAACCGAACACTAAATTATGTATCCTCAAATGATTTGAAAGAATTTTTTAATTTAATGAGTATTGTATTCAATCCCCTTTTTACGATACTTCAGGACCTAACAGCTTGATGTACTAAAAAGGGTAGAAATTTTGAAAAATCAACTTAAAGTTTAACAATATGTTATTATTAAATGGAAAGAATCTAGGAATGTAGCAAGAAAGATTATGGAGGTTCAAGGCATTGCATCCTTATATGAAAATGTTTGGAAAAAGGGATTAAATGAAACTTGAACCTGAGAATGATTTAGGTGAAGGATGTGAGTCAACGGATTGTAATTATATAATAAAGGATGAAATATCAACAAATAAGAGCTATCCGTTGAAGAAACATGTCAGTACTTTTAAGTTAGAAAAACTTGACAAGAATTATGGACCTGCCAGTAAGAATTTTGTGACTAGTGAGAGTAGCAAAACCAAGGGTGTCAAGCAGAAGAACATAGGCCATTTATCCAACAAGGAATTGAAGGATAAAATTTAGACCAATATATGCATCAATAAAAAGTATAACATAAATGGTAAGATGTGAATTAACAAACACAACAACTACAAACTTGATAAATATGCTCCCCGAAAAATATGTGCTAAGTGTGGTAGTGTTAATCATCTATCTGCTAAAAAATCTGTATTCATTCCTGCTATGCCAATTTCTCAAATGTCTATGTCTTCCATGCATTCTTTGCCTATGCCTAACTTTTTTAATTAGAATTCCAATAACATTCCATTCATTCATAGTCCTTATTTCTCTGTATGTAGCACACTATGGAACATGCATGGAATGAATAACTAGTTTACTCCCCATCTTAATATAATGCATTCTCAAAAATTTGCATCTGATTTAAACATCAAAAACTTTGTTTAAAGACCAACACCTAATGCAAAAGTGGATCTAAATCCTCCAAAACCTAAAGTGAAAATGGTCAAAAGTCAAAGAAGGCATTTGACAAAACAGGACCCAAGGATACTTGGGTACCAATATCAAATTAAGTTAGTTTTGCTGTGTGCGGAGAAAAAGAAATAATATATGGTATATGCATAATGGATGTTCAAGACACATGACTGGTGATTCATCCCTGCTCAAAGAATTTAAGGAGAAATCTGGCCCAAGTATTACCTTTAGAGATGACAGCAAATGATATATTATGGGATGTGGCTTGATTTCCAAAGAAAATATCGTTGTGCAAGACATGCCTCTACATAACAATACTAAGTCACTTTGAAAACCCTAAGGTTTAGTTGTATGATAATCTTCTTATATTTTGTAATTGTATTTCTTGAGTCTGTAAAAGTGTTAAGGAGATTATACTAGAGGATTTTTCTATGAATAACCATCAAGCTAAGGAATAAACTCTGGAAGAAGATCAAGCCTGATCATGCCTCATAGAGAAGTGTAGAATCTTAGAGTTGAATAACATCATTCTTGGAAAAATGTTCTAATTCACATATCGACAAGTCACAAATCAAGATATACAGAGATGCCTATCGAAAAGTCAGAATAACTTGTACAGAAGTCACTCTACTTATGGAGATATCATTGTACTTGTAGAGATGTCATTCTATATGTAGAGAAGTAGAGATGTCGACAAGTCAAAACTGCATGTAGAGAAGTAGAAATGTCGACAAGTTAAAACTGGATGTAGAGAAGTAGAGATGTCGACAAGTCAAAATTACATGTAGAAAAGTAGAGATGTCGACAAGTCAAAACTGCATGTAGAGAAGTAGAGATATCGATAAGTCAAAACTGCTTGTAGAGAAGTGGAGATGTCGATTAGTCAAAACTGTATGTAGAGAAGTAGAGATGTCGATAAGTCAAATCTACATGTAGAGAAGTGGAGATGTCGAAAATCCAAACTGCATAATAAGGAATATCTTGATAACAGCTCATATCTACAGAATATAGACAACTTGAAGATCCAAAAGTATCATTCAACAAACTATTTTATCACCGAAACATGTAGTTTACAAATGCAGTTTGAAGAATATAAGATCAAGGGCAAAGATGAACTAGACAAAGGAGGGTCACAAACCTAGTAAATCCTACACAAATATGCTGCACTAGAAATAGGAATAAACAAATTAGCTTTAGAAATTATGTCAGTCTATTTTAGTGCAAGTTCTATAAACTGTGCATGTTGATCTATAAAACATGTCACGAGTCCTTTGTTTAGTGTAACAAAAACAGATCTATAAATCTTGTATCCTCTCAAGAGAAGTAGTCAATTTCTTATTTTTCAGGAACACAGATTTGTAGCACAACTAATTTGATTTAATATAAATCAAGTAAGTTTTCATAAATTGCTTGTGTCATTTACATTAAGTTATTTATCATTATAAATTCATAATTAGTTTTTTAAGTTCCATAGACGGAACACAATCTAATTTTCAAGATAGTAAAAGTCAAGAAAATCAATAAAACACATTCACCCCCCCGGTGTTGCACTTCATACCTAACAAATGTCATCTTTGATCAAGTAGCACTGGTTGAAGGACTTAAACATAATTTACCCAGTGTCAGTCAACTATGTGACAAAGGTTTTAAGGTAGAATTTTATATGGAAGCCTGTGTTGTTTCAAACAAGAAGAAAAATAATATGGTGCTGACTGGAATCAAAAAAGGCAATGTCCATATGGCTGAATTTGACTAAACATATGCTGACTTTATCACTTGTCTTCTCAGTAAGGCAAGCATTGATGAAGGTTGGTCGTGATATAAGAACTCGTCTCATTTAAACTTCTCAACAATGAATGATTTGATCAAAAAGGATTTAGTAAGAGGAATGTCAAAATTAGAATTTTCCAAGGATGGTCTCTGTGATGCTTGCCAACTTGGTAAATAAAAGAGAGTCGCTTTTAAAAGTATATAATGAAATCAATTAATAAGACCTTACAACTTCTTCACATGGATTTATTTGGACCAGTCATGTCTATCTTCAAGAAGAAATACTCTCTTATGATTATTAATTATTTCTCAAAATTCTCTTGGACATTATTCTTCATCCAAAGAATGAAGCCAACAAAATCAATATTAATCACATCTAGATAGTCAACAATGGTCCAAAAGTGAAAGTAAGGAAAATTATGAGGGATAATGGAACTAAGTTCAAGAATTTATTTATGAAGGAATTCTATGAAAAAAGGTATCTATCATGACTTTTCTTCACCAAGAACTCCTCAACAAAATGGATTAGTTGATAGGAAAAACAGAACTCTCATTGAAGTTGTAAGGGTAACTCTTGAAGAATCTAAATTACCTACATACTCCTGGGCTGAAGTAATTAACACTGCATGTTATACTCTAAATATTTCCTTGATAAATCAAGTTCATGGTAAGACTCCCTATCAGTTATTTAAAGGGAAGAAACCAACCTTGGATTTTCTGCATGTGTTTGTATGCAAATGTTTTTTTTCTAAGAAATCAAGAGGAAGTTATTAGAAAATTTGAAGCCAAGGTAAGGAATCTTTGTTGGGTATGCAGCTGGCAAAACCTACAGGGTCTATAATATGGGAATCAACATTGTTATGGAATCAGTTCATATGGTTTTTGATGATAAAATGATTCAAGGATTGGTAGATTAAGATTATAGTGATGCTCTCATATTTGATAATGAATTGGATGACTAGCAAGATGAAATTGATGCTATTCCTAAAAGTATCAACAAGGAGTTTACTATTTCAAGTGATGTGGAGATAATAGTTGAATAACAAAATGAAGTAGCCGTTGATCAGCTCAACAAGACTGCCGTTGATCAAAATGAGCTATTCATCGATGCGCTCAAAATGATCTATCAGTTGATAGAGAACCTAGAAATCCATCAACTGCTAATGTAGTTGAAGCCTCAATGGAAATAAACTCAGGGGAAATTTCAAGAAATGTGACTTCAAGTTCTTTACAAATCAACGAGTAAGTCACATTTGTCACATCATCAAGATCAAACCTACCTTCTCAAAGGAAATGGACAAGAAGCCATCCATTTGAACTAATCAAATGAGATGCATATGTTAGACTTAAAACTAGAAGAGCAACTCAAGAAAAATGCCTTTATAGCAGCTTTCTTTTACATGAAGGGACTAAAAGAGTTAAAGAAGATCTTCTAGATTCAGATTAGACTCTAGCTAAGCTACAAGCCCTAAACTAATTTAAAAGTAACATAGTATGGAAGCTGATACCTAGGCCAAAAGACAGGCCAGTCATTGTAACCAAATGGGTATTCAGAAATAAGATGGATGAGAATAGCATAGTCACAAGTAACAAAGCCAGATTGGTTGCTAAAGGTTACTCACAATAAGAAGGAATAATGAAACCTTTGCTCATATAGCAAGACTGGAAGCGATCGGGATTTTTCTGTCTTATGTAGCTCATGCTAACTTCAAAGTCTATCAAATGGATCCGATAGTGTTTTTCTAGATGGAGAACTTGATGAAGATGTATATATGTCAACTACCTGGTTTTGAAGATTCAAAATTTCCATAGTATGTATATCTTCTGTTAAAAGCACTATATGGCTTGAAACAAACACCTAGAGCCTGTTATGACACTCTATCTTAGTTTTTACTTAAAAATCATTTTACAAGAGGTACAGTGGATAAACTCTATTTTATAAAAATGTTAACCTCTCTAGTATACTTGTACAAATTTATGTAGATGACATAATTTATGGATCTACTGATGATAAACTTTGCAAAAAGTTTTCCAAACTAATGAAAAATAAATATGAAATGAGTACGTTGGGTGAACTAACCTATTTTCTTCGTTTACAAGTTAAACAAGTGAAAGAAAGAATTTTTACAAGTCAAACTCGATATGTTAATGACATTTTAAAGAAATTTGACTTATCCAATTGTTCACCTGCTAAAACTCTTATGCCAATTGGCACAAAACTTGAAATGAACACTTCTGAAAAGAAAGTAGACATTATTAGCTATAGACGCATGGTCGACTCTCTTTTTATAATTAAAAGCAAGTAGACAAGATACTATGTCTGCCACTTATCTATGTGCTAGGTTTCAATCTGATCCTAGAGAGTCTCACTTAGTAGCTATAAAGAGAATCTTCAGATATCTCAAAGAGACACCAAACCTTGGCATTTTGTACCCTAGAGAATCTGGTTTTGATCTAATTGGTTATTCAGATGCAGACTATGCGGGTTGTGAAAATGATAGGAAAATCATAAATGGAAGCTGTCAATTTCTAGAAAACAAGTTGGTTTCATGGTTCAATAAAAAACAGAATTCAGTATCAACCTCTGTAATTCCCTAACAATCTAATAACAAAATTACAGAAGGGGGGTTGAATGGAATTTTATTTTCTTGTGGAAATTTAAAAGATTCTTTTAAATATATATAACTGTGAATGAATATGTAGTAGTACGGATTAAAAAAATTCAAGTATTCAAACACAAAGTAAATAAACAAGACAATTTAAAAAATTTCTGGTGGATAGAACTTTCCACCAGAGATATATGTAATAATTAGAGAACTCTATGATGCAAGAATGCACACAACTGCTTACAAATGTTTACAAAGATGACCACAAAGAATTCCTAATAGATGTAGCTTTCTCAATTTCTCAGTTTAAATTGCATGTTGTTCACTTTCTAAACACTTGCTACTCTTGGTTTATATACTACCAAGTTACATATGAATAAGACAAACAGTAAAAATAAGAATCCAAGTCTATTCACATGTTGCTTCATTTCTATGTCCAACATATTTGAATATCTCCAGTTAAGCATGAAAATGAAAATGCTTCTTTGTTCTCTAAAACCTACAAACAGGCTGCCACATTCTTTTTGTATACAATCAACCCATGTGAATGTCAAGTCACTTTCAACTGCTATTTTGTTATCCGTCGAGACTCTAGAATTATATGTCGATACTTGATTTGAGTTATCCGTTAAAAGTGTCTTGAGTCATCCGTCGAGGCATTATAGTTTATCCGTTGAAAGTGTTTCCTTAGCAGTTGATACTCTTTCACTTACGCAAAATTACAAGGCATCTTCTATTTACAATTGGGCAACTTATTTTGCATATCTTGCTAGTAGTCAACATGACTTAGAAGTCCCAATCAACTTCTAAACCTCTGAGTAATTATAGTATACAGAAATGTGCTACAAAAACTTATTGAAATATAAGTTACTCTATCAACGGATGAACAAGTGTGGTTATCCGTTGATAGTTACAAAAACACATAATTAAATCTACTAAGGTATTTTGGTGAATTATCTGTTAGATATAAGTGATGATATGAGTAGAAATTATCAGAAGTTCATATCAGGACTTATATCAGCATTTACTGAAGAGTGATGTCATCACTACTTATATCGGTACTTGATGATCAGGAAATGATGTCATTAGGATTTGTCATTTTAGTAGATATTCAATATGGAAAAGGAAAGAAGGAATTCAAGGCGGTGAAGGACTTTATCTCACAAGCAATCATACATGGATATGTTTTTTTTATTGTAATAGAATAGGATTTCTTATTTGATTGTGTAGCTGTGCTTTATATAAAGCATAGATTAGGTTCATGCTATATGCATTGCGAACATTGTTATATCATTCGCAAAATCTAAAAGCTCTCAAGGATAATTGGTCATCCTTTCGAGAGAGTACGTTTGTAATCAGGTTTTATCTGATAATATAAAAACTGTTGATTATGTTGAAGCTTTGTCGAATTGATTGCATAAACTGCATTCACCCCCCTACAGTTGATTACGGGCCTAACAATTGGTATCAGAGCTTATTGTCAATATACAAACAGTTTAAGATCTGAAAATCAATCTACAATGTCAGACAAAGAAAAAGAACCACAGAATACAAAACCAACAACCCCAGCCACATCACAGATTAGCTGTAACGCCCTCCAAACCCGGGTCAAAAGTTTGGAGCCCACAACACACACACATACACCATATTTAAACCCGTTTATGAATATAATAATATATATGAAATGACCCTACTTACCATAATCCATGGATCGACGCAGTTTAAAGTATGCCCACAAGCCACAATCTTATTTATTTTACAATCGTACCAAATCCCAGTTTATTTATCTTACAACTCAAGTTTAAACTTTATTACAAACTATCAACACAGCCAAGCCAAACATCATCTACTAGTCTATTCCATTTCAACCTGGATACCTAGCTCGCACACTTGTCTGGGGATCCTCGCTACCACCAGTTTCCTTTTTCACTGGAAAATAATATAAACATATTTGCAAGAGTGAGCTAACTAGCTCAGCAAGTCTAAATGACAGTAACTGAGATTAACAATGATAAATTAAAATGATATAAGGAATCAAGTTTACTGATAATCAATGATTAGAATTGGATATTCATTTTCATTTTAAAAAACAAAGGTTAGGCTGCTGATCAGTCACGCACTAACCCCGAGCAAGGCTCCCAGCTTTGCTCTATATACTGGATCCAGGGCACACATTGGCCTATTATAACCACGAATCTGGTCCGACCATGAATCTAGTCCATATTTAAAAACAATCCAATTCTAGAATAACATAAGATAAGCATTGTAAATCAATAGTTGAATCATAAATAACATTTATCTTGAAGCATATGATGATCTGTAATTCCATCATATAACAAGGAAATCATAAAGGTTGGGTTTTAATCAAGGAAAGAATCAGAAAGCAGAAGACCCAAGGGATCAAGAGTTACAAGAATTGGTCTTCTGTTACATACGATATAAGGGTTGGTATGTAAACAATCTCGTATCAAGAATCAATATGTGGTAGATATGTATTTATGGAGTAGTATTGTATATGTGTGGTTTGTATCTAAGAATTTAATAGTCAATGTTTTATGAAGAATTAGGCTTATGGCTGTTAGGGCGGAAAACAAGCGCTAATAATACACGCAAGTATACGTGTTCGAAAGTAGTAGAGAATACTTTCTAGTTCGCTCCCACAAAGACTCAGACTAATTATGTTCAATTAACACTCACTCACCAATGTATTATTACTTCTCAATATCAAGACAATAACACTTAGATTTATATAACTAATTATTAACTACAATTAACTACGAGAATTAAGCACTTAACTGGCACTTGAATTAATAATATTAAACACACATGAGATCACAACTTCATTACTACTTCCTTCAATAGTTATTGTTATTACCCTTAGCATGTAATGGTGATGATATTAATCGAACAACACGAAACTGATAAAAGCTAACTTTCATTATACTAATACCATTCTACCAAGCATCCACAATCAAGTTAGAAGTTGAATAGGAATCAATTATGTTGAGACCCTATATGTCTACAGAATTTGAAAACATAACGATTTAAGGACAAGTTATTCCTTATGATTACACAGGGCAAGTAAAACGGTTAGAGTTACCCACTAATCATGCATACACATACATGAACCTATGCTAGCATGGCAAGTTCTAAACCTCAAGATCCATTGTCGCTTCACAAGAGATTAACACCCTATCTTATATGTTCGCGACGCACATAAGATGAATAAGAACAACCAATTTTAGATATCATACAATCATCACATATTAAGGTATTAAACTACTAACTAAAGAATTCCATAGCAAATCCGTTATGACCCCATGATCACGATTACCCCATGATAGAACTCATCGTCACCATGGGTTCATATGAAAACATGATAATAACACACGAGAATAACTAAATAAACTACTTATATTAAACCAGAGTAAGTCACAAGAGTAAATAGGTTCAAAGTAAAGAAAACTAGCATCCACTGTTACAACGAAATAAAGAATCACAAGAAAATATGCTTCCTCTTCGTTACGGTGTGCTAAAACGGTCTTCTTCCTTATCTCCTCGCTCCTCGATTGATACTACAATTCAACACACGTGAAACGTCTCTGAAAACTACTTATATAGGAGTCCCACAAAACCCAGCTGGAAGCTCAACATAATTAGGAGTCTAAAAATATAAATTTTAATTTACGTCCCTGAGCGGCCGCTCAGCAATCCTGAGCGGGCGCTCAGCTTCCTGAGCAGTCGATCAACAAAGCTGAGCGGGCGCTCAGACCCCTTCTGGAAAATACTCTGTTTTTGCTCCCGTTCTTTGCTGCATTCTGCTCCTATCTTCCCACTTACAATGCCAAGCATACACTAAGGCTTATTATTGATGAAATCTCTCTACAAATGCAAGTAATACCCTGAAATGCACAAACACTAGAAAAATACATCAAATACACAAAATACTTGATTTCAAGACATCAATTTAAGCTATTATATGACGTTCTAAGTGGTATAAAATGCCACTTATCACACCCCCAAACTTAAATCGATGTTTGTCCTCAAGCGTCACAGACTCAAAAACAAAACAAAAACATGCATGAATGCAATCTATATGAAATGCAGCGATCCCCCTCACTACGACTAACCCAACCAATTCATGACATCTCAACAAATGCAATTAGGCGAATAAAGACCAATCAAATCATGTACACTAACATGCATCAAGAAACGTGGTGTGTGCGGATGCTTAACAGATATGCTTCGAAACTATATCAATTATCATAACTCAACGATCCTCAAGGCAATCACATGATTATAAAAAGAATAAATTTTAGGCACAAAATGACTTATAACACTTCAAGATTACTGGAGCTTATTACGGAATCATACTTTTTATTCAACAACAACAAATGCTTATTTGACCGTGCAATGAGTGAGGCCCACAAAAGACTTATACAATGACATCCATGTAGAGAGCGTTAGGTTAGCGGATTCCAGACTATAAAAGCCTTAGGTCACTAGGCACAAAGTCCCCTAAGAACTAAATAACTCGAATACCAAAGAGCCCACTCGTGATCAATTATGCATTAACTCTTTCTTTATTTTTTTCTTTTTTTTTCTTTTTTTTCTTTTTTTTTCTTTTTTTTCTTTCTTTCAAATTTATAAGCAAGTGCGTTTCGCTCCATCTTGCTCAACCCTAGACTACTCGCATAAAATACGAGATGGCTACTAGCCATTTAACGCCTAACCACAATTAGCAATGAATTCCAATTTTTACTCCAATTTTTCTTTTCATGCCTTTTATCACTAAGAACCTATTATAAATTCTAAGCATAATCAATAGATTAACCTCAAAAACCATCAAACCATGACAATAATCTAGTCCTTAAGCATTCTCTAAGACTTAGTGAAATTACAAGTGTCTCTAGCATGCACGTCAACCTACAAGACTCAACATCACTTTAACGCTATCACTACACTCGCATCAACATCACAAATCAATTGGTAAAGCAACGCAAAAGGGATCATGGTAAATGCATGAGCTAAATGACATGATAAATAAAGCTATAAAATAAAATAAAATAAAATAAAACTATATGGAAAAAATTATGCAGTTATATGAATTAAATTATCATGAATATGCAACTATATGACACACACACAAAATATTCCTTAACTACAACCCCCAAACTTAAAATCTTCACTGTCCCCAGTGAAGGTAGTAAAAAGGAACACAGGGTATACCTACTCGGAGAAATCAGCATCACCCTCAGAGGGTGGAGTATCAGGAGGCGGATACACAGAGTCCACACCAAAAATGGGCCACTAGAAATCAGCTCCAAGGCCTCTAAAAGCAGTCCCAAGTGCAAGGGTGAGCTCCTGAGCAAACCTGCTCTGTGTCTCGTACATAACATCCATCCTCCTCGACAGCCTCCTATACTAAGTATCAGCCATCCCAGCACCCTCCTGAGCTCTAGAAGAGCCTGCCTCATCATGCTCCGGTCTCGCCATGGTAGCACCAGCTGCTGGACGCCCTCCTGGAAGATGATAACCCAGCCCATGCTCCTCGGGCTCTCCACCAGTCCACTCCTGCATCGCACTTAGAGTCCCGGAATCAATAGGAGCCGCCGGCAGCTACAACTGCTCGTGAGAAGGCCACTGAACTCCCACTGCTTGGCAAAGCTTTGTAACAGTAGATACATAAGGGATGTTCATGTGCTTCGCTCCCCTCAAAAACTTCAGAATTCCTTGGTAGATGACTCACCAAGGTCCACATAGTACTCCTCAATCAAAATACCCCATAACAACTGTGCTCATTCAACTGTAATCTCATGTGCATGTGAAGTAGGCAGAATATGAGCACAAATAAAGGCATTCCATGCACGGGCATACCTATTCATCGCAATCACCGGAAAATAACGATACTCGTTAGTCCCAGTCTTGAACGTCCAAGCCGTGCCCGGCCTACAGAGAGTAGCACAAATCAAATCCAAGTGAAAATCTTCAGCAGTCTTCTCATTCCAATTCTCCTCCATGGGCTTCCTCTGGCACTGCCCAATCACACGGTGAATCGCCTTAGGATGATAATCTACCGTTAGCCCCCATACAATAGAAAACCCATTCTTTTCAGCTTTCGCGTTCGCATAGAACTCTTGAACCACGCTCATCGGAACTGCCTCTGGTGACTCACAGAAAGAAATCCAACCCTTTTCAGCAATCATCGGCAACAACTAACCATCCCTCCCCGATGGTAAGAATCCCCTCTCCTTCAAAATTGGCTTACCTAGAAGCCTAGTATACTCCTCCTCAGCAGCCCTATCAAAGAAATGAGGTCTCGCAGCTGTACCCCTCAAAGAATCAGTAGTAGGAACAGTGTTGCTGCTATCAATCATCCTGGATCTCTTGGGTGCCATTGAAACTGAGAAAAAGTGCTTAAGAATTGTGTTTTTGAATATGGGAGAGAGTTTAAGGTTTGAAAGTGTATGGGGGAGTATTGGAATAGTTGTATGTATATATAGGGTAGAGATTAGGTTAAAATTTGATTAGGAGTGGGGTTGAGGGTTAAAAACGTGGGTAATGGGAAAATAACTCGTGGGTTGTGGGTTGTGTTTTGATTTTTTAATTTTTCTGATTTTTTTGGCTTTTTATTAGGCTTAAAAAAATTTCAGGCAGTCGGGCCCTGAGCGGTCGCTCAGCAGAGCTGAGCGGGGCTCAAGGACCTTCTGAAAAAAAAATTCTTGCCCTGGTTTTTCAGATTTTTTTTTGGTTTTGGATAGGTTACTAACTTCTAAGGGTTCCTATAACAACAAATCCTGGGTTGCCTCCCAAGAAGCGCTTCTTTTTCGTCATTAGCTTGACGCAGGGTACTTCGCTCAAGTTGACAATAAAACGGCACTAAGCACTTCCCGGATTGCCGTGTCCCCATAGTAATGCTTCAAACGCTGACCATTAACCTTGAATGCTTGGCCCCGATCATTCTCAAAAATCTCCACCGCTCCATGTGGAAACACAGTTTTGACAATAAAAGGTCCAAACCACCTTGATTTCAACTTTCCAGGAAAAAGTCATAGACGAGAGTTGAATAAAAGAACTTGCTGCCCCGACACAAATGAATTAGGATATAGCTTCCTATCGTGCCACCTTTTAACTTTTTCCTTGTACATTTTATTGTTCTCGTACGCTTGGAGTCAAAATTCATCAAGTTCATTTAACTGAAGCATTCGCTTCTTTCCAGCTGCATCTAGATCAAGGTTCAACTTCTTCAATGCCCAATAGGCCTTATGCTCAAGCTCCGCAGGTAAATGACATCCCTTACCACAAACAAGTTGAAACAGGGACATTCCAAGTGGAGTCTTGTATGCTGTTCTGTAAGCCCAAACAGCTTCATCAAGCTTTAAAGACCAATCCTTCCTTGAAGGACAAACAACTTTCTTTAGAATGTGCTTGATCTCTCTATTAGACACTTCCGCTTGACCATTCGTCTGCGGATGATAGGCAGTAGCAACACGATGATTCACATTGTAGCACTGCATCATATAGGTGAACTTACGGTTGCAGAAATGCGACCCCTCATCACTTATGATTACTCGTGGCATTCCAAACCTTGTGAAAATCTGCCTATGAAGAAAATTCAACACTACCTTTGCATCATTCGTCGGTAGAGCCTTGACTTCTACCCATTTTGAGACATAATCGACTGCCATCAAGATGTACTGATTATTGCAGGATGAGACAAATGGTCCCATGAAATCGATTCCCCAAACATCAAAGACCTCGAATTCAAGCATCACATTTAACGGCATCTCATCCTTCCTCGTAAGATTCCCCGCTCTTTGGCAACGATCACACCTTAAAATGAACTGATGAGCATCCTTAAACAAAGTAGGCCAGAAAAAACCTGCTTACAGAATACGAGCTGCCGTCTTCTCACCACCATAATGTCCACCATAAACTGTGGAGTGGCAGTCTCGTAATATCCCCTCTGTTTCACAGAATGGGATACATCTCCTGATGATCTGGTCAGCTTCTTGTCTAAACAAATATGGTTCATCCCACATGTACCACTTCACCTCATGCAGAAACTTCTTCTTTTGAGTTGTATTCATATTAGGAGGAATTATATTGCTGACAAGATAGTTCAAAATATCTGCGAACTATGGCTCTTCCTCCTGAACTGCGAACAACTGCTCATCCGGAAAAGATTCGTTGATCAATGTCTTATCATATGAAGTAGAATCGGGATTCTCCAATCTAGAGAGATGGTCAGCTACTTGATTCTCAGTACCTTTTCGATCCTTGATCTCTAACTCAAATTCCTGTAGCAAGAGCACCCAACAAATAAGACTAGGCTTCGAATCCTTCTTGGAAACCAAATAGCGAATGGCCGCATGATCAGTGAACACTATCACCTTTGTCCCAAGAAAATAAGATCAAAATTTTTCGAAACCAAAGACTATAGCCAAGAGCTCCTTCTCAGTAGTGGTGTAGTTCATTTGAGCTCCATTTAGAGTCTTACTAGCATAGTAGACAACATGAAAGAAATTATTCTTGCGCTGCCCAAGAACTGCTCCCACCGCATAATCACTCGCATCACACATCATCTCAAAAGGCTCTATCCAATCAGGTGCTGTAATAACTGGTGCAGTTATCAAACTCTTCTTGAGAGTCTCGAATGCCGTCAAGCATTCATCATCAAATTTGAAAGACATATCCTTCTCGAGCAAGTTGCACAACGGCTTTGATATCTTCGAGAAGTCCTTGATGAAACGCCGATAAAAACCCGCATGACCAAGAAAACTACGGATTCCTTCCACAGAAATAGGTGGTGGAAGGTTTTCAATGACTCCCATATTGGCTTTGTCCACCTCAAGACCCTTGCTAGATACCTTATGTCCAAGAATAAAGCCTTCACGCACCATAAAGTGACATTTTTCCCAATTGAGCACCAAAATTAGTTTCCACACACCTTTTGAGCACCGCACGAAGATTATTCAAACATTCATCATACGAATGTCCAAAGACGGAGAAGTTGTCCATGAACACCTCGACATTATTTCCAATCATATCAGAGAATATAGCCATCATACATCTCTGAAAAGTGGCCGGTGCGCCACATAAGCCAAACGAAACTCTGCGAAAAGCAAATGTGCCAAATGGACAAGTGAAGGTAGTCTTTTCTTGATCCTCTGGTGTAATACATATCTGATTATACCCCGAATAGCCATCCAGAAGACAATAATACTCATGATCGGCCAACCTATCAAGCATCTGATCAATAAATGGAAGAGGGAAGTAATCCTTCCTCGTGGCCTTGTTCAACTTTCTATAATCCATGCATACCCTCCATCATGTGACTGTTCGAGTGGGAATGAGTTCATTCTTCTCATTTGCTACCACAGTAATACCTCATTTCTTAGGTACACATTGCACGGGGCTCACCCAAGAACTGTCAGAAATAGGATATATGATTCCTGCATCCAGCCATTTCAGAATTTCTTTCTTCACCACTTCTTTCATGATAGGATTAAGTCTTCGTTGTTGCTCCACCGTTGGCTTACTACCTTCCTCTAGAAAAATTTTATGCATGCAGTACGAGGGGCTGATCGTTTTTATGTCTGCTATAGTCCATCCGATAGCCGATTTGAATTCTCTCAGGATCCTCAAGAGCTTGTCCTCCTCACTACCTGAAAGGTCAGATGCAATAATAATAGGCAAAGTAGATGCATCACCTAAAAAAGCATACCTCAAGTGTTCAGACAATGGTTTAAGCTCCAAGGTAGGTGCTTCCTCAATAGATGGTTTGAGCTTTCCTTCAGTATTTTTGAGGTCAGAATTTCCAAGAGATTCAAATGGCATGTCTAGCTTTCGCCTCCAAGGAGAAGCATTTAGATATTGTAGTTGATCATTGCCATCCTCATCATCACTGTCAAAGTCCCCCACTAAGGCTTTCTCTAATGCATCAGACATTAGCATATGATCAAGTTCTGAAGTCTGCAGAATCAATCAAATCCACCTTTAAGCACTCCTCGTCTTCTGTAGGGAATTTTATCACCTTGAATACATTAAATGTCACATCCTGATCCTGCACCCTCATAGTAAGTTCACCTTTCTGCACATCTATCAAGGTACTACCTTTAGGCAAGAAAGGTCTCCCTAATATTATGGGAATCTTCTTATCTTCCTTGAAATCCAGAATAACAAAGTCTGCAGGAAAGAAGAGCTTATCCACCTTTACTAGCACATCCTCCACTATGTCTCGTGGGTATGTAATAGAACGATCAGCCAATTGTAGAGACATGTAGGTGGGCTTTGGATCAGGAAAATTTAACTTTTTGAAGATAGACAACGACATCAGATTGATGCTTGCTCCCAAATCGTACAGGCATTTGTCGAAAGACAACTTGTCGATGGTGCAAGGAATGGTGAAGCTACCTGGATCTTTAAGCTTTCGAGGTAATTTTTGTTGCAGCACAACACTGCACTCTTCCGTTAGAGCAAAGGTCTCAAGGTCATCTAGTTTCACCTTCCTTGAAAGAATACTCTTCATAAATTTCGCATAACTAGGCATTTGCTCCAGAGCCTCAGCAAAAGGTATGTTGATGTGAAGTTTCTTGAACACCTCCATAAACTTACCGAACTGCTTATCCAGCTTTTGTTGTTGCAATCTCTTAGGGAAAGGTGGTGGAGGATAGAGCTGTTTCTCCCCTGTATTACCCTCAGGCAGAGTGTGTTCAACAGTATTCTTCCTTGGTTCCGCCGCTTTCTCCTTTTACTTCTCTTCTTCATCGCCAACTTCAGCTTCTCCGTCTTTTGCTTTTTCAGCATCAGCAACTTTTCCAGACCTTAAGCTAATAGCCTTGACTTGCTCTTTAGCTTCCTTTCTACCTGGCACTTCAGTATCACTGGGAAGTGTGCCAGGTTGACGATTGAGCACTGCATTGGCTATTTGACCGATTTGATTCTCCAAGGTCTTAATAGAAACAGCCTGACTTTTGCACAATAACTTAAGTTCCTCAAAATCAGCACTAGAAGGTGGAGCAGCACCTCCTTTTTGAGGATATGATTGCCTTTGAGCATAATGCTGTGGTTGCTGAAATCCAGGTGGATTAAACTCTTTACTTACGCCTTGCTGATATGGTTGCTGAATAGCATTCTGATTATTACTTCATCTGAAATTTGGATGATTCCTGTTGTTAGGATGATAAGTAGCTGGCACAGGCTGCTACGGTCGCTGATAATTGTTCACATACTAAACAGATTTATTAACAAGAGAATACTAATCGGTAGCATGAGAACCTGCACAAAGCTCACAGACTATAGCTATCTGATTGACTCTATAGGTGGCTAAAGAATCTACCTTCATAGACAACGCTTGGAGCTGTGCTGCAATAGCTGTAGCTGCATCAACTTCCAGAATACCTGCTACCTTCCCAGGAATCATCCTTTGAGTTGGGTTTTGATGCTCATTTACAGCCATAGTCTCAATAAGATTATAAGACTCAATATAGCTTTTGGCCCACAAGGCGCCTCCAGCTGCTACATCGAGCATGGGCCGAGATTGGGCCCCCAAACCATTATAGAAACCAGTGATCACCATCCAATCAGGCATACCATGATATGGACACTTTCTCAACATCTCCTTGTAGCGCTCCCAAGCTTCGCACATAGATTCTGTAGGTTGCTGCGCAAACTGAGTAAGAGCACTCCTCATAGCTGCAGTCTTCGCCATTGGATAGATTTTTACCAGAAACTTTTGCGCAAAATCTTGCCAAGTAGTGATGGACACATCTGGTTCAGAATGTAACCAGTCCTTAGCTTTATCCCTCAGAGAGAATGGGAAAAGCCTCAGCTTGATAGCCTCATCAGTCACACCATTATATTTGAAAGTACTACAGATCTCGATAAAATTCCTGATATGCATGTTGGGGTCTTCAGTAGCAGCACCTCCAAAAGAAACAGAATTCTGCACCATCTGAATAGTGCCCGACGTGATTTCAAAAGTGTTAGCCTGAATAGCCGGATGAAGGATGCTTGACTAAATGTCATCAATTTTAGGCCGAGAAAAGTCCATAAGAGCTGGATCTGCCGGAACTATACGATCACCCATGATTACTGGTTCTTTCTGCTCACTCTCTGTATCCGAATCATTAAAATCTATCTTCTCCGGAATACCTAGAACTTCATTTGTCTCCTCAGCCGTATCTAAAGTCCTCTTGCGAGTACGAGAACGTGTTTGCATAAACGCTCGCGAAAGTACCTGAAACATAACCGGAAACAATAAGTAACAAGTCTTAATCAATGAGTCCTAATGACCACTGATGGTAAGTACATAAACTAAACAAATACACCGAGTCCCCAGCAGCGGCACCAAAAACTTGTTAGGGCGGAAAACACGTGCTAATAATACACGCAAGTATATGTGTTCGCAAGTAGTAGAGAATACTTTCTAGTCCGTTCCCATAGAGACTCAGATTAATTATGTTCTATTAACACTCACTCACCAATGTATGATTACTTCTCAATGTCAAGACAATAACACTTAGATTTGAATAACTAATTATTAACTACAATTAACTACGAGAATTAAGCACTTAATTGACACTTGAATTAACAATAATAAACACACATGAGATCACAACTTCATTACTACTTCCTTCAATAGTTATTGTTATTACCCTTAGCATGTAACGGTGATGATATTAATCGAACAACACGAAACTGATAAAAGCCAACTTTTATTGTACTAATACCATTCTACCAGGCATCCACAATTAAGATAGAAGTTGAATAGGCATCAATTATGTTGAGACCCTATATGTCTACAGAATTTGACAACATAATGATTTAAGCACAAGTTATTCCTTATGATTACACAGGGCAAATAAAATGGTTAGAGTTACCCACTAATCATGCATACACATACATGAACCTATGCTAGCATGGCAAGTTCTAAATCTCAAGATCCACTGTCGCTTCACAAGAGATTAACACCCTATCTTATATGATCGCGACACACATAAGACGAATAAGCACAACTAATACTAGATATCATACAATCATCACATACTAAGGTATTAAACAACTAACAAAAGAATTCCATAGCAAATCCGTTACGACCCCATGATCACGATTAGCCCATGATAGAACTCATCGTCACCATGGGTTCATATGAAAACATGATAATAACATACGAGAATAACTAAATAAACTACTTATATTAAACCAGAGTACGTCACAAGAGTAAATAGGTTCAAAGTAAAGAAAACTAGCATCCACTGTTATAACAAAATAAAGAATCACAATAAAATATGCTTCCTCTTCGTTGCGGTGTGCTAAAACGGTCTTCTTCCTTATCTCCTCGCTCCTCGATTGATACTACGATTCAACACACGTGAAACATCTCTAAAAAATACTTATATAGGAGTCCCACAAAACCCAGCTATCTCAGAAGTTGGAAGCTCAACAGAATTAGGAGTCTAAAAATATAAATTTTAATTTACGTCCCTGAGCGGCCGTTCAGCAATCCTGAGCGGGCAATCAGCTTCCTGAGCGGTCGCTCAGCAGAGCTGAGCGGGTGCTCAGACCCCTTCTGGAAAATACTCTGTTTTTGCTCCCGTTCTTTGCTGCATTCTGCTCCTATCTTCCCACTCACAATTCCAAGCGTACACTAAGGCTTATTCTTGATGAAATCTCTCCACAAATGCAAGTAATACCCTGAAATGCACAAACACTAGAAAAATGCATCAAATACACAAAATACTTGATTTCAAGACATCAATTTAACCTATTATAAGACGTTCTAAGTGGTATAATATGCCACTTATCAATGGCTCAAGATCAATAAGAATCAGGGTTTAGGTTATGTACTTCAAAGTACTTGCAATATAGACTAAACACTGTTTGGAATAGCTGCAACATAATAAAGAGAGTTCAAAATACTTGTAATGTAATCAAGAAAAATAGGAACACTTGCCTTATCAATACGCTTTCACCTTACTAGCACTTGTCAATTGGTTCCCACGTACTGACTACCTGCTTTCCCTTTCTACGTCTTGCTTCCTCTATTAAACATCACATGTACTTATCAATACTCATTCTCATCTTGTTCTATTCGTTACAAGCTTCTAACTACCCTTCGTTTCACCCAAATCCGACATACAAATTAAAATTTATGAAATAAACAGTCAAACAATGCACGTACAATCATATTACGCATCAATCAGATCACATATAACACGTAGCACATAAGATATTCAATTAAAATAATTATTGAAAGAAGATTCAGAGTTAAAATGATTTTCCAGGTATTTAATATGAATTTTTGAACATTTTTCAAAATTAAAACGGGTCTCCGAATTAATTTATAATTAAATAACAGGACTCGAATACCCGAATCTGACTTTAAAATGATTTAATACTATTTATCGAGCTTTGGAAATATTTTTAAATAATATTTTAAAGCTCGAACCTATTTTTTCAAATTTTTTAAATCAAAAATAAATAATTAAATCTAATTATTAAATCTATTAATAATTAATTAATTAAAGTAATGAATCAATTAATATTAAATTAATTAATTAACTGAAATAATTAAAAACTAATATAAATGAATTAATAGAATAAATTAGATTTATTTTTGAATAAATAAATAATTAAAAAAATTGGGTAATTAAAATAATTAAATAAACAATTTTTTCTGATTTTTAAAATAATATACATATCATTTTTAAAATATACTAAACAATAATCTGGTTTTTGAAATTTTTTATAACTGAAATACTGAAAACGCAAGCTATGCAAAAGTTTGGGGGGTCAGACTGTAAATTTACAATCATTCCCCCTTTCCGTCGTCGGGAAGCCATGGCCGCCGGCATTGAGCTTTTCCGGCGACCTGCAAATCAGCCCAGAACTACTCCCAAGACTCAACATACATTCTCTGTGATGCCAGAAATAACTCTATGAAATCAGAATTGATAAATAATCATGCCGGTGGCCGGAATATCGACAGACGTTTTACGCCGCCGCCGTGTTCCTCGACTCCGGTGAGTCAATTCAGGGACCCTTTATCACAACCAAGCACACGAATCGATTGGGTTTTGCAAGATCTATCCATTGGTGTCATTCAATCGAGCCCAGAATCAGTAAACATAAGCCCCCCAATTTTGATTTAGAACATTCAAAGTATTAAAACCCTAATTTTGATTTCCAGAATTAAACATCAATTTCTATATGTTATTGAACTCCAAATTTGAAGTATAATATACCAAAAGGACCAGAAAAAGATTATCTACACGATGGAATCATCAAATCATATCAACAACATCAAGAACAAATTTTCATAATTTAATCTTTAATAAATTCAAAATAAAATAAATAAATAAGAAGAAAACCTTGATTTCTGCACTTGTATAGATGGTTGATCCAGAAAGAGTTTTTTGAGAGATACGATTTGATATATAGCACGTTTGAATCAGAGCTCGATAACGCCTTCGTTCGTGTGTTTGATTTTCAAGAACGTAACATTTTTAGGGTTTTTCTTTATTAAATTAATGGTTTTGACTAACTGATTGTGATTATACGACTAAAATGAAATAATAAAAGGGCTATTTATATTTATAGAAAATTGGATCGTGTTGGATCATATTGGATCGTTAAATTAGTTGCTTAGCTGCTAAGTAACTACAGATACGATCCGATTAATACCCGTATTGGATAATTATCCAAACTGGGCTTCTTATAAAACACTTTATACGAAAATAATGTAATAATATCCCGTCTTTTGAGAATACGGGTTTTGTTGATATATCGAAATGATTATCGTATTAAAAATTATACGCCGGGACGCGTACGGGTCAAACCGTAATCGGGATCGAAAAAGTCAAAACACGGAATATGTTCGAAATTACCAGATTGGGTTAGGAAGGAGTTTTCGGAAGAGTTTCGGGTTGTAAAAACATAAAAACGGTTGAGGTTGGATGATTCCCAGCTTTATAAAATAATTTTGTAATTATTCAGAAAATAATTAATGAATTCATAAATTAATATAAAGTCATATAACACTCCAAAAATTACCAGAAAAATACCACACTAATCTATATTTTATTTTGGACATATTATAATTAACATACTCACATTTAATCACATATATACATCTATTTATCAATATTAATCAATAGATAATTAACCAAAAATCACATAATAATCACATTATAATCATTTATGGATAAAATAATTACACGCGATATCCCGGATATTACATCCTTCCCCCCTTAAAAGGATTTTGTCATCAGAATCTGCTAAATAAACAGATGAGGGTACTTTTCTCGCATATCACTTTCTAACTTCCAGGTTGACTCTTCAACCTTTGGGTTTCTCCACAATACTCGTCCTAAATTTACAATCTTATTTCTCAATACATTTTCTCTCTTTTCTAGAATCTCTATTTGATTCTCTACATATGATAAATCTGCCTGAAGTTCTATCGGCTCATACTCGATTACATGCTTAGAATCTAGATTATATCTCTTAAGTATCGGGACATGAAAAACATTATGAATGTGCTCCATGTGTGGGGGTAATGCCAACTCGTATGCTACTTTGCCGACACGTTTTAAAATTTCAAAAGGTCCAACGTATCTAAGACTCAGCTTTCCTTTCTTTCTAATTCTTGACAAGCCTTTCTATGGTGACACCTTCAGTAACACTAGATCTCCTTCTTCAAGTCCTATGTCCTTTCTTGATTGATCTGCATACTTTCTTTGGTGATCTTGCGCTGCAATTAACCTTTTCTGGATGACTTCCACAACTTCTTTTTTCTGCTATACCAATTCAGGTCCAAGTATCTTACGTTCTTCGACTTCGTCCCAATATACTGGTGATCGACATTTGCGTCCATAAAGAGCTTCATAGGGTGGCATTCCGATACTGGCATGATAAATGTTATTGTAAGCAAACTCCACTAAGGGTACATGCTCGTCCCAATTTCCTTTGAAATCAATGGAACAAACACGTAACATATCTTCAATTGTTTGGATCGTTCTCTCGCTTTGGTCGTTCGTCTGTGGATGATAAGCCGTACTCATATTCAACTTAGTTCCCAAGCATTCTTGAAAACTTCTCTAGAATCTTGAATTGAATCGTGGATCTCGATTAGATACAATAGACACAGGGACTCCATGATGCACTACTATTTCTTTCAAATACATGTGAACCAACTTATCCAATGAAAATCTTTCATTGATAGGCAAGAAATGAGCTGATTTGGTTAGTCTGTCTACTATGACCCAAATAGCATCGTGGTTCGCTTTCGTCCTTGGTAAGCCAACTATGAAGTCCATAGCAATCTGCTCCCACTTCCATTCTGGAATCTCTAAAGGTCATAATAACCCACTTGGTCTCTGGTGCTCCGCCTTAACTCTTTGGCATGTGTAACATTTGCTAACCCATTCCGCAATTTCTCTTTTCATATCTGGCCACTAGTAATTCTCTTTTAAATCTCTGTACATCTTGGTACTTCCGAGATGGATGGAATACCTTGAGTTATGAGCTTCTTGTAGAATTATATTCTTCAATTCTGCCACTAGTGGTATCCAAATTCTGGATGAAAATCTGAGAATACCTTGATCATCCTTTTGAGTGCATAACTCTTCTCCAACCAAACGATTGATATCCTGATCCATTATTTCCTCTTGACATTTTCTTATCTTTTCTAGTAATTCTGGTTGAAAGGTCATACTATGCATCTTTCTTTCATTAGGATTGCAAATTCTGACTTCCAATTCCAATTTCGGAAATTCCTTGTATAATTCTTCAGGTATCGTTAGCATGTTCAGTCTTTCCTTTCTGCTTAACGCATCTGCCACCACATTCGCTTTTCCTGGATGATAGTTAATCGTACAATCATAGTCCTTGATCAACTCCAACCATCTTCTCTGTCTCATGTTGAGCTCCTTTTATGTGAATATGTACTTCAAACTCTTATGATACGTATAGATCTCGCATCTTTCTCCATATAAATAATGTCTCCAAATCTTTAAGGCAAATACTATCGCTGCTAGTTCCAAGTCATATGTAGGATACTTCTGCTCATGAGGTTTTAGTTGTCTAGACGCATATGTAATGACTTTATCATGCTGCATCAAAACATAACCTAATCCCTTATGAGAAGCATCACTATAGATTATGAAATTCCCTTGATTATCTGGAAGTGACAAAACATGTGCCATAATTAACCTCTTTTTCAATTCTTGAAAACATTCTTCACACTTCTCATTCCATATAAACTTCTCATTTTTCCTGGTAAGCTTCGTCAAAGGTGTCCTAATCTTCAAGAAATCTTGAACAAATCTTCGATAATATCCCACTAATCCCACGAAAATTCTCACTTCTGTTGGTGTTTTTGGCCTTTCCCAATGCATAATAGCTTCAATCTTTGTTGGGTCCACTTTGATTCCTTCATTACTCACTACGTGCCGTAAAAATTGAACTTCTTGTAACCAAAAATCATACATCAAAAACTTTGCATACAACTTCTTCTTTCTCAAAACTTCCAAAGTTGTCCTTAGATGTTTTGCGTGATCTTCCGTTGACTTGGAGTAGATCAAAATATCATCGATAAACATAATTACAAACTTGTCCAAATATTCCTTGAAAATTATGTTCATCAAATCCATAAATGTTGTTGGGGCATTGGTCAATCAAAAGATATCATTAAGAATTTTTACTGACCATATCTTGTTCTGAATGTTATCTTTGATATATCTTCAGGTTTGATCTTTAGTTGATGATATCCGGATCTCAAATCAATCTTAGAAAAATACTTGGCTCCTTTAAGCTGGTCAAACAAATCGTCGATTCGAGGCAATGGATACTTTTCTTGATCGTTAGCTTATTGAGTTCTCGATAGTCGATGCATAGCCTCATGCTTCCATCTTTCTTCTTGACAAATAATACCGGTGCACCCCGTGGGGATATACTGGGTCGAATCACTCCTTTTTCTAATAATTCTTGCAATTGCTTTGCTAGTTCCTTCATTTCAACAAGCGCCATTCTGTACGGGGCTTTAGTTACAATTTCTGTTCCAGGTGCTAAGCCGATCGCAAACTCAATTTCTCTATCTGGAGGAAGTCCTGGTAATCGTCTGGAAACACATCTGGAAATTCATTTACCATAGGATTATCTTCCTATTTTGCTGGCTCATGACTTCTGTTTATCACGTAAGCAATGAAATGCTCGCATCCTTGTCGTAGTAGCTTCTTAGCTTGAATCATCATCAAGAACTTCTTTGCTTGTTTCTGACCTTTAAACGTCACCGCTTTCTCGTTTGGCGTCTTCAAAATTATCTTCTTTCCACGACAGTCTATCTGAGCATCATGCTTAGATAGCCAGTGCATTCCTAAGATAACTTTAAACTCTCCTAACTTAAATGGTATCAAGTCAGCGTCAAACTTATTACCAAAAATCTCGATCTCACAATTTTTACACACTTGGTTCAAAGATACACGTTCTTGATTTGCTAATTCTACCGTCATAATCTCACTTAACAATTCAATTTGGCAATTGAACTTATCAACAAAATCTTGAGAAATAAATGATCGAGTTGCTCCCGAATCTACTAGCACTTTAGCACATAAAGAATTCACAGTAAGCGTACCTGCCACAACATCAGTGTCCATGATAGCATCTTTCACAGACATGTCATAAACTCTAGCTCTGGGAGGTTCATTCACTGTTGGAGGGGCTCCCATGATTTGAAGTGTACTATTGACTGGAACTGGTGCTTTGCAATCCCTGGCTATGTGCCCTAGCTTTCCGCACTTGAAACAAGTATACCCAATTGCTGGAACTTTGCCTACCTGATTCCTGGTAGGCTGATCCTTGTCGACTGGCTCCTTGGCTGGATGGTTACGACACTCCCTTGAATAGTGCCCCCTCTGGTTGCATCTGTAGCAGACCACATTCAACTTGTTGCAAACTTCACCATGCTTCTTTCCACTAACTTGGCAATCTGGTATAACTGGCCTTTGCTGGGTCGGCTAGTTCCTAGTGGCTGAACGGTTAACTTGTCCTCCGTTTCCTGGATTCTGCCTGTTAAAATTTCTTCCGGGCTGGAACTTGCCTTTCCTCTGATTGAAATTTGGAAACTTCCCTACTTGTGACTGTCCTTCACTTCCTTCAAACTTCCTCTTCTTACTTTCCCTCTCTTTCTGAGACATTTTACTTTCTGTCTCCGCAATCATGGCTTTCTGCACAACTCCCGTATACGTGTCCAATTCAAATATGGCCACCTTCCCTCGGATCCATGGATCCATGTCTTAAGTCCTTGATGGAACCTTTTAGCTTTCTTCCTATCAGTGTCCACATATGATGGTACAAACTTAGACAATTCCTCAAATTTACTTTCATAATCTGCCACTGACATATTTCCCTGCTTAAGCTCTAGAAATTTTAATTCCATTTGATCCTGAACAAACTAAGGGAAATACTTCTCGAGAAACAATTCCTTGAATCTCTCCCATGTAACATCATCTGTACCTTCCTACACTTTAACAGTTTCCCACCAGTAGGTGGCTTCATTCTTCAGATAGTAACTTGTAAACTCAGTTTTCTGTTCCACCCTCACCTTGACTAAGGCAACTGCCTTCTCAATCTCCTTCAACTAGACCCTTGCCTCAATCGGATCTACGAATCCTTTAAACTCCGGTGGATTCACAGCCTGAAAGGTCTTAAAGGTTACCTGGGGGTTAGTCTGCCTCTGCTATTGTTGAGTCATGTGGACTGTCTGTTGGGCCAAGATCTGAAGAATCTGGGCTACAGTTGGGTCTATGGAACCTGGATTCACATTCTGGTTATTATTGTCTTGGGTATTATTGTTGTTATTGGTTTCTTCATTTTGGTTGGTAGCACGGGTGTTTCTTCTAGGAGGCATTTTCTGTAAAGAATCAAACAACTTATTTAGCCTTTAAATCAAATCCATTTTTCTGAAATGATTTTTGTAAAACGGAAATATCTCATTTTGAAAACATTTTCAATAGTCGAACAAAGTAAATGCATGCTTCTTTACAGAATATAAACAGTTAGGGGAAAAATACAGGTTATCACAAGAGTTTTATAACTTGTGCAATAAGATAAAATATGTATAGTAAAGTAGATGACCATATTGGAAAGGAAAGGTGCTGGTGTATATCAAAGTTTGACGGTACAAGCGCGAAACGTTTTATTGAAGAAAAAGGTACAACTGGCCTATCCATTAGTCAGCAAGTCTTGTTTATTTATATTCCCACCAAAAGTATGATCTTAAATATCACACATTATTATACATATATCAGCTGTCACATCATCTCCGTCGTCTAGTTTCAAGTACTCTCCGGGTCACCTGAATCTCATTCCGAAATTCTTTCACATTCCTGCCGACATCTATAGTCCCGATAATATGTTGTAGTTCCCGGATCTATGCCCTATAGGGTTTCTCACTCCAAAAGATAAGCCTCATACTAGATATTACTGAAGAAATTCATTATCATAGAATGCCAAATGAAATTTGAAAATCAAGGAAATCGAATGAGAAGGAATAGTGAAGAAGATGTAGGTATGACTGAGAGCAATTATACAAGTACATAAGATGGCCAGTCTTAGTACTACATAGTTCACAACACATAATTCGGCGGCGTCCCACCAGACCTCTTTGAAACACAGATAAATAGTCAACGCATATGCATTGTTTGCCCCAATCGTCCGATAGAGTCACCGAGGAAAGAAACAATGTTTAGATAGAAAAATTCACAAATATGGAAGAAGAGAATTTGATTTATAATGGGATCAACAGAATCCTAAGACGCACCCTCAGCCAAATGTCCAGTAGCGTCAGAATCAGCAGGTGGAGGTTCTTGTATAGGTAGTCTCGCACTTGGAGGTAAAATAGCTCGCATTGGTGCAATCGTCATAACAGGTATTATGGCTGACACCCGTGGAAGAGCAGGATGTGGATCAGATGACGGTCCTCCAACTAAAGGCTCTGAGTGATCAGATGATATCGAAATAAAGGAATCTGCCATCGCTGCTATCTAAAAATCACGTTGCTAGATAAGAATCTCGAATCTCGTCACGAATCATACTAAAGAGTACTATTTAGTCGTACTCAACTTCTCGACGTTCTATTTCTTTATTTCCTAATACTAATCTTAACCCTCTACCCCCCAAAAATTTAGGCTTGTGGCAGTGACTTTAAACCTTAGCTCTGATGCCACCCTGTAACGCCCTCCAAACCCGGGTCAGAATTTTGGGGCCCACAACACACACACACACCATATTTAAATATGTTTATGAATATAATAATATATATGAAATGACCCTTCTTACCATAATCCATGGATCGACACACTTTAAAGTATGTCCACAAGCCACAATCTTATTTATTTTATAATCGTACCAAATCCCAGTTTATTTATCTTACAACTGAAGTTTAAACTTTATTACAAACTATCAACACAACCAAGCCAAACATCATCTGCTAGTCTATTCCATTTCAACCTGGATACCTAGCTCGTACACTTGTCTGGGGATCCTCACTACCACCAGTTTCCTTTTTCACTGGAAAAGAATATAAACAGATTTGCAAGAGTAAGTTAACTAGCTCAGTAAGTCTCAATGACAGTAACTGAGATTAACAATGACCAATTAAAATGATATAAGGAATCAAGTTTACTGATAATCCATGATTAGAATTGGATATTCATTTTCATTTTAAAAACCAAGGTTAGGCTGTTGATCAGTCACACACTAACCTCGAGCAAAGCTCCCAACTTTGCTCTATATACTGAATCCAAGGCACACATTGGCCTATTATGACCACGAATCTGGTCCGACCACGAATTTGGTCCACATTTAAAAATAATCCAATTCTAGAATCACAATATGATAAGCAATGTATATCAATAGTTGAATCATAAACAACATTTATCTTGAAGCATAGGATGATCTTTAATTCCATGAAATAACAAGGAAATCATAAATGTTGGGTTTTTAATCAAGGAAAGAATCAGAAAGCAGAAGACCTAAGGGTTCAAGAGTTACAAGAATTGGTCTTCTGTTACACACGATATAAGGGTTGGTATGTAAGCAATCTCATATCAAGAATCAGTATATGGTAGATATATATTTGTAGAGTAGTATTGTATATGTGTGGTTTGTATCTGAAAATTTAATAATCAATGTTTTATGAAGAATCAGGCTTATGGCTCAAGATCAATAAGAATCAGGGTTTGCGTTAAGTACTTCAAAGTACTTGCAATATAGAATAAACACTGTTTGGAATAGCTGCAATATAATGAAGAGAGTTCAAAATACTTGTAGTGTAATCAAGAAGAATATGAACACTTGCCTTAACAATACACTTTCACTTTACTAGCACTTATCAATTGGTTCCCACTCACTGACTACCTGCTTTCCCTTTCTACGTCTTGCTTCCTCTGTTAAACATCACATGTACTTATTAATACTCATTCTCATCTTGTTCTACTCGTTACAAACTTCTAACTACCATTCGTTTCACCCAAATCCGACGTACGGATTGAAAGTTATGAAATAAACAGTCAAACAATGCACGTACAATCATATTACGCATCAATCAGATCACATATAACACGTAGCACGTAAGATATTCAATTAAAATAATTATTCAAAGAAGATTTGGGGTTAAAATGATTTTTCAGGTATTTAATATGAATTTTTGAACATATTTCGGAATTAAAACGGGTCTTCGAATCAATTTATAATTAAATAACAGGGCTCGTATACCCGAATCTGACTTTAAAATGATTTAATACTATTTATCGAGCTTTGGAAATAATTTTAAATAATATTTTAAAGCTCGAAACTATTTTTTCAAAATTTTTAAATCTAAATAAATAATTAAATCTAATTATTAAATCAATTAAAAAATTAATTAATTATTAATTAAATTAATGAATCAATTAATTGAAAATTAAATAATTAAATAAACAATTATTCTGATTTTTAAAATAATAAAAATATCATTTTTAAAATATACTAAACAATAATCTGGTTTTTGAAAGTTTTTACAACTGAAATACTGCAAACGCAAGCTATGCAAAAGTTTGGGGGTCAAACTCTAAATTTACAGTCACCCCCCCTTCCGTCGTTGGGAAGCCACGGCCGCCGGCCATGAGCTTTTCTGGCGACTTGAAAATCAGCCCAGAACTACTCCCAAGCCTCAGCATACATTCTTTGTGATGCCAGGAACAACTCTGTGGAATCAGAATTGATAAATAATTATGCTGGTGGCCGGAAAATCGGCCGACGTTTTACGCTGTCGCCGTGTTCCACGACTCCGGCGAGTCGATGCCGGGACCCTCCATCACAACCAAGCATATGAATCGATTGGGTTTTGCACGATCTATCCATTGGTGTCATTCAATCGAGCCCATAATCATTAAAAATAAAAAACCCAATTTTGATTTCGAACATTCAAAGTATTAAAACCCTAATTTTGATTTTCCAGAATTAAACATCAATTTCTATATGTTATTGAACTCCAAATTTAAAGTATAATATACCAAAATGACCAGAAAAAGATTATCTACACGATGGAATCATCAAATCATATCAACAACATCAAGAACAAATTTTCATAATTTAATCTTTAATAAATTCAAAATAAAATAAATAAATAAGAAGAAAACTTTGATTTCTGCACTTGAATAGATGGTTGATTCAGAAAGAGTTTTTCGAGAGCTTCGATTTGATATATTGCACGCTTGAATCGGAGTTCGATAACGCCTTCGTTCGTGCGTTTGATTTTTAAGAACGTAACATTTTTAGGGTTTTCTCTGTAAATTAATGGTTTTGATTAGACTAATTGTGTTTATACTGTTGGATATATTTCAGATGTCATGTCTAATATGTTTCATGTTTAGTTTTCAGATCTTAACTAACAGGAAATATCAGTTCTTACTGGAATCAGGACTTACTGGAAGTCAGGACTTAAGGATATCAGGACTTAGATTATCAAAAGATAATATCAGAAGATGGATATCAGAACTTAAGTACTGGAGGACTAACAGTTAAGGAAGGAAGCTGATTTACAAGAAAGAAGATCGAGACTAATACAAGAAGAAGATATGCATGGAAAGAGTTAGAGGACTAGAAGAATTATATAAGATATCTGGTTGATATATTTTAGGAGACAGAATTATATTCCATATCAACTAGAAGTTATCTTGTAACTGTGTGTCTATATAAACACAGACATAGGTTTACTCTAGAAGAGTTACGATCATCGAGAAGATCATACAATTGTAACCTAGCAGCTCTCGTGATATTTGTTCATCACTGAGAGAGAACAGTTCCATTATAATAGAGTTTATTATATCGAATACATCTGTTTTCTGTTACATGTGCTTTAAATGGATTTGATTGTATTCTACACTGTATTCAACCCCTTTCTACAGTGTTGTGTGACCTAACAAGTGGTATCAGAGCCTCTCTGTTAACATACATACAGTAAAGATCCAAAACAATCATGTCTGAAGAAGTAGAAAATCTAACCAAGCCCGCCAAAACTGAAGAAACTCCAAAGACTCAAACCCATAGTCAATATGAGACTATCAGGGTTCCCATGTTGAGACCTTCTGAGTATCCCATATGAAAAGTGAAGATGGCTATGTTTCTGGAAGCTACAGATCCAGAATACCTTGATAGAATTTATGAAGGACCGCATAAGCCAACCAAGCTCTCTGTTGTAGTTGCAGATCAGCCAGTAAAGACCATACCAAAGGAGAAAAGTGAATACACAGCTGAAGATATCTCATCTATTTCCAAGGATGCAAAGGTAAGGCATTTGCTGCATAGTGCCATTGATAATGTCATGTCAAATAGGGTAATTCAATGCAAGAATGCAAAGGAGATATGGGATGCTTTGGAGACAAGGTGTCAGGGAACTGATGTAATCAAGAAAAATAGGAGGACTATACTCACTCTAGAGTATGAGCACTTTAACTCAAAAAGTGATGAGTCATTAACTGACTTATATGACAGATTTGTCAAACTCTTGGATGATCTGTCACTGGTGGACAAGGAATATGACATTGAAGATTCAAATCTAAAATTCCTTTTAGCTCTTCCTGAAAGTTGGGATTTGAAAGCTACTATTATAAGAGATAACTATGCTCTTGATGAAACTACTCTTGATGAAATTTATGGAATGCTCAAGACTTATAAACTTGAGATGGATCAAAGAAGCAAGAGACATGGGAGAAAGTCAAGAACAGTTGCTCTTAATGCTGAGGAGGAATCCCCTAAAGTGGCTTTCTTAAAGAAAGGAAAAGGAAAGGCTCTCATCATAAAGTCTGATTCAGAATCA
Organism: Apium graveolens; assembly: GCF_009905375.1. Taxonomy (NCBI): domain Eukaryota; kingdom Viridiplantae; phylum Streptophyta; class Magnoliopsida; order Apiales; family Apiaceae; genus Apium; species Apium graveolens. Next base: position 117,062,702 of record NC_133653.1, read on the forward strand.
TCAAGTTCTGATGATGATGATTCAGAAACTGAAAGTCTACCTGAATTAGATGCTGATGAAGAGATGATGAAGCTGTCTGCTCTTATGGTGAAGGGTATCACAAAGATAGCCTACATGAAATTTAGAAGAGGAAAGAAGTTTTCCAGGAAAGGTAGAAGTTCTGATAAAAAGGGCTTCAGAAAATCTGAAGGCAAAGGAGGAAAGTCTGACAGAGGAGATTACTCAAATGTCAAATGCTACAACTGTGGTGAGAAAGGCCACATATCTCCTGACTGCAAGAAAGGAAAAAGTGATAAAGGTAAGGCTCTTGTCACAAAGAAGAAAAGCTGGACAGACACCTCAGATTCTGAAGATGAGGAGAACTATGCCTTGATGGCAAATGCTGATAGCAGTTCTGATGCTGCTGAGTTAAAGGTACCTCAAACAACTTATGCCTTTCATACTGATGATATTACTGAGTTGAGATTATATCTTAAAACCATGTTTATTAGCTATAGAGATCAAACTTTAACATGTGAAAGATTAACTTCTGAAAATCTTGCTTTTAAAAAGAGGAATGATTATTTAGAAAAAGATTTAGTTATGTTCCATCCAACTCAGAAGGATAGAGATGATGCTTTCTATATTAGAGATGAAGTGCTAAAAATGAATAAATCTCTAAAAACTGAGTTAGAAAAGGAGAGAAATATTATCAGGACTTGGACTAACTCTGGAAGAGCAACTCAGGATATACTAAGTAGTGGAAACTGGAAAGAGGGCTTAGGTTATGGAGATGAGAAAAGTGAAAAAGGAACTGAACAAGTTAAGCCAATTATTGTTAAACAGACTACTAAGCCAAAGGTAAATCCTGTTAAATTTGTAGCTAAAACTGTAAAGTCTGATTCTGAAAAGATGAAAGATATTGAGACATAAGTGATATCAGAGTCAACTTCTGACAAATTAGAACAGGATAAACCAACTGAAGTTAACATAGGCTTAATGATAAAGAAGCAGCTTAAACATAAGCTGAAAGAGATTACCAGTGTAAACAAGGTAAAGGTAGTTAGGAAAAATAGGAATGGAAAGGAAGGTGTGAATAAAAGTACCAATTATATGCCTGTTCCTAATACTCCTAGAAATAAATGCTATAACTGTGGAAACTCTAACCATCTGGCTTCTTTTTTAGGAAGAATAAGAATATAAACTCCTTACCTTCTAAGTCAGGAGTTAAGAGTCAGTCTGTTAGATTTAAACCACAAAATCCTTGTTTTCATTGTGGTAGTATATGGCATTCCATTTATACTTGTAAGGAATATCATAGTTTGTACTATGATTATTATTAGATAAAACCTTCTTTTAAGAAAGTTGCTTTAATTCCTTCTAGTGTAAAGTATGATGCAAAGTCTGAAACTGTTAATACTAATAAGAAAATGGTTAGCATAAACTCTGATGTTAAATCTGTTGCAAATGTTAACAAACTTAAAAAGGCCAAAGGATCCAAGCAAGTCTGAGTCCTTAAAACTAACCATTAGTGGTCTTTGTGATTGCAGGGCAACAGGAAGAACATCATAGTTCTAGACAGTGGATGTTCAGGACATATGACTGGAAATAAAGCCCTTCTATCAGATTTTATGGAGAAAGCTGGCCTAGAAGTTTCTTATGGAGATGGCAACATCGGAAAAACTCTGGGATATGGCAAGATCAATCTTGGGAATGTCATCATTGAAAACGTAGCTCTTGTCTCAGGACTTAAACACAATTTGTTGAGTATAAGTCAAATCTGTGACATAGGTTATCATGTGGATTTCTTTGAAGAACACTGTGAAGTTATAAGTAATTCAACATGAAAAGTAGTTCTGAAAGGATACAGGCATGGTAACAATTATGAAGCCAGACTTTCAACAAGTACTGATGGTTCTGTAATCTGTCTGTTGAGTAGAGCATCAATTGAAGAAAGCTGGAATTGGCACAAAAAACTCTCTCATTTAAATTTCAACAATATAAATGAGCTTGTAAAGAAAGATTTTGTGAGAGGACTGCCAAAAACAGTATTTGCTCCTGGTGGCCTTTGTGATTCATGTCAGAAGGCAAAACAAAGAAATTTTTTTTCAAGAGCAAAACTGAGTCATCAATTATTGAGCCTTATCACCTACTGCATGTTGATCTATTTGGTCCAGGCAATGTCATGTCAATTGCAAAGAAGAAATATGCTATGGTTATAGTGGATGAGTTCACAAGGTACACTTGGGTGTACTTCTTGCACAAGAAGACTAAAACTGCATCTACCCTAACTGATCATGTCAGGCAACTGGATAAATTGATCAAAGATTCTGTTAAAATCACAAGGAGTGATAATGGCACTGAGTTCAAGAATTCAGTCATGGAAGAGTTCTGCAAAGATCATGGAATCAAACAGGAATTTTCTGCACCTGGAACTTCACAGCAAAATGGAGTTGTAGAAAGAAAGAATAGGACTCTCATTGAAGCTGCACGAACAATGCTTGATGAAGCAAAGCTACCAACCTATTTTTGGGCTGAAGCTGTGCAGACTGCTTGTTTTACACAAAATGCTACACTTATAAACAAGCATGGAAAAACACCATATTAGATGGTGAAGAAGAAGAAGCCAAATCTGAAATACTTTCATGTATTTGATTGCAAGTGTTTTGTTCTTAAGACTCATCCTGAACAGCTGTCCAAATTTGATCTAAAAGCTGATGAAGGAATTTGTGTTGGATATCCACTTTCCACAAAAGCCTTCATAGTCTACAATTTGAGAACAAGAGTTGTCATGGAATCTATCAATGTCTCTTTTGATGATAAGAAGATTACTGGACTTGAAGATTTCGATGATCATGATCAGCTGAGATTTGAGAATGAAGATTTAAATTCTGATTCTGGAAATTCTGATGACTTAAATCCTGATCCTGTAAGTTCTGATGGATTAAGTTCTGATGTCGTTGAAACTATGGTAATAACTCCAAAGGAAAATGTACATGTACAGGGGGAGCAAGCTGAAGAACGTACCACATCTCAAGACTCTCGAGAAGCATCAGAATCTGTCACTGGCTCTTCAAGTTCTGATTCATCTAGTTCTGATGAGCCAAATTCTGATAATTCTGGAAGCTCTGATTCTTCAACTCCTGAAAAATCAAATTCAATTTCTGAAGTCTCAGAGAGCATAACTACAGGGGGACCATCAGAAAATACTGATGGAGACATCATGGATCATGGGGGGAGGATCCAGTTCTAGAGATCAACTTCCATCTGCAAGGAAGTGGACTAAAGCACAAAATGGGTGTTCAGAAACAAAACTGATAGTGATGGCATAATTACAAGGAATAAAGCAAGACTGGTTGCCAAAGGCTACTCTCAACAAAAGGGTATTGATTATGATGAAACATTTGCACCAGTTGCTAGATTAGAAGCCATAAGGATCTTTTTGGCTTATACTGCTCACAAGAAGTTTAAAGTCTTTCAAATAGATGTAAAAAGTGCTTTTCTCAATGGAGAATTGGATGGAGAGGTATATGTTGAACAACCTCTAGGCTTTGTAGATCCTAAATTTCCAAATCATGTCTACAGGCTTGACAAAGCACTTTATGGCCTTAAGCAAGCTCCAAGAGCATGGTATGAGACTTTAGCTCAATTCCTTCTGGAAAGTGGATTTCACAGAGGCATAATTGACAAGACTCTATTCTACCTCAACCATGGAAAGGACTTACTTTTGGTACAGATATATGTTGATGATATCATATTTGGTTTTACTAATTCCAAACTGTGTGAGAAGTTTGCAAAGCTAATGCAGTCAAGATATCAAATGAGTATAAAGGGAGAACTCAGCTATTTTTTGGGCCTTCAAGTCAAGCAAACTGCAGAAGGCACTTTTATCTATCAATCCAAGTATACCAGAAATTTACTGAAGAAATTTGGAATGCAAGACTGTTCAACTGCATCCACTCTCATGGCCACTGCAACCAAGTTAGATAAGGATACTGGTAAATGAGTAGATATTACTAACTACAGAGGTATGATTGGCTCCTTACTCTATCTAACTACAAGTAGACCTGATATCATGTATGCTACCTGTCTTTGTGCAATATTTCAGGCTGATCCAAGAGAACCTCACTTATTAGTTGTGAAAAGAATTTTCAAGTACCTTAAGGGTATAGCTGATCTAGGATTGTGGTATCCTAGGGAATCATATTTTAAGCTAATTGGTTACTAAAATGCAGATTTTGCAGGATGCAAAATAGACAGGAAAAGCACTAGTGGAAGCTGCCAATTTCTTGGAGGCATATTGGATTCTTGGTTTAGCAAGAAACAAAAGTCAATTTCAAAATCAACTACAGAAGCAGAATATATTGCTGCAGGAAGCTGTTGTGCACAAATTCTTTGGATGAAGAATCAGTTACTGGATTATGGGTTAGAATTTTCTAGGGTTAAATGGCATTTTGGTCACTCAACTGACCGCAAACTTGCAGTTGGGTCATCCAACTCAAAAAACTTTCAATCACATCATTTTACTCTTAAAACTTTTCATCCAGGTCACTCGCCGTTACATTCCGTTAAAAATTTGACGGAATGCTGACTAAGCTTGGTGACTTGGCTTAAATAAATTCACTGTGGCATGTACAGTCAGCTGATGTTGAGTGACCCAAATGCCATTTAACCCTAATTTTCTAAAATCACTATTTACTGTGATAATCAAAGTGCTATTGCTATGACATGTAATTCAGTTCAACTCTCAATGACAAAACACATCAGCATTAGGTACCATTTCATAAGGGAACATGTGGATGAAGGTACAATAGAATTGCATTTTGTTCCAACAGATCAACAGCTAGCAGATATCTTCACAAAACTACTATGTGAAGCTACTTTTATAAGATTGGTAAATGAACATGGAATGGTTTCAGGTTCTTTCTCCAAATCTGCTTAGTTTTTGTTCTCTATGTCATCTGTGCTTAATTTGAAAATTCATTAAATGCTGATTGTTATCTGATGTGGATTTATATACTCTGATAAGTGTTTTGAATGATCTGTGACTATTCAATCCAATGAGGATAACTGTGCTAGATGCTGACCTAGTAGTCTTTAACATACTAGAAATCCCATGTTTGAATTAGTTGTTTATGTGGAAACTCATTAACACAAGCAGATTCTGATATTGAGCTTAGTCAAGTTTACTTTGTGTATCTTATTACTAAGTCACAAACGAGATTCTTGTTTCTTATCTGTCAAATTCTGTTGTCAGTAAATCTTAAGAATGAACTAAGTGCTGATAAGCCTCACTTATCAATAGAGAAGAAAAGAAAAGAAAAGAATAAAAGTCAGGTACTCCTTTGAGATCTAGAGTAAAAATGTGGAAGGGAAGACCCAAGTGCATTGCTGGTATTAAGTAATATGCATTAGAAAAGCAAAAAATTTTCTTGGTGACTTTTCACACTCTATGATTACTGGAGAAATACTCTGATAACAACATAAATTCTGATAAGCAGTCGTGACTCACTTATACTAAGAAGCCACTGTAAAAAGGAATTTCAAAAGATGCATAAAATGAGCACAAATAGTTGAGGTGGACTCATGCATAAATTTGTTCTATATTAGACATCATGACTGATGACAGATTTTAAGCATTTTTCTTAGTTATGCCTTATTTCTAAGATGTACTGAAGTTGATCAGACTTTAATCTTTATCTGATATTTTGCTGAATGCACACACTTTCACTCCATATGAATGATAAAAATTACTGTGGTGATTAAGTTGTTTTTTACAAACAGTTAAGTGTCATTTGCATACATTCTGAGGACAAGTTCTGATGATTAAACTATGAAGAAAACAAGTCAGTATTTGTATGAAGAATCACATAAAAAGATATTCACTATTTGAGTATAGAAGCCATGTTCTGATGACTGTTAAAATATGATATAAGTTAAGTTCTGATATTAAATCCTGATGAAATCTTTGATGCTTACGTGGCATTTTTCTTTACTTGACTTATTTGTGGTAAAATCTGAAATAAATATATTTAAATCAGAATAAATTTGGGTGAGATAAAAACAGTCATAATCATTATGGGTTAGTGGTTAACATGTATGTCCTAAAAAACTGCGTGTGCACGGTAATTATTGCTTATTTTACGTGCCCATTAACTCCTGCTATAACCGTTTATTGACTGTTCACACAGTGCCAGGTGTAAAGTGTTTTCCATGTTTCAAAATTTTTTTTATAAGTGTTGAGTGGAGAAAGTATATATATGGGAGTTAAAAGATTTTCTAACCTTTTACTTACTTTTCTATTCTTAATCTCTTTTACTTTCTCTCCCGCTCTAATATTCTCTGAAGCGTTTTCTTTCAGGACTTTTAACAAACACTTTGCAAACACTCTCTTTCTCACTTAATTTCTTACAGAGATGGCACCAAAAGACGTAATTTTTAATGGAGCTAAGTTTTTTCCTAACAACTACTCTCCCATTCTTAGCAAGGCTGAAGCTCCATCAGAACCTCACTTCATTCAGGATTTTCTCGCTAATTCTGATATTGGGTATGCTTTAACCCAACCTGAAGTAATATCTGGAACCCATGTACTGGAGTTTTGGAGAAGTAGAGTATATGATGATGGTGGTGCTAAAGGGTCCCCAAGTATTATCTTTTCATCAAGAGAGGACGAGCATGTCGTGACATTGGCCACAGTTCGACAAGCATTACAGCTGCCTGAGAACTGCGTTTACTCTACTATTGAGGAGCCAGTTCTTCAAAATATGATGGCCAGTCTGGGGTATGAAAAGGCATTGGAAAAGCTGGGTCAATTGAAGAGACCTTACATAAGGAGGGAACGGAGTTTCTTCTTTGACTGCATTACCAAAGGTTTTGCAAACAAATGTTCTAACTTCGATGCAATCCTCATATTCAGTCAACAAATTGGGTATGCTCTCATTAATCAAACTAATTTTGATTATGCAAGTGCTGTCTTAGGTTTCATTGGGGATAGGATGACAGATGACAGAAATACTATATATTTTGCTAGATTCTGTCAGCTTATCTATAGTACTTGTTGTTCTGATAAGCCCCAATTAGCTAGTGAATCACTTTCACCATTTAGACTAGCTAAAAGAGCTTTTAATGACTTATTATCAACTGATAATAAGAAGGCTGTGTTAAGACCCCTCCGAGTTCCTTTATCTGTCAAACAAACCTTAAAAATCTATGATCCAGTTAAATACATTGCACTATATCCTGATGTCCAACCATCAGAACCTCAACCATCAACACCTACCACCTCTACACAAACACCTCAGACTTCTCAACCATGAGCACACACAACCAGACCTTCATATTCTAAACCTTCTAAGAGGACAAAGTCTGTTCCTTAACCTCCACAAAAGAGAAGGAAGATGATTCTCAGAGATGAGTCTGAGAGTGAAGAGGAAATAATTGAAGGACGAGTTCATGTATCTGAACCTGTGATAGTAGAAGCTGAGAATGTTACTTCTCAGAAAGAGAAAGCAGCTCAAAGTTCTGATACTTTGAAGAGGAAATCTGTAAATTCTGATGCTGCTGAAGCAACTCCTTCATTGGCAAGGAGATTAAAGAAAATGAAGGCTAGGAGGTATTTGGCTAAGGCTATATCAGAAGATACTGAAGAAGCTGAGGAAGGGGATCAAGAATCTCTGATCTCACAAGAACCAATTATCATTGAAGCCCTTCCAGCTCAAGCCAAAGACACTGCTAATGACACAGTTCTTACCCCTCCTGTCTCTCCTATTAAAGCTATAGATGATGCTAAAGAACAAACTGATAATTCTGAAATAGATATTCATAATTTGAATATACCTGAAGTTCTTATCTGGAAGCTCCATCTACATCAAAGACACCAGCTCTGGAGATAAATTCTGCTGATCAGAATTTAGATGATGTTATTCCCGAATCTCCAGTTACTTCACACATTATTGAGCTATCTGAACAGAATGAGTCTTCCTCAAGTTCTGATGACAGTGTTTCTGTTAAGATTCCAGTACCTACTCTGGGCAAGGAAGAATTGGTGAAGAAATTTGTTAAAAAGGAAGCACCTATTCCTTGGGAGGATACTCATAGATGTGTTGAGTGGACCAAGAAGTGGAATAAATCAGATTTTATTCCATGTTTTAAAATTCTGATAGAGCATATTGCAAAAGCTGATGAGTTGCTCACAAATGCTGATTTCAAGACACAACTCAAGATCACAGCTCTGTCTATAAAACATCTTCAAGGTCTACATACTTCTACTCATGAAAAGATTGATACACTCAGGGAGCAAGTTGATAAGTTCAATCTACAGATCAAGCTTGACAAGAACATGTATATCAGACTTATTTCTGAAAAAGTTGCAACCATTGAGAAAACTCAAGAGAAGCAACAGGCCCAAATTGCTGAGGTTCTGGCTAATCAAGCTTCTTAGAAAGCTCAATTGGATGAAATCCAATCTTCAGTTGAACTTCTTCTTTCTCTCTTACTTCCGGATGATGCCAAAACGGGGGAGAAGGTAGTTAAGTCCAAATGCTCACCTACTCAAGAACTGAAGAAAAAGGATGATAAAGGTAATGACCAGGGAAACTCTGAAAAGAGAAGAGGTCAAAGAAAAGTTCAAGGAAAATCTTCTATTCAGAACAAGTCAAGTTCTGATGTTGTGAATGCTCAAAGATTGAAGTCAAGTGGTGATAAGCAAAGTATGATGTCAAGTTCTGATATTCTGATTCAGTCTTGATCTGACGACTCTCAGAAGTTCTTGCAAACTCTGAAGTTAAAGGGGAAGCAAACTACTGTTTATTACACAGATCCTAAAATCCAGACACTTGATGAGGAGATAGCAAGAAGATTATTTATGAAACACAATCCAGGAATGGATTTAGAAACTCTCAAGGAGGAAGAAGCTAGATTTGCTGCTGAGAAGACAAATCCTAAGTCTAAAGCTTCTGATGCAAAGAAACCACCAAGGCCTAAGGAAAAAGGCATTGTGATCAAGGAAAAGTCAAATTCTGAAACTTCAAAGTTCAAGACTAGATCACGGACTAAGAGTGATCCTAAAGACAAAGGGAAAGGAAAAATTTATGAATCAACCAAGTCACCGGACTTAAAAACTTCTCAAGATCTGATAAAACCAGTGTGTAAAATGGTTCAAGTAACTGATGATAATCTTGTTGAAGATGAAACTGTTCAAATTCTGAAAAGAAGAAAAAAAATTGAAGATTCTAAAACAACCTCTGACACTGCTCAAGTTATTATTCAGAATAAAGGACAGGAAGGTACAGAAGAAACAACAAATTCTGAACAAGCTATCAAGACATCAACTACTGACAATGCTCAAATTTATTTGGATAAAATGACAATTGCTGATAAGAAGAAGCTGTTATGGAAGAAAGCTACTCCAGTTGAACCAAAATCCAATCTCATGATTAATCAACTTTCTACATTTGGGTTGAAAGCCAAGCAACCTAGAGATAGAGCTGGATTAGGTTCTGACGAAGAGAAGATTCAAACATGAGTAGAGGTTACTCTAAGAGATCCTTTCATATTGACAGATAAACCATATGAACAAATCAAACAAAGGCACCTTGACAAGGTGTTGTCTGCTCAATTTGTGATAGATGCTCATGATAAGGAGAATCTAAAAGAGAAATTGATCTTATTTCTCAATGATGGAAGGACTTATAGATTAGCTGATACTGATGTATTAAAGAAGTCTATCAGAGAACTTCAACATATTCACTATCTTCTGGAAGTAAAATATGATGTTACAAGAAGATGGTCAGAATACATTTTGAAGGCTATAAGAGATCTATTCAGAATCTCTGGTACAAAGACTTATCATTACAGTCCAATGATTACTGAAGGTGATGGAAGAGAAATTTTTATGCTGAAGAATTCTGCTAAGGCGGAAGTTATTCTGAAAGGAAGATGCTTATGTTATAATGAAAACTCTTCACATCCTAAGGTTATCAGACTTGGTGATGGACTTGAAAGAACATCCATTCAAGCTCTCAAAACAGCCATTTATCAAATTGGTGATAGTAAAAAAGAAGAACTGTTGCAGGTCAAAGCACAGTTAGCTAAAGTTTTGAAGAAAGCTGAAGATAATCTGATAAATGATTTTGTTAAGAATCATTATGGATTTAGATTGATTCAGTGATGTTGGTAAAGCTGGATGTTTTGTAAGTTGTAATTAATAGTCTTATTAAACTCTTATTACATTTGAACTTAAATGTTTTTGACATCATCAAATCTATTAACTTGTACATTCTTGCATAATTACAAGTTGGGGGAGATTGTTGGATATATTTGATATGTCATGTCTAATATGTTTCATGTTTAGTTTTCAGATCTTAACTAACAGGAAATATCAGTTCTTACTGGAATCAGGACTTACTGGGAGTCAGGATTTAGGATATCAGGACTTAGATTATCAGAAGATAATATCAAAAGATGGATATCAGAACTTAAGTACTGGAGGACTAATAGTTAAAGAAGGAAGCTGATTTACAGGAAAGAAGATCGAGACTAATACAAGAAGAAGATATGCATGGAAAGAGTTAGAGGACTAGAAGAATTATATAAGATATCTGGTTGATATATTTTAGGAGACAAAATTATATTCCATATCAACTAGAAGTTATCTTGTAACTGTGTGTCTATATAAATACAGACATATGTTTACTCTATAAGAGTTACGATCATCGAAAAGATCATACAATTATAACCTAGCAGCTCTCGTGATATTTGTTCATCACTGAGAGAGAACAGTTCCATTGTAACAGAGTTTATTATATCGAATACATCTGTTTTCTGTTACATGTGCTTTAAATCGATTTGATTATATTCTATACTGTATTCAACCCCCTTCTACAGTGTTGTGTGACCTAACATATACGACTAAAATAAAATAATAAAAGGGCTATTTATATTTATAGAATATTGGATCATGTTGGACCGTATTGGATCGTTAAATTAGTTGCTTAGCCGCTAAGTAACTGCATAAACGATCCGATTTAATACCCGTATTGGATAATTATCCAAACTGGGCTTCTTATAATACTCTTTAAACTAAAATAATGTAATAATATCCGGTCTTTTGAGAATACGGGTTTTGTTGATATATCGAAATGATTATCATATCGAAAATTGTACGCCGTGATGCGTACGGGTCAAACCGTAATCCAGATTGAAAAAGTCCAAACATAGAAAATATCCGGAATTACCAGATTGGGTTAGGAAGGAGTTTTCGGAAGAGTTTTGGGTTGTAAAAACGTAAAAATGGATGAGGTTGGACTATTCTCGGCTTTATAAAATAATTTTGTAATTATTCAGAAAATAATTAATAAATTCATAAATTAATATAAAGTCATATAACACTCCAAAAATTACCAAAAAAATACCACACTTATCTATATTTTATTCTGGACATATTATAATTAACATACTCACATTTAATCACATATATACATCTATTTATCATTATTAATCAATAGATAATTAACCAAAAATCACATAATAATCACATAATAATCATTTATTGATAAAATAATTACACGCGATATTCCGGATATTACATTAACAGCAACATGAGTAGGCATGAAGCAATCAAGGTCCCAATCCTAAAGATACATGAATATCCAATCTTGAAAGTCGGGATGACTATGTGTTTGGAAGCCACATATCCTGAATATCTAAGCATGATTTATGATGGTCCTCAGAAATAAATGAAGGTAGTTGTTTCTGTTGCAGGAGAACTAGAAAAGATGATTGACAAAGACATGAAGGACTACACTCCTAAAGATCTTTCATATATTATGAAGGATGCGAAGGTCACACACATCTTGCACAACAGTCTTGATAGTGTTATGTCCAATAGGGTTTGTAAAAAACCCGAATTTTTGACATCGGTAAAAGACCTTTATAAATAGTAGTCTTACGGGATAATAAAAACTTTTGTGACCACACCATATACGAGTTTTTAATTTAAGTTTCCGAGTTCATATTGTGGTTATACGTACTAAATGAGTGTATGCAAAAGTCGTGAGTTTTCGAAGAAAACCAATAGCTCAAATGATAATATTTTACGAGCCATCAAGGAATAAGAGAATTATATTACGACCAAGAAAATCTTGAGAATTATAATTTAATAACTCATAACCAAGTACGAGCACTGGAAATGATAATGATTTACGATAAGCGGAATTATTCGACGTAGCATTTACGGGAATTGATTTCAACGTACGTGAACGAATGCGAGATAATGTAGGATGGTAAGGGATCAAGTGATAACCTAGGAAAATTAAGTATTTATAAATTTATCCAACAAGTAATAATTTAGGAAGCTAGTTATAAAATAAATAATAACAAATTTCAATAAACATTAATTCAAACAGCTTATCACGCAAGATTTGAAAAATGAGACACCTAGCTAAGCCTAGCCATTGAAAATATGATGAATCTTGTCCTACACACTTCCTATATTCACAATAAGCCTATTTCCACCACATTTCCAAGAAGCAAGAAAGGCAATTCTCTCTCTCTCCCACCAAAAACTCAATGCTGATTTTCAAGAACACCATGGAAAGAAAAATTCATATCTCATGATCTACTCATTCAACAATCATCAAATTTAACCAAAGCTTCCTCATATCATGTACAAGGTACGTACAAACTTTCATGGCAATTGGATTAGTATAGCATAGTCAAATCATTTCTCAAAATTGGTGGTGAATATTAATTCCGAAAATCTCTTTTTTTTCTTGATTTTCATGGCATGATTTAGGATCCTTAAACATAAACAATCCCTCCAAAGGTTCAACCATAAAGAAGAGGACCTCCCAAGCTACCAAGTAAGGTAGAAACCTTCTACCAAACTTTTTTTAACTTTTAAGTTTCAAGAAAGGTAAGGATCTTGGATATAAGTATGATTTTGATGATTGATTTGATATTATCTTGATGTTTAGTTAATTAATTTTAAGGTTGATGATTGTTGACTCAAGAACATGACGTTCTTGAGAGGAGTTAGTGTTGAGATGATTATTTGATGATTGTTGATGGTGGTATAATGATTTAAGACGTAAACGAAACTCGGATCGTAGTTGTAAACTCGTTAAAACGTACAAAACTCAATTTAAGTTTCTGCAGAAGTTCCAGAATGTATCAACTGTAGTTTCTTGAAAAGTGAGATTTTATTATGATATAAAATGTTATAAGGATCATTTAGGCGCTTGAATCGCTTGATTTCAATCTACGGATCAAAAGTTATGACCGTTTTAGTAAAAGTGATTTACACAACAAAAATTGCTACAAATTATGAACTTTGTAAATAGAAATGACCGACTTGAAAATATTTAAAAATTATAAAATTTTTACAGAGAGTAAAAAATATAGTTTATTAACTTCCATAAAAATGTCCAAGTAAAAACTTTATTTTTAAAGTTTATAAAAATGTTGGAGCCGAGGTTGCGCGAAGTACGAACATAAAAAACAACCCCCTGTTAGAAACTGCTTCTTCGGGATTTTCACCCCTGTTACCATTTTAAAATGACGAGTTCTAAATTTTTTCTAGATAGCGCAAGTGAAAACGGTGCATCAATTGAGTTAACGGTTTGAGAGATATCAACGTTTTAGTGAAAGCGGTCGTAGTTGACCGAACTCTTGAAATGCTTTTCACCTAATTAAATTCATTTTATTAAAATGAAACTTTTATGATAAATATTATAAGCACTTAAGAAGCTCCTCGAGGTGGTTTCGTATTAAAATATTAATTTTACGATTATGAAAAATGTAAGAGTACGAGTCATGTAATAGTAACATTCAATAAAGTCAACTCTAAAAGACCACTTTGACAGTCCGTTTCGGCCAAAGATCGATACTTATTTCAAGTCGGTCGAATATTAAAAATTATGAATATTAAACTTATTAGAAATATAAGTCGGTGATGGGATTAGGAATACTGATTAAGATTATGATATTTGTTGATTAGAAAACCCGGAACGAGAGCAAGTCAGAAAACGTATCTTGGACTCCAAAAAAGTTTTCAAACCATACCTTTTAAAACTGTTGTGTTGTGTTTGTTTTCAAATAAATGCTATATATACATGATGTTGTATTATCATGTTTTACGAATTTTGATTATTAATATCATACAATATGTTAATGATTTTGGTATATGAATATTACCGAATTTCAATCAATAACGCTAGAGAGTAGCGTTGTATATATGAGGTGCATATTTTAGACCGGGGATCAGTCAGTATAATTTGATGAAAACCCGGAAGTATTCCGGAGGTGTTTTATTTAAAAATATTAACGCTACAGTAGAGCGTGATGTATAAGTTGTAAGACCGGGAGTCGGTCAGTTTTTATAAATTATAAACCCCAGAATTATCCCTGAGATGTTTTGGGATGATTAAAATTTCATAGCTATTTTCGATGTCCTCTTGCGAATTATTGAAGTACCTCAAATTTTATTTAAAAATGATTTCTAAAGATCGTATTCCCTCAATTCTATTTAAATACCCGAGCAATGAATATTATTTCATATATTCATTTAAAAAGAGAGAAATATTCTCCAACGTTTATTTTATTTTAAAACCAATTATTTTGTATATATCAAAGATTAATATAATTACTTAAACATAAATTAGTTGAGGAATATTCTTTAAAATATTCTTTTAAAGAAGAATTATTCGAGGTTTAGTTGTTTAATAATTATTATTTAATAACTCAATATTTATTAAATGATTTAATATGATTTTAAATGTCATAAAACCTATTTTAAAATACTTTCTGAGTCTCAAAAAGTCATTCTAATACTGTCGGATCGTCGAGGAATATTATATCGACTTACATTAAATATTTTTACTATAGTTTTAAAAGAAACCCCCCTTATATATTTATTTGTTGACAACGGTCAACTCACATTATCTTGGTACTTCCTCCGAAAATTCTCGGAAGTACATATATATACATACAAATCAAAGTGTACCTATCAACAAGCAATATGCTTGGGGAATAATATAAGTTCTAGATATATGATGAGATTCTTACAAGGACAAGGAGGGGTAGACTCCGGTACTTCGTAAACTGGGGAGACTACCAATTACTACCACACGTGGGTACCTGAGAGGGATGGACGCACAACTGTGTCATGAGAGGGATAGACATGAAGTGTGTACCTGAGAGGGATGGACATAGAAAAGGCCCAAATACGGCCAAGGTGATAACCGATAACAAAAGGGAATCGTCCTTCTACTAGTAGAAAAGGTTACTATTTTCCATATTATGACCGATCATCGTATGCGGTGGTTCCAGTGAATATCCTATTCTTCCAATTGGAATTGAGATGCAATACCGTAACCCAAGCCTAGGTGTTGGGTTTACCATTAAGGTATTTGCAGACTAATAAATCAATCAAAGAATTGTTTTGAAAAGAGGTGTGTATCACCAAGAAAACTACTTTGAATAAATACATATCCTTATACGGATTACTATAATTTCTTTAACAGTCTTTTCATACTGTACATTATTATGGCCGAGCATTATTGCTCACTTTTGCTTTCTTTTAAATGTCATAATATAACAGATAACCAGTAAGCCGGGGTGGGACTTAGTCGCTTGCAGTCATGGGGAGAATCCCTGGCAGCTTTGTCTCAGGTGGGTCAGAGTATCAGATAGGTATAAGATATCAGTCGTAATTATTGTAACATCATGTAGAGGTTATGAATAATTGTTTGAGATGCTGTAAGGTACATTTGAGGTTTGATAACAGATGATACTTGTTATACATCATTTCTAAGGCTATAACTTGTGAGTGTGTGATATTGGGGGTCTTTGATATGAAATTATTGGATTATTGAGTTAATGCAGGTTACACATGATTGAAGGATTGCGTGACGACCTAGATTCCTGACCCCGAATTTGGGGGCGTTACAGAAATGGTATCAGAGCAATAAGTTATAGTACTCAGATGCGAGAGTGTTAGGAGTTTGTCTATATGCGAGATTGAGTAAGAGCTTCTATAAAGTTCATCATTCGACTACCGGATGTAGCCCCAATATGTAGGTTAGGATATGTGTATATTTGAGGTATTAAGGTATGACTAATAGGACCATTGGAGATTATCAGAATGATGTGAAGAAAAATTAGAACCATATATGATTTCCCAATGATGTGGATGTAAAACTCGGAGCCGAGTCTCCAGGTCATTTGGGGTAAAGACGGTATTATCAATATCAAATGTTCATTTGGACAACATGAGCTTTGTTACTCATAGTTATTTATAGGTTGCCAATGAAGGGGCATCACATGTGAGAACCATGAAGTCTAATTATTAATATAACAGTTGAGGTTACTACCCAACTAGTTGAAGGTACTATTTTACCAACGAGGATAAGAATATCGTATGAATAACGAATTCAGCAGAGATAGTATCCAATATACCCTTGAGGATTTTATTTCCATTAAGAAAGATTTGAACGTAATATATGAATATTATCGTAAGACGAGTACATTACATGATATTATTAGTACACTTAACATGTAAGGTTATGATGGCTTAGCTCAAAAATCAAGAGCATCGAGAATCGATGGCATGTCTACAATTAAATGACGTAAGATTACAACGAGCGATGGTTCGATTTTAGAACCTTTTAAAAGGATAGACCAGTGAGTCTAGAGCGGAATTCTTCGCTAGATATGATGTCAGAGACTACGTATATATACTCGTAGACCTTTAATATATTCGATAGCGTATGTTCAATTACACACACATGCCACCGAACTTATGGAATGCAATGAGATTCTTGAGAGATCTCTTTGATCTGTTCCCATGGGGAACTGGCCACTTATAATTAATAATGGATGTGTGTAGCAGGCCCCTATCAGTTTAACAGATGCTTTTAGAATAATTCTGAGAAAGATCTCCGAGGTAAAACACCGGAATGACAGATATGCTTACGAAAGTTAAGTTAGTAAGTGACTTTAAAATGATGATTGAGGGAGACACTAGTTGAAACATGGAATTGCGAAAATGAATAGATGGTATCATCCTCGGATGGATAATGATGAGGGTTAGGATAATCAATGAATTATTTTGGCATATAATCACCGTCACACTAATCCCTCCAAACTGTTTATTATTTGCATTGCCTTAATAAGTCATATCAGGAAATCCTTTTAGTTTCCTACTTTGAACTTCTGATGTGACCAACAACTTGAATAGTCTTTCTCCGCATCAGGATTTGTTCAATTCTTTCAGCTGATCCATGAACTTTCATTCATAAATTATGATCTTCTTGTTCAGCTCAGAACAATTTACACTCTATTTCAATTATCCAAGGAATTTTTAATGAATTTTCCTCAATTCATTGATGAATATTCATAATGAGTATCTTCATTTGATTCTTCTTTCATACCTACTCTTCTTAGCGAGATTATAAATAACTAACAAATTATTAAAAATATGGATGATCTAATCTTCATGGATTCCTCGGGAATCCTTTTCTTCTATTCGGGATGAGATTGGATATTAAACTTTGAAATTATAGTAATGGTATCAATTTGATATTGGTATTCCGAATTCAATTCTATTTGA
Organism: Apium graveolens; assembly: GCF_009905375.1. Taxonomy (NCBI): domain Eukaryota; kingdom Viridiplantae; phylum Streptophyta; class Magnoliopsida; order Apiales; family Apiaceae; genus Apium; species Apium graveolens. The sequence goes on from NC_133653.1 coordinate 117,080,289, forward strand.
GAATCTGATAAAGTATGTGAACGAGGGCACCTCTGAGTGTACCATTTTATTGGTAGGAAATATTTGATGAGGGGCTATCGATTGTTCCGATGCCAAGACCACTCGATTCAGAGTTATAATTGTCTTTCTCGGCCCAAATTTGAAAACTCTTTATTTCAAAATCATCATCTGGGTAGCCACAAATTTCTTCAGTGGTTATGATGTTGAGATTTTTTTTAACAAAATGAAATATGCTTAGTTGCATATGTTTTCATGAATGACTAGTTAATTGTCCTAACTATTCGAAATTTTAATTAATACGACGGGAGCCTAGCTAATCGTCCTAGCTAGTTGCTATGGGTTAAACCAATTGAGCTGGCCATTTTCTTAGCTGGTTGATAATATTGCTTGATATGGACTAGTTATTATTTTTCAAGTTCCACTTCCCATCAAATTTTTATTATTCCAAAGTGCATTATATATGCAAAATTTAACTGTTAATGAAATTTTCAAAGAATGATTTAATTGAGACCTAACTAGGTCGCCCGCTCAAACGAGAATTCATATCCAGTTTTAAGAAATATTTTGTTCATGAAATATTCTATTCTTTTGTTTATATAAAAAATATCAACTTAAAATCATAAGTGATTGAAGAATAATATACTTCCCTATTTTTTAATTATTGAATAAAATTCCTTCTATCAAAATAACATCTTTTTCAAACCTCAATGGTTAACCTTTGGTTGAGGATGTTATTCAATATTTCTTTCATTATTCGAAAAGATAAGTATTCTTTCAATGGGAAAATCTTACAAGTGTCATTATAATGATGTTATTATTCAGCAATCATTGCTTTCAAGAGATATTATTTATTATATCATAATATAAAATTCTAAGGACATGGAAGGATAATCCTTGTTGTATTCTTCCTTCCAAGTTATAAATCTTTTGAGTGTGGCGACTCTTTTAATGAGAGCTCATTATTTGTTCAGATGTTAGATTTTGAAGTCTTGTTAAGATTGTCTAAATTGCATCGATATTGTGAAAATCATTCTTCCAAGGCTAATTGCCTTCCGAACAAAGAGAGGCATAGTTGAGAACCAATTGTTGTATTATGAGATTGAAGACTCGGTGCTAAGATGGTGCAATCGAAGCATCATGATGAGTAAGTTGTTTTATAAAGGAAATACCATGTTTAGTTATTATCGTAAGGATATTTAACATGGTTATAGAAGAACGATAATAGAGATACCGACAGGATTAGTGAGGTACGCTTCTATGGAATATTATCGATATGTACTAATGAATTCAGGAAAGACCAAGCATATATAAATTCGATGTATAGGATTTTCAAAAAGTGAAGGTAAGATTAGTAACAACCCCGTGTTAGCAATACTCTATGATAAGAAGAGGATTTTGTGTGAAGTTAATGATATGTCTATGCGGCTTAAGGACCGTTACATAAGGTGTTCTAATAATAATCTAGAATAATCGCAGTAAGGTTCACACTGAAAGGGACACATAGTTTACTTATGAGGAAATTTTGGATTTTTTTTTACACTGGACACGAGATAGAGGATATAGTCAAATTGACCGAGGGCTATGATTGAGAAATCTATTATCATCAAGGAAAGGCCAATATGGTGGCCGACACTTTAAGTAGGAAAAGATATATTGAAGATGATAAATTTCAGGACAACTGATGAGAAGGATCGCACGAATGAATTTGAAGTAAGAGAATGTGAGGGAAACCCTTTATTACGTAACAGGAAGGATTAAATACAACTAGAAACTTAAGAGGATACTAGTCATGACCGGATATAAAAAGGGATGTCATTGAGCAGGTAAGTAAGTACTCGACATGGTTGAAAATGAAAACCGAAAGGCGGGGATTAAAATTTTGGCGATTGCGACTTGTAAATGACCCATATGGGAGTAAGAGTTTATTATAATGAATTCTAGAGGAAGATTATCAAGAACCAAGTAAGCCGTCGTGCTATTTTAGGATTTTGAGTAATAGGTTAAATAAGACCGCTTATTTTACTATGAAAATGATAGATCTACGCAATATAAAATTTTTATGAACGCGGAAGTGATAATTGGTGATAGAGAGACCCCGTGATATGCGCCATGCAGGGACCCAAGTTAAATTCACAACTAGATTATTTCCCAAGATATTTTGCGAGAAAGAATGAACCGAGGCACGACTTAGAGTTCTCAAATAGACAAGTAGAATGGGAGGACTATCCAGACCATTGAAGATACGTCTATCGGCTTGCCTTTTATTGGAACGGTTAGGAGAGTCGCCTATCGTTGACAGAAAACTCGTATAGATATACTTACCACGCGAGCATACAGAAAATATCCGTCGATATCCCTTACTAAAGACAACGTGGAATAATGAAGGATGTTATGGTTAGAGCTGAATAAAGGCAAAGAAGATCATACACGCCCTTTAAAGGCCACTAGTAGTTGTTCCCAATAAACGCGAATACGTCTAATGCGCTAGAAAGAATAATGAATATGACCCGAAAGGTATCGTAGTACTATAAATATTATACGAGGAATGATTAAAAAAGTCTGACCGATAGCGGAAGTTGATCGTTCCCCGATTCTAAAGCGTATCAATTAATTACGTATGAAATGGTGCTTCCTTCAAGACAGCAACAGGACTCGACGTGCCTGACGTTACTACATGAAGAAATGTTAAATCTGGCACTAAGCATGTAGTAGGAGAAAAGCATGTCAAAATGCAACGAGAACTTCTTACATAAAATAATCAATAGAGATGATGCACCGAAATCAGCAAAAGTTAAGGAACGAAACTCTAGCACTAGTAAGAGTGATGGAGGGGGAAACACATAAGTTGAAGGACCATTCCAAATGCTAGGAGATGCGCTAATAGTCCATATTATAAATTTTTAAGAAAGATGAAGTGACCAGTTGACGTTAATCGAATTACCGACAATAACGAGTTATCATACGAGCATTGGAATGACTATAAAGCTTTGTATGGAAGAAAAAATCATTCTCCCTTATATTGGGAAGAAGTAGGTAAGCGGAGGATACTTGGACCATAGTTGAGTCAACAAACCAAAGAAATTCATAAAACTTATCAGAACCCGGCTAGTGGTAGCCCGGGATGAACAATAGAGATATGCGGACCAGAGCTATAAGGACAGAGAGTGCAAAGTGACAGGCCAAGTATTGTTGAAAATGCCTCCCAGGAAGGGAGTAATGAGATTCGAAAGGGAAAGAAATGTTGAACCCAAGGTTTATTGGACCAAATGAAATCTTTAAAGGACTAAGAAAGTTGGCTTGTAAATTAGCACCATCATCGAACGGTCGCCAAGTTTATAACGAGTACCATGAATCAATGTTAAGAAATTTAACATTCAACGCTAGACATATGATTGAAAATGAGCTAATAAACTTGCAGCCGGACTTAGCGTATGTGTAGCAAGGTGTAGAGATCATAGGTCTACAAGAACGAGTACTCTAAAATATATTTGATGGGCGAATGAAAATTTTATGAAGAGATCCAATACTGCAAAGTCAATGCGAGAACTCGAGGTGGTCATGTGAGAAGCATATCCCCGCCTGTTTCTAAATTGATTCCGGTACAGAATCCTTTTAAGGGGGGAGACTATAAAAACCCGAATTTTTGACAACGGTAAAAGATCTTTATAAATAGTAGTCTTGCGGGATAATAAAAACTTTTGCGACCACACCATATATGAGTTTTTTTTAAGTTTTACGAGCCATCGAGGAATAAGAGAATTATACTACGACCAAGAAAATCTTGAGAATTATAATTTAATAACTCATAACCAAGTACGAGCACCAAAAATGGTAATGATTTACGATAAGCGGAATTATTCGACGTAGCATTTACAGGAATTGATTTACACGTACGTGAATGAATGCGAGATAATGTAGGATGGCAAGGGATCAAGTGATAACCTAGGAAACTTAAGTATTTATAAATTTATTCAACAAGTAATAATTTAGGAAGCTAGTTATAAAATAAATAAATAACAAATTTCAATAAACATTAATTCAAGGAGCTTGTCATGCAAGCTTTGACAAATGAGACACCTAGCTAATCCTAGACTTTGAAAATAGGATGCATCTTGTGCTCACTTTCTATATTCACAAGAATCCAATTTTAACCACATTTTCAAGAAGAAATCAAGGCAATTATCTCTCTCTCTCCAAAAACTCAATCCTGATTTTCAAGAACACCATGGAAAGAAAAATTCATATCTCATGATGTACTTATTCAAAAATCACCAAATTATAATCAAATCTGTAAGTCATATGTCATAGGCCTATTTGTATATTCGAGGATTCAACTCAACTCAAATAAGAATGTAATAAGTAAATAGTGGATCTACCTTCAAAGAGATCTCGCAAAGTAATATCTGTCAAATGATTCAGAAACAAGGTTCATCTACAAACTTGAGGAGTTAATTCACTGGAAGAAGCTCAAGAAATTGATCAAGCCTCAGTGATGCAAATCAAGAGTGTGGATTTAATCAAGTGACAGAGATCTCGTCAGAGTATCATTAATTACAAGGATTTAATCTGAAGAAAATCAAAGTATCAAAGTCAAGACATGAAGAAACATCACGGAAGTTAGTCACTCATGAACCAGACAGTACATCGAGTGTCAACATTGAAGTGGTGTAATTGATTCATATATTTCAGTGATTTTCAGAAGATATTCAGAAGAATGGATGCTGCTCAAGATTAGTATTAATTCTCTATTAATTAATTAAGTCATATAATTTAATTAAGAGAATAAATTATATGTGCAAAGATTAATTTATTTTATTAATTGAATTAATTGATTAATTAATTCAGAATTAATATTAAGGTTTTTCAGAATTTTTAATTGGTTAAAATCTATTTTAATTCCAAAAAGGCAACTGATTGTATTAGTATGACAATCAGTATGACAATCAATAATCATACCGAAAGTCATGCTAATTCAGTTGATTGTCCTACCAGAATTATTATTAGATTAAAATCACTTATTAATTCAGCAAAAACAACCTGTTTGAACTACTATGACAATCGGTATGACAATTGATTGTCTTGCTAGTTCATTCTGATTGTCTTCGTAGCTCTAAAGATAGTCCTACCGATTGTCTTACTGAGCCAAAGGATTTTCATACCAGCTCTATTTTCATTCGGTTGAATTGATTAAAAGCAGCAGAAGCATTCATTCAACAATTTTTTAATCTAGAACACAAGTCAAAACAAGAACACAACAGAAAGCAAAAGCAGCCGCCTCTGAAACATTCCATTTTTCATCTGCTTAATTTAAGATCACATTTCTAGTTTGTAAAGTTAAATCCAAACCACTAGAATTATTTATCTTGTTCTTGTGTAACAATCTAGCGGATCAAAATCCCTAGAACTTAATCTCAAATCGCGTTTAGCATTTGATTCTAATTATTGCAAAAATAGAAAAAGTTCATGTCGAATTTATTCTAAATTTGTGATAATTAATTTGAGATTAATTCCTTGTAATCGATACAGTTGTTGTAACACCTTTCAAGTTTAATAATATTTTTATTTAACTTGAATTTTGTTTCATATTTTTTATTCCGCATTTATTCGATTATTCGGTACTGTTTGTATTCAACCCCCCTTTCTACAAACACATTGGGACCTAACAATTGGTATCAGAGCCTTCTGATTAACGAACAAGTCAAGATCCCAGACTTTTGTGATTTTTCAACTCCTTGAATTTTTATTCATTCAAAAATTCATAATGACTTCACAAAAAGTTGGAACCGTTAAAATTCCACAATTTGATAAAGAGAATTATATTATGTGGAAGAAGAAGATGCTCTTATTTTTACAAGTGGCAAATCCCAAATATTCAAACTTGTTAAAGAAGGGGATAAGAACTCCGATGGTTATTGAACCAGAGGTGATAATAGATGATGTTGTGATCACCAAAGCCAGAACCTATCCTAAAGATCCTAAGGATTTTTCTCCTGCTGAAAAAGATGAAGCCTCCTTGGATGCCAGCCTTCAGTTAATTTTAATTGATTCTCTTGATCCCTTGATGAACAGACATGTGATGAACTGTAAAAATTCCAAACACATGTGGGAAACTATTGAGGTGATTAATGAAGGCACAAAGGAAGTTAGGGAGAACAAGTTGGAGATCCTAACCTTTGAGTATGAATATTTTAAATCAAATCCAGGAGAAGGAATTACTGAAGTGTTTGAGAGGTACAATGCGTTGATCAACAACCTGAACATAAATGGGAAATATTATTCAATCAGGGAGGTCAACAAAAAGTTCCTTTTAACACTTCCAACTCATCTTGAACATAGATTCACTGCCATTAGAGAAGCTAGAGATCTGAGTGAGATTTCTTTGGACAGGCTCTATGGACTGTTAAAAACCTATGAGTTGGAGCAGATTCAACAGAAGGAAGTCTACGGGAAGGATAGAATGGTTAGCACATCTACTGCTCTTGTAGCTGAAGGTTAACAACAACAGCAATCTCAACAATTGGAGAGAATGGTACAGTGTTCCAAGGCTGAGGAAAATATGTTAGTAGCAGAATATGATCCTCCTACTACAAATCAATCAAGTGATGATTTTTATTCCTTGGAAGAGCTGGAGCAATTGGAAGACGAGTCAATGGCCCAAATTGTCAAGAGATTCTCCCATGTCAGATTCAAGAGGAATCCCAAGCTTAAGTACAAGTCCAACTACAACAAATTCCAGAAAGGTGGATCTTCATCCTCTAACACCAGCAGTGGTGGATACAAAACAGGGATGGTTGATCGGAGCACCATTAGATGCTATAACTGCAATGAGTTGGGACACTTTGCCACAGAATGTAGGAAGCCAAAGCAAGTAAGAAAGAACTCTGAAAGGGCTTATCTGGCAAAGGGAAGAAGCTGGGATGATACTGACAGTGAAGATGAAGATGAAGGAAATCTTGCTCTTATGGCTATTGATGGAAAAGCTTCATCGTCAAGAATAGAGGTAAAACTTTCTGATGCTGAAATGGTTTATCATCTAAGAGGTAACTTAGATTGTGCACGTCGTGATAATGAACTGTTAAGTTTACAGATCACAGACCTTGAGAAAGAGGTCAATGAATTAAGACTTGTGCACATTAATCAAGACAAATTAAAAGAACGAGTATCTTTTCTAGAGAATAGAGTTGACTGTTATAGAAAACTCGAAACTATTCTCAAAGACAAGATCACCGGTCTTGAGACTAAGGTTAGAGCCTACTTCAATTCTTGTTCGAAGGCTAAAGAGTTCTAAAGTAAGCAATCTGTTAATCAAACATCTGGAATAGGTTATGATTACAATGTTGCTATTGGAGAATTAGGTATAAACTCCCCTCCTCGTGTCTGTGCTAAAGGGAGGGAAGTACCACATGTGCTTAAGGGTGTTGATGAACCCCTCTATAAACCATCAATTGCTGAACCATTTGATGCGACCTCTTCTGTTATTCAGGAAGAAATACGTGCTGAAGATCATGCTAATGAGAAGGTTGTTTCCAAGTCAAGTGTGTCGAAAGTTCCGATCAAAGTTGTGAAAGCAACTGAGACTAACTCAGACACACATGAGTTGGATAACAAAAATGCCATGTCTGCCATGCATAAATTACCTACTATTAATCACTGTCATAAAGCATGTGGTGTTTCTAATTGTATGTCTTGTGCTTTTAATATGATGTATGCTTATTTTAATGGTAAGCATGTTTCTAATGATAAGACTACTCCTCGTCAGCATGTGAATAACAAGAAGCATGATAGGTCTAAGACTGCTAGTCCTTCTAAGGCTAGAAAGGAGACATTTATGCCTAAGCTTAAACAGAAATTTGTTAAGGCTGTTTACAAGGTCAAATGTTCAGTCATTGAGAAAGTTGAGGCAATTAAAATTAAAAATATTGTTTTGCCTGACAAAGGACAGTTCTACAAGTATGTCGGGCCCAACCAAGTTTGGGTTCCGAAGAAGGTCTAATCCATTTGTAGTGCAGGGCATTAAATAGGTATAACCGGTAGTGTGGATTCTTGACAGTGGATCATCAAGACATATGATCGGAGATAGAGCCCTGCTATCAAATGTGGTTGAGAAAGCTGGCCCCATGGTTACCTTTGGAGATAACAACAAAGGTTTATCTGAGGGATATGGCTGTTTGCAAGCTGGATATGTTATCAGTGAAATTTTGTATATTGTGCTAGGTTATTATCAGGAAGCAGTATCTAACATATAGCACCAGTGACGAGACATGAGAATATTACGACATATCAGGCACCTGCTGCACATTACACTTGGAATTGGACTCTAGTAAGATGTGTACAAGTGTACTCCTGGTTGGTGAGTCAAAAGAGGAAGTCAGTGCACCACAGTTCATAGACTTTGTAGCTGCAGATCTATTGGACTATACAATCTCTTCTTCACAGTCTCACTTCAGGTTGGTATGAACTAGTGTACTACTCAAGCAATCGTCAAGGACGTGGTATGGCACTCTAACAGAAGTTATAATTTTATATGAACTAGTAGAGTCGTCATATTTATAACTCTCTTATCACTAGGCACAATCATATTGTTTTATATGTGCAGTGATATATTGATAATGCTATCATTGAACTCAAACTTCTTTATACATTAGTGATTTCTTATGTCATGTAAAATCTTTTGAAATCACTATTGTAAATCATTTTCTCTCTATTACCATATGTTCTGTGATACAGGTTCAGTCTCCAATGACTTTCTTTCATTGACAGTCATGAGGTTGAAAACCCACAACATCTATCCCAGACTGTAAAAGACAAACACAGAAACAGAACCAACCAACACTCTCTTACCACTAAATGTAGTATGAATGAGCGTGAGGGAGATAGTGCCTTAGTGCACCACATAAGGAAGGTTCTGTAGTCAACCCAGTGGCTCTGTCTCCTACATAGATGAGTAGTATTTAAACCGAGACAACTGCTAGCCCCCATACATCTTCTCAAAAAGATGTAATGGCTGAAAAGGCACAAAAACAGTTACTAGATTCATTCTCTCAACAAGGTGCGTCTATTGAAATTTGCCTGTCGGCCAAGGCATCTGATTAGTGTCACCACTTCAAACATAAACAATTCTTGATGCACAAGGAAAGGTTACACACACAAAGGATGAGTTGACGAAAACAAGAGTTTCGACCATTTTAAGGTCAGATTCGATTGTTTAAGGTTCGTTAATGGACCAATTGCCTTTATAGGTGTTAGGAGAGGATACTGATCCAAAAGCCATATGTCAGTGGTCAATGTCTACCTCCCCAGGCTTAAATCCCCTGGATGCATCTGCGGATAGTGGATCTGACATAGGTGCAGATCGGCAACTTGTTGACAATGATTCAGATATTACCTGATGAGTCATAAGGAAATGTCTTCACAGACATTAGAAGGGAACTTTGATCTTTATGCTAAATTTATTGGATCATTGTTTACCTTCCCAGAATTCAAATCTGGAACCCTAAAAGGGAAACTAGCAACTTGTAAATTATGACTCAGATTCATCTGACGAGTTTAACAAGGATGGGGATTTGTGAACTCCCATTGCACCACCTGTGACCTACTTAAGGATGGCTAAGGTGATTTTCCTTGCAGGTACAGCTGGATTATGGAGCTATGAGAGAAGAGTGATACACTTGTGAGAATGAGTGTAAACATGAGTGGAGAGAAGAGTGAAACACATGTGAGGTACACTAAACAGAATCACACACTCACAGTGAGGAAGAAAGAGAAACTTCTTGTTATTTCTTTTCCAACCAAGTGAAATATGAGAACTGCTTCAGACGACGTCATATATTCCTTCTTTAAGGGGGAGATAAAAGCTTAAGTAATAGTTTGGAGGATTCCTCAACTAAGGGGGAGAAGTAGCAGGGAGGAAGAAAAAGATCCTACATATGTACACTACACCACACCATGTTGTTTGTAACTACGGATCCTATTGTACGGGAGAGGTGGTAAACACAAGGTGATTTTCTAGTAAGGGAAGAAGCTGTTTTCTAAAAGGGGAGTACCATTGGTTTTTATCCGCGGATCCTATTGTACGGGAGAGGTGGTAAACGAAGGTGATCTTCTTTAATCAGTTGATTCTCATAGGGGGAGAAGCAAGACAGATATGCGCTTCTCAACAGGAAATGTGGTTGTACAAATGAAAATGAAACTACTTGAAGATATGTTCAGTCTAGAGGAACATCTACTTGGAATCTGGAAAATGTTAAATCTAGTCCAGAAACTTTTCTACTATTTACTTTGCATTTCAGTTTATATCTTTTTCTTATTTGTTAGTTGAGTTATCCTCTAGGTATTTGTGTGTTACTGTCTAACAAACAAATAGGGGGAGATTGTAAGTCATATGTCATAGGCCTATTTGTATATTCGAGGATTCAACTCAACTCAAATAAGAATGTAATAAGTAAATAGTGGATCTACCGTCAAAGAGATCTCGCAAAGTAATATCTGTCAAAGGATTCAGAAACAAGGTTCATCTACAAACTTGAGGAGTTAATTCACTGGAAGAAGCTCAAGAAATTGATCAAGCCTCAGTGATGCAAATCAAGAGTGTGGATTTAATCAAGTGACAGAGATCTCGTCAGAGTATCATTAATTACAAGGATTTAATCTGAAGAAAATCAAAGTATCAAAGTCAAGACATGAAGAAACGTCACGGAAGTTAGTCACTCATGAACCAGACAGTACATCGAGTGTCAACGTTGAAGTTGGGGAATTGATTCATATATTTCAGTGATTTTCAGAAGATATTCAGAAAAATGGATGCTGCTCAAGATTAGTATTAATTCTCTATTAATTAATTAATTCATATAATTTAATTAAGAGAATAAATTATATCTGCAAAGATTAATTTATTTTATTAATTGAATTAATTGATTAATTAATTCAGAATTAATATTAAGGTTTTTCAGAATTTTTAATTGGTTAAAATCTGTTTTAATTCCAAAAAGACAACTGATTGTATTAGTATGACAATCGGTATGAAAATCAATAATCATACCGAAAGTCATGCTAATTCAGTTGATTGTCCTACCAGAATTATTATTAGATTAAAATCACTTATTAATTCAGCAAAAACAACCTGTTTGAACTACTATGACAATCGGTATGACAATTGATTGTCATACCGAAAGTCTTGCTAGTTCATTCTGATTGTCTTGCTAGCTCTAAAGATAGTCCTACCGATTGTCTTACTGAGCCAAAGGATTGTCATACCAGCTCTATTTTCATTCGGTTGAATTGATTAAAAGAAGCAGAAGCATTCATTCAACAATTTTTTAATCTAGAACACAAGTTAAAAAAAGAACACAACAGAAAGCAAAAGCAGCCGCCTCTGAAACATTCCATTTTTCATCTGCTTAATTCAAGATCACATTTCTAGTTTGTAAAGTTAAATCCAAACCACTAGAATTATTTATCTTGTTCTTGTGTAACAATCTAGCGGATCAAAATCCCTAGAACTTAATCTCAAATCGCGTTTAGCATTTGATTCTAATTATTGCAAAAATAGAAAAAGTTCATGTCGAATTTATTCTAAATTTGTGATAATTAATTTGAGATTAATTCCTTGTAATCGATACAGTTGTTGTAACACCTTTCAAGTTTAATAATATTTTTATTTAACTTGAATTTTGTTTCACATTTTTTATTCCGCATTTATTCGATTATTCGGTACTGTTTGTATTCAAACCCCCCTTCTACAAACACATTGGGACCTAACAAAATCTTCCTCATATCATGTACAAGTTACGTTCAACATTTCATGGTAATTGGATTAGTATAGCATAGTCAAATCCTTGCTCAAAATTGGTGGTGAATAGTAACTCCGAAAATTTCTTTTTGTTTTCTTGATTTTCATGGTATGATTTAGGATCCTTAAGCATAACCAATCCCTCCCAAGGTTCAACCATAAAGAAGAGGACCTTCTAAGCTACCAAGAACGGTATAAACCTTCATCAAAACTTTGTTTAAGTTTTAAGTTTCAAGAAAAGTAGGGATCTTGGATATAAGTATGGTTTTGATGATTGATTTGATATTATCTTGATGTTTAGTTAATTAGTTTTAAGGTTGATGATTGTTGCCTCAAGAACATGATGTTATTGAGAGTATTTAGTATTTATTTGATGATTTGATGGTTGTTGATGGTGGTATAATGATTTAAAACGTAAACGAAACTCGAATCGTAATCGTAAACTCGTTAAAATGAACAAAACTCAACTTAGGTTTCTCCAGAAGTTCTTGAATGTATAAACTATAGTTTCTTGAAAATTGAGATTTTATTCTGATATACAATGTTATGAGTATCGTTTAGGCGCTTGAGTCGGTTAATTTCAATTTATGGATCAAAAGTTATGACCATTTTAGTAAAAGTGATTTACACGACAAAAACTGCTACAAATTATGAACTTTGTAAATAGAAATGATCGACTTAAAAATATTTAAAAATCATGAAATATTTAAAGAGAGTAAGAAATAGAGTTTTTAAACTTCCATAAAAATTTCAATTAAAAATATTGATTTTTCAATTTTATAAAAGTATCGGAGCCGAGGTCGCACAGAGTACGAACATCAAAAACAACCCCTGTTAGAAACTGCTACTTCGGGATTTTCACGCCTGTTACCATTTTCAAATGATGTGTTCTAAATTTTTTCTAGATATCACAAGAAAAAACGGTGCATTAATTGAGTTAACGGTTTGAGAGATATCAATATTTTTGTGAAAGCGATTTGAATAATAAAACTCCGTAGTTGACCGAACTTTTGAAATGCTTTTCACCTAATTAAATTCATTTTATAAAAATGAAACTTTTATGATAAATATTACAAGCACTCAAGAAGCTCCTCGAGGTGGTTTTGTATTAAAATATTAATTTTACGATTATTAAAAATGTTAGAGTACGAGTCGCATAATAGTAAAATTCGTTAAAGTTAACTCTAGAAGACCACTTTGACCGTCCGTTTCGGCCAATGATCGATACTTATTTTGAGTCGGTCGAATATTGAACATTATGAAGTATTGAACTTAATAGAAATATAAGTCGGTGATGGGATTAGGAATACTGATTAAGCTTATGATATTTGTTGATTAGAAAACCCTGAACGAGAGCATGTCAGAAAAGGTATCTTGGACTCCAGGCAATTTTTCAAACCCTACCTTTTAAAACTGTTCAGTTGTTTTTGTTTTCAAATAAATGCTATATATACATGATATTTTATTATGATATTTTATGAATTTTGATTATTAATATCATACAATATGATAATGATTTTGGTATATGAATATTACCAAATTTCAATCAATAACGCTAGAGAGTAGCGTTGTATATATGAGGTGTATATTTTAGACCGAGGATCGGTCAGTATAATTTGATGAAAACCCGTAAGTATTCCGGAGGTGTTTTATTTAAGAATATTAACGCTACAGTAGATAATGATGTATAAGTTGTAAGACCAAGAGTCGGTCAGTTTTTATGAAGTATAAACCCCGGAATTATCCCGGAGATGTTTTGGGATGATTAAAAGTTCGTAGCTATTTTATTCCAGGGGTCTCGATGTCCTCTTGCGAAGTATTAAAGTACCTCGAATTTTATTTAAAAATGATTTCTAAAGATCGTATTCCCTCAACTCCATTTAATTACCCGAGCAATGAATATTATTTCATATTTTCATTGAAAAAGGGAGAAGTATTCTCCAACGTTTATTTTATTTTAAAACCAATTATTTTGTATATATCAAAGATTAATATAATTACTTAAGCATAAATTAGTTGAGGAATATTCTTTCAAATATTCTTTTAAAGAAGAACTATTCGAGGTTTAGTTGTTTAATAATTTTTATTTAATTACTCAGTATTTATTAAATGATTTAATATGATTTTAAATGTCATAAAACCTATTTTAAAATACTTTCTTAGTCTTAGAAAGTCATTCTAATACTGTCGGATCGTCGAGGAATATTATATCGACTTACTTTAAATATTTTGACTATAGTTTTAAAAGAAACCCTCCCTTATATATTTCTCTGTTGACAACGGTCAACTCACATTATCTTGGTACTTCCTCCAAAAATTCTCGGAAGTACATATATATACATACAAATCAAAGTGTACCTATCAACAAGAAATATGCTTGGGAAACAATATAAGTTCCATATATATGATGGGATTCTTACAAGGACAAGGAGGGGTAAACTCCAGTACTCCGTGGACTAGGAAGACTACCAATTTTATACCACCTGAGAAGGTATCTTATATACCGATGAACATGTGGCGTATGCGTACCTGAGAGGGATGGACGCAAAACTGTACCTTGATAGGGATAGACACGAAATGTGTACCTAAGAGGGATGGACACAGAAAAGGCCTGAATGCGGCCAGGGTGATAACCGATAACAAAAGGGAATTGCCCCTCTACTAGTAGAAAAGGTTACTATTTAAGGTATTACGACTGATCATCGTATGCGGTGGCTCCAGTGAATGTCCTATTCTTCCAATTGGAATTGAGATGCAATACCGTAACCCAAGCCTATGTGCCGGGTTTACCATTAAGGTATTTGCAGACTAATAAGTCAATCAAAGAATTGTTTTGGAAAGAGGTGTGTATCACCAAGAAAACTACTTTGAATAAATTTATATCCTTATACGGATTAATATAATTTCTTTAACAGTCTTTTCATACTGTACATTATTATGGCTGAGCATTATTGCTCACTCTTGCTTTCTTTTAAATGTCACAACACAACAGATAACCAGTATGCCGGTCTGGGACTTAGTCTCTTGCAGTCATGGGGAGAATCTCTGGCAGCTTTGTCTCAGGTGGGCCAGAGTATCAGATAGGTATAAGATATCAGTCGTAATTATTGTAACTTCATGTAGAGGTTATGAATAATTTTTTGAGATCCTGTAAGGTAAATTTTAGTTTTAATAACAGATGATACTTGTTGTACGTCATTTCTAAGGCTATAACTTATGAGTGTGTGAGATTGGGGGTCTGTGATATGGAATTATTGTATTATTGGGTTAATACAGGTTACACATGATTGAAGGATTGCATGACGACCCAGATTCCTGACCCCGGATTTGGGGGGGGGGGGAGTTACAGGGTTATTGGATGTAAGACAACAAAAAAGATATGGGATGCTTTAGAGCTAAAGTGTCAAGGTACAACTGCTATCAAGAGACAATGATTCCTTAACTGAGATCTATGACAGATTTCAGGAGCTTCTGAATGACTTGTCTCTTGTCAACAAGGAGTATGATTTGGAGGACTCAAACTTGAAGTTCTTACTTGCTCTCCCTGAAAAGTGGTACTTTAAGGTCACATCAATAAGGGATAACTATGAATTTAATGACACACCTCTATATGAGATCTATGGAATACTAAAAACTCATGAACTAGAGATAGAGCAAAGAAGCAAGAGGAAAGGATCTAAAACTAGACCAGTATCACTCAAAGTTGAAGAGAAGCCAAAGGATAAAGCTAGGAGAAAAAGCTACTCCAAAGGAAAATCTATGATTGCAAAGTCAGATACTGAATCATCAAATTATGATGATGAGTCAAATACTGATAATGAATCAAATACTGATAGTGATCATGAAAAAAATGAAGACATGGATTAAATGGCTGCACTATTAGTTAAAGGCTTCAAAAGATGGTCTACAAGACTTTCAATAGAGGGAGAATATTTTCCAGAAAAGGATCTTGTTCTTCAAACTCTGATAAGAGGAACAACAAAAGAAATACTGATTGGAAGGAATCAAGATCTGGAAAACTTGACAAGTCAAATGAGAGATGTTACAACTGTGATGAAATTGGACACTTCGCAGCTGACTGCAGGAAACCTAGAGATGAGAAGAAACAAGTCTTGATCTCAAAGAAGAAAAAACTGGGATGATTAATCAGAATCAGATGATGAGGTCATTTATGCTCTCATGGCAAATGTTGATTCTGAGGCTAATAATGTTGAATTAAAGGTACCTCAGACTGTTCTTGCTTTTAATAATAATGATATCTATGAATTAGGATTATTTCTTAAGACTCTGCATGTTAGTTATAGGGATCAAACCCTTAAAGAATAATGGAATCAAGAGTGAAAACTATGAGTTAAAGGAAAGGAATGATCACCTAGAAATTGAGTAGCTTTCCATGCTAGGAATTTTCAAAAAGAAAGAGATAATGCTGTTTATGATAAAGAAAAAATATTAAAAAACATGCTTATCTAGAAAAGGAGTTAGCTAAAGAAAGAGAGGTTATTAAACTTTAGATTAACTCAGTAAAAATAACTCAGGAAATTTTAGAGAATGGCTGTTGGGGATCAGGATTAGGATATGCTGCTAGATCTGATTCTGATAAGAAAAATGAAAAAGAAACTGAGAAAACTAAACCAGTAAATACTGATAGCAAGGTCAAACTGAATAAGGTTCAGATAAAGACCATTAAGTTTAATCCAAGTGCTAATACTGTCAAGTCAATCTATGAGGAGGGTTCAACCTCGGCACCTAGATCAAACTTAATTACTGATAAGAGTGAACATGTTCACACAAAATCAGTAAATATTGGTTCAATGATGCAAAAATAGCTTAAGTAAATGTTGAAGGATTTACACATGAAAGACAAGAAAAAAGGCCTAGGAAAAATAGGAATGGCAAGGTAGGTGTTGATAAGAATGGTAATTATGTAACTCCTCCCAATACAACACTCGAACACACACACACTTAAACACACACACTTAAACACACACACTTAAACACACACACATACATACTAACACATACACACAATAAAATACAGATGTATATACATATGAATATATATATATATAACCGAAAACAGGGGAGGAATCGAAGGAATCACCGGAAACAACCGGCTGGAACTCACCGGAAATTGCCGAGAAAATGGAAAGAAAAGAAGAAAATTTAGGGAATTAGTTGGACAGAGATATATGAGGGATTAAAGGGATAAACGAGGAGGTCGAGAGACAGGGATAGATCGAGCGAGATGAAGGAGATGAGAGACTGAGATGCTTAAAAAATGAAGTTATAATTTCCCTGGTGTGTACACGTATCAACTTGAACAAATACGTGTCCCGTTTGATTGATTAGTTGCAGGACACGTGTAATACTCCTCTGTATAACCCCATTTCCGTAACGATTTTTTGGTATAACGAAGTAAAGTGCGAATAATTATTAACCAAAACAATTTCAAATTAATCTTAAAATATTAGAAATATCTTAATCTTAATAAAAACATATTTTCCAAAATTTTAAAACAATTTTTGAAAGGCAATCTATATCCGCTTTTGATAATTTAACAAAACAACTCGCATGTAAAATTAATCCCAAAAATCTCCAAAATAATTCTAAAATTCTCAGAATATTAAAAACTTAATAAAATATAAGTTTCGTAATTTTTTGAGAAATTCTGGAATTAAATACTGATTTTTCAATTAAATGAACTCAGAAAATCATTTAAAAGGAAATAATTACTGAAATATTGATTTGTAAATTTTATAAAATACCAAGAACAATTATTAAAATTATAAAATCATAAAAACAATTTTAGGGACAATCCAAATATTTTTGAAAATAAATTTTCCATAAGATCACTTTTAACAGCGAAACCAAAAATAATATGGTGCAATAAACAATCATACGAACAATCCACGCATCCAGAGATCACATATAAATAATAATAAATAAAACACAGAGATCCCAAAACAATATAAATTTTTTTATTTAGTTAATTATGCAATAATTAGATGTTTAAATATCACAAAATATACGAGTCGTTATACCTTTCCTATTTGCTTCAAAACTTCGAATGGGCCTATATATCTTGGGCTAAGCTTGCCTTTATGTGCAAATCGAACCAACCCTTTCCATGGTGATACTTTCAACAATACCAATGATCCTATTTCAAAGTTCATATCCTTTCGATGTAAATCTGCATTCTTCCTCTGCCTATCCTGAGCGACTTTCAATCTTTTTCGAATCAATGCCACTGCATCTCTAGTCTGCTGTACTAACTCAGGTCCTAATACTTTCTTTTCCCCTACTTCGTCCCAATACAAGGGTGATCTGTATTTTCATCCATATAACGCTTCGTAGGGTGGCATTCCGATGCTAGCATGGTAACTGTTGTTATAAGAAAACTCAATCAATGGTAGATGATCATCGCAGTTTCCCTTGAAATCCAAAGCATAAACCCTTAACATATCTTCTATTGTCTAAATAGTTCTCTCACTTTGGCCATCGGTCTGGGGATGATAAGCAGTGCTCATATTTAACTGTTCCTAAACACTCTTGAAACTTGGTCCAAAATCTTGAATTGAATCTTGGGTCTCGATCTGATACGATGGAAATGGGAACTCCATGCTTGGTTACTATTTCATTCAAATATATTTTAACCAACTTTTGCAAAGAAATCTCTCGTTAATAGGGAGGAAATGTGCTGACTTGGTTAATCTGTCGATGATTACCCAAATAGCGTCATGATTCGACTTTTTCTTTGGTAATCGTACCCTGAAATCCATTGCAATCTCTTCCCATTTCTATTGTGGATTCTCCAAAGGTTGCAATAATCCACCCGACCTTTGATGTTCTGCTTTTACCGTCTGACAAACATGACATTTGCTGACCCAATTTGTAATCTCCTTCTTCATTTTGGGCCACCAGAAGTTCTTCTTTAAGTCTTGATACATTTTGGTATTCCCCGGATGAATAGAGAATCTAGAATTATGAGCTTCCCGCAAAACTTTATTCTTTAATTCGCTTACATTGGGGATCCATATCCTCGAGGGAAACCTGAAAATACATTTGCTATCCTTTTGAGTACAAACTTCTTCTCCCGTCAAATCATCCAATCCTTTATTCATAACTTCCTCTTGACATCTTCTTATTCTTTCCATCAATTCTGGCTGAAAAGTGATTTCATACAAATACTCTTTGTTGCTTTCTGGCACTCGAACTTCAATTTCCAGCTTTTCCAATTCCCTTGCGAGTCCTTCATAAACTTTGATCTCATTTAATCTTTCTTTCCAGCTTAAGGCATCTGCTACCACATTAGCTTTGCCTGGGTGATAGTTGATGGAACAATCATAATCCTTGATCAGCTCCAACCATCTTCGTTGTCTCATGTTTAAGTCTTTCGGAGTGAATATATACTTTAAGCTTTTATGATCTGTATAGATGTCGCATTTTTCTCCGTACAAGTAATGCCTCCATAGCTTTAATGCGAACACTATTACAGCTAACTCTAAATCATGCACGTGATACTTCTGCTCATGGGGTTTTAACTACCTGGACGCATACGCAATGACCTTATCATGTTGTATTAACACACAGCCTAATCCTTTCAGAGAGGCGTCACTGTAGATCACAAAATTCCCTGTTTCATCCGGTAACATTAACACAGGTGCTGTCACTAATCTTTTCTTTAATTCTTGGAAACTTTCTTCACTCTCAGTCTAAACAAATCGCTCATTTTTCCTGGTCAACTTGGTCAATGGAGTTGCAATCTTGGCAAAGTCCTTCACAAATCTTCGATAGTAGCCTGCTAATCCAAGAAAACTTCTAACTTCTGTTGGAGTCTTCGGCCGTTCCCATATGGATACAGCTTCAATCTTCATGGGATCCACTTTAATACCATCTTTACCCACTATATGACCCCAAAACTGAACTTCCTCCAACCAAAATTCACATTTCGTAAACTTAGTGTACAACTGCTTTTCCCTCAGCCTTTTCAGAGCAATCCTTAAGTGTTTGGCATGGTCGTCTTGGTATTTGAATAGATGAGGATGCCATCAATAAATACAATAATAAACTTATCCAGGTACTCCTTATACACCCGGTTCATTAATTCCACAAAAGTTGCTAGTGCATTAGTTAATCTAAACGACATCACTAAGAACTCGTAATGACCATACCTGGTTCTAAATGCAGTCTTCAGTATATCTTCAGGCTTGATCTTCAGCTGGTGATAGCCCGATCTTAAATCAATCTTAGAAAAATAACATGCTCCTTGGTAAGTTACTCTAACATTATCTTCTTTATACCACATAATTTTCTTTTTCTTACAATCAAATTTTCCTTATGTTGGGACAACCAATCCATTCCTAGAATCACATCAAATTCTCCTAGCTCAAATGGTATTAGGTTCACTGGAAAGGAATGCCCACAAATTTCTAATTGACACCTAGGGCAAAATTGGCTTACATAAACTTTATCTTGGTTGGCCACTTCTATAGTCAAGGGTTCAGCTAAACCTTCCAACATCAAATCCATATTTCTTACACATTCTTTAGATATAAAAGACTTAGACGCTCCTGAGTCAAACAAAACTTGAACATGCACGAAATTAAGAGAAAGCGTACCTGCAACCACATCCGAATCCTGAGCATTAGATCTCCTGGTCATCTTGAAGGTTCTGGATCTTGCTGTGCTAGTTGTCGGTCCTTGAGATACACTACCCCCTACACTGCCCTGAGTAGCCATCTTGTAGTTTCTGGCAA
This sequence comes from Apium graveolens, assembly GCF_009905375.1. Lineage (NCBI taxonomy): Eukaryota > Viridiplantae > Streptophyta > Magnoliopsida > Apiales > Apiaceae > Apium > Apium graveolens. The sequence continues at coordinate 117,100,833 of NC_133653.1, forward strand.
TGTACCCAACCTTACCACACTTAAAGCGGGTGACTTTGAGGTTTCCTGAATTACATTCTGACGTATAATGGCCTTTTTATCACACTTAAAGCACTGGACATCCTTTCTGTATTGACCACTATGCTTCTTACCACATGACTTACATTCCACAATTGGCTTAGTTGACTGAGCTGGGGCAGAAGCAACTGAAGTGACACCGGGACTTGTCTGGGAAAAACCTTGTCTCCTAAATTTCTTGTTCCTATTCCGACCAAATTTCCTTGGGAACTTATGACTGGACTCTTCTCAATCCGCCTTATCAGCACCACTTTCAAACTTCCTCTTCTTATCACTCCTCTCCTTGGAGGCCAACTTCTGATCACTTTCAATCACTAGGGCGGCTTGAACTACAGAGGAATACATCTTGAGCTGCAAAGCCACCACTCCACTACGAACCTCAGGTTACAATCCTTGTTGAAACCTCCTAGCTTTCTATATCTCGGTATTCACATATCCAGGGGCTAATCGGGCTAATTCCGTAAACTTGGCTTCATACTCAGCCACACTCTTCTCTCCTTGCTTCAGTTCCAAAAACTCCACTTCCAACTGACTCTGTAAGCAATCCGAAAAATACTTTTCTAGAAACAACTCTGTAAATCTGGTCCAAGAAACAGGGCCCTCTCCTTCTAGTGCACTCGTGGATTCCCACCAAAAATTTGCTTCACCCTTGAGAAAATAACTAGCATAATCCGTCTTAAAATCATCACTGACCTGAATGAGGGTGAAGGCTCTCTCTATTTCCTTAAGCCAAATTCTAGCAGCAATCGGGTCTACCTCGCCCTTAAACTCTAGGTGTTTGACTGACTGAAAAGACTTGAAACTAACAGTTTGGTTTGGCTCTCTCGGCTGGGGTTGCTGCTGAAGCCGTAACTGTTGTTGGATTTGTTAGTGCTGTTGTTGTATGAATTACTGTTGCTGTTGCAGGAATTGTTGTTGTTGCTGCTGGAATTGTTCTTGCTGCTGAGCCATCTGATTAGATTGTTGCCGCAGCAAATCTAGTAATCTATCCATGGCTAGGCCCCCATCAGAGTTCCTGTTGGAGGAATTGGACGGGATATTCTTCTTGGGAGGCATTCTCTTGAAACACAAGAAAAAGGTTTTATAATGAAAATTGTGCCCCCGGGTAGCAACATTTTTATGCGTCAGGAGAATGCTGCCACAATAAAATATTCCCTTCCTCGATTACTTTGGGGTCCATCCACGATGCATAACTAAATTTAACAAAACCAGCAATAAATACAATAATAACAGTAACAATAATAACAACAGTGCAAAGAGAATGAAACCAACAACAACTATATAATAGAAAGAACTACAATACAACAACATTACAAATCCATCCAACAATTACTGTACAACACTAGAAATAAACTGAGTACACAACAAAATTGGATGTCATAGAAGACTCTACCTACTTCAAGCTACAGCAACATAATATATATACATAAAAAAACACCTACAGAACTCCTACAAACCAACTCTGAGCTCTGTATCTCACTGTAGCAACTCTGATCTAACCACTGCCACTGCCACCGATAGACCCTAACTCAAATACCAACCAATTCACTGGATCCTAATACTGAACATCCCTGAACTTTGAGCTAATGAAATGGTCAATGATCCTGGCTCTCTTTACAGCAGCCTGAGTCAAGGATCACACTCGCTCCTGAACATCGGGTGAAGGGGCAGGGATGCCCTCAAAAGGTCCAACCGGTATCTGGTCAAGCTGTGCCACTAACCTCGGGCTTTGCTCTCTGATAAAAATCTGGTTCACCGCTCGATGAACATGGTAGGGGATCGGGGAAGATGCACCTGAAGGAACAGATGAGGGGACAGGTGGTCTCGAGGTGGAAGAACTGGGACCGCACCCTGGAGGGAAATCCCTAACAGCAGACACTGACCTTCGTACCCAAAGAGGACGGGCACTAGGTCATGACACGCCTCTCGGAGAAAATGGGGGAACTGGTGGGGGAGGCATGAGAGTCTCCTCAGCTATAACGTCCAGAGTCCTCTCAGAGTCTGAATCATCTGAATCTGACCTGTTCTCCCGAGATGGAGAACTGGAAATCACTATGGGCCACTGTTAACAATATAAATATACAGGGAATATACAACAAAGTTAATGCAAGTCTATTAAAATATTAATAGATGCCAGGGTAATGCCGTCGGAACCCTCGACTAACACTTAGGGTTGCTCCTCCAGATGAGTTGCTGACTCACACTTTAGGACACACTTCTAAGGCTTTCTGACTCAATCCTTAACCTAAATCAGGTACTTGAACCTGTAGCTCTGATACCAACTGTGACGGCCTCAACCCCGGGGTCAGGGGCTGACGTCACCAAAATATAATAATTTACGAATATAATTTACTAATTAAACTTTATTATATAAACACAACCCCAAACCAGGATCCGATACAGGTTCAAGTATTAATTAGGTTACAACACAACATCTAATTTATTCCACAGCACGACACTCTAACTTATTATAGCCACTCATCAGACCTCAGGGTCTGATACAAACTACCTCAGAGGAACCGGGACCGGAGGGGGATGACACTCTATTATGCTCTGGTCTTCTAGACATCTTCCATAAATAGATACAAAACAAGCTGCAAGGGTGAGCAATCAATTGCTCAACAGTACCACTATATGAATAACAAGTAAAACGGTGCATATAAAAACGATATAGGAACATATATCATAACTCATTTATGAAAAACAAGTAAAACAAGTACAAATTGGATATCAAAACTAGCATGCTCTGAAAAAACAATATCATCTGTAGTGTGCTGTGTAAAAATACCAGAGTCCAATTTTAGCATGCTATTTCCTTTCCAAAACCACTGTCCCGTTACAGGAACCATAAATCATCTGTCCCGTTACGGGGACCATAAAACCGTTTATTCTGTTACGAGAACCATTAAACCAAAATCAGATATATAACTGGACGAATCCTAGGGACAACTGATCAGTCTATCCCACCACAATCTGTTTCAGAACTCAGAGACTAGCTAGGTCTCTGTCACACTGGACTAAGCTGTTTAAATAGGGCGCGCAACCGACTTAGCCTCTTACCCAAACCTGCTGGGCCGTAACAGGCCTCTTACGCAACCATCCAATATCTGATTCATTTTCATCCAGTTTTCAAAATCAATTACACCTATCTCTTTTTAAACAATTATCTCACAACACACATTCTAAGATCTTTCCAATTTAATCACAATCTAGAGATAGGCATTTTCAGAAGTTACTTTTCCCCCAAAACATCAGTTAATAAAACATATTTAAATACGGGGAATACGTAACTTAAAATGTTCTATTCCAGTACGTAAATTAAATCAACAATTATTCATATATACTGAACTGTAAAAGATTTGTTCAGGGGTACTTGCCTTGCGAAACTTTACACTAACACTGACTTGGCTCTAAACCGACTTCAACTACTGGGTCCTTTGACTCGAACCTACAGAATAGAAACAACCTAGGTTAAATGACCGGTTATGCTTGACTTATCCTCACTAGACTAATTACCCAATGATACGATTCCCGGCTCGTACATATTCACATAATAATATACACGTAATAATGGTACACGTAACAATCAGGGTTTGATTTGTATTTATTTACTTCCAAAAATAATTTATACAAATTCTTTTATTTATTCAAAATATATGGGACTCAGAATAAAATCATCACCGTCCACCGTCCACCATCCACTCGTAAAAATTCATCGCGGCTGGCAGTAAAATTTCGCGGGTACCTGATTAATTCTTGGGTTTCCAATGGAAAACTTCGCCGATTAATCCTTAAAAAAATAATTTTATGTGAATAATTAATATCATAAATATTAATCAAAATCCTGCAAAAAATCATTAAAATTATTATAATAATCCAATTCACAATCTGTAACAAAAACAGAACAGGAATCAAACTAAACCAAGCAGCCACACGCGCGAACGCGCCAAAGAACCACAACCAGAAACACAGCACAGGCGGCATCACCTCCTTCCACCGCTACTCACACACCCACACTCGAACACACACACTTAAATACACACATGTACACACTAACATACACACAATACAACACAGATGTATATACATATATATATATATATAAACCGAAAACAGGGGAGGAATCGAAGGAATCTCCGGAAACAACCGGCTGGAACTCACTGAAAATTGCCGAGAAAACGGAAAGAAAAGAAGAAAATTCAGCGAATTAGTTGGAAAGAGATATATGTTGGATTAAAGAGAGAAACGAGGAGGTCGAGAGACTGAGAGAGATCGAGCGAGATGAAGGAGAGGAGAGACTGAGATGCTTAAAAAAATGAAGTTATAATTTCCATGGTGTGTACACGTATCAACTGGAACAAATACGTATCCCGTTTGATTGATTAGTTGTAGGACACATGTAATACTCCTCTGTATAACCCCATTTCCGTAACGATTTATTTGGTATAACGAAGTAAAGTACGAATATTTATTAACCAAAACAATTTCAAATTAATCTTAAAATATTAGAAATATCCCAATCTTAATATAATTATAATTTCTGAAATTTTAAAACATTTTTTGCAAGGCAATCTATATCCGCTTTTGACAATTTAACGAAATAACTCGCATGTAAAATTAATCCCAAAAATCTCCAAAATAATTCTAAAATTCTCATAAAATTAAAAACTTAATAAAATATAAGTTTCGTAATTTTTTGAGAAATTCTGGAATTGAATACTAATTTTTCAATTAAATGAATTCAGAAAATTATTTAAAGGGAAATAATTACTGAAATATTGATTTATAAATTTTATAAAATCCCAAGAACAATTATTGAAATTATAAAATCATAAAAATAATTTTAGAGACAATCCAAATATTTTTAAAAATAAATTTGCCATAACATCACTTTTAACAGCAAAACCAAAAATAATATGTTGCAACAAACAATCATACGAACAATCCACGCATCCAAAAATCACATATAATAATAAATAAAACACAGAGATCCCAAATCAATATATAATTTTTTATTTAATTAATTATGCAATAATTACATGTTTAAATATCACAAAAATATACAAGTCGTTATAGTTGCTCTCACGGAGGAATGCAGTGTTGTGCTGCAACAGAAGTTGCCTCCGAAGCTTAAAGATCCTGGAAGCTTCACTATGCCTTGTACCATTAAAAAAGTGTCATTTGACAAATGCTTATGTGACTTGGGAGCTAGCATCAATCTGATGCCTTCATCAATCTTCAAGAAGTTGGACTTACCAGATCCAAAGCCTACTTATATGACTTTGCAGTTAGCCGATCGTTCTATTACTTATCTACGAGGTATTGTGGAGGATGTCTTGGTCAAGATGTATAAACTCATCTTTCTTGCTAATTTTATAATTCTTGATTTTGAGGAGGATAAGAAGATTCCTATAATCTTGGGAAGACCTTTCTTGGCGACTGGCCGAACCTTGATTGATGTGTAGAAATGTGAGCTCACCATGCGAGTGTTGGATCAGGGTTTAACTTTTAATGTGTTCAATGTGATAAAGTTCCCTACGGAAAATGAGGAGTGCTTAAAGGTGGAGTTGGTTGATTCTGTGGTTACTTCAGAACTTGATCAATTGCTAAGGTCTGATGCCTTAGAAAAGGCCTTGTTGGGGAATTCCAATAGTGAAGATGATGAAGGGAATGAGCAGTTACAATTTCTGAATGCTTCTCCCTAGAAGAGGAAGATGGATATGCCTTTTAAATCTCTTGGAATGGAGGGGCTGAATAAATCTCCTAAGTGCCTCAAGCCATCTATTGAGGAAGCTCCTACACTTGAGCTTAAACCTTTACCTGAACACTTAAGGTATGCCTTTTTAGGTGATGCATCTATTGTGCCTATTATTATTGCATCTGACCTTTTAGGTAATGATGAGGAAAAACTCTAGAGAATCCTGAGAAAATTTAAATCGGCAATTGGTTGGATGATAGCAGATATCAAAGGAGTCAGCCCTTCGTATTGTATGCACAAAATTCTTCTAGAGGAAGGAAGCAAGACTACTGTTGAGCAACAGAGAAGGCTAAATCCGATCATGAAAGAGGTTGTGAAGAAGGAAATCCTCAATTGGTTAGATACATGGATCATCTATCCTATTTCTGAGAGCTCATGGGTGAGCCCAGTTCAGTGTGTGCCAAAGAAAGGTGGTATCACGGTGGTAGAAAATGAGAAGAATGAGCTTATTCCTACACGAACAGTCACGGGGTGGAGAGTTTGTATGGATTATAGGAAGCTGAACAAGGCCACAAGGAAGGATCACTTCCCTCTTCCTTTCGTTGATCAAATGCTTGATAGATTGGCTGGCATGATTATTATTGTCTTCTGGATGGCTATTCGGGATATAATCAGATTTATATCGCTCCAGAAGATCAGGAGAAGACTATATTCACATGTCCTTTTGGTACTTTTGCATTCCAGAGAGTTTCTTTTGGGCTATGTGGTGCACTAGACACTTTTCAGAGATGCATGATGGCTATCTTCTCTGATATGATTGGTAATAATATGGAAGTGTTCATGGACGACTTCTCAGTGTTTGGAACTTCTTATGATGAATGCTTGGATAATCTTGGGTTAGTGCTGAAAAGGTGCGTTGAGACCAATTCCGTTCTCAATTGGGAGAAATTTCATTTTATGGTGCATCAAGGCATCATTCTGGGCCACAAGGTTTCTAGTAAGGGTCTTGAGGTGGACAAAGCCAAGGTGGAGGTTATCAAAAAATTTCCTCTACCAATTTATGTTAAGGGAATTCAGAGTTTTCTTGGTCATGCGGGTTTCTATAGGTGAAGGATTTCTCTAAGATTTTGAAGCCGTTGTGTAATTTGCCAGAGAAAAATGTTACTTTCAAGTTTGATGACGAGTGCGTTGCTGCGTTTGAGACGCTAAAGAAGAGTTTGATTATGGCACCTGTCATAACTGCAACTGATTGGTCTGAACCGTTTGAAATGATGTGCGATGCAAGTGACTATGCAGTTGGAGCATTTCTTGGGCAAAAAAAGAATAACATATTTCTTGTAGTCTACTATGCGAGTAAGACTCTTAATGGTGCTCAACTGAACTACACCACTACTGAGAAAGAACTTTTGGCTATTGTCTATGGTTTTGAGAAGTTTCGATCTTATCTACTTGGGACGAAGGTGACAGTTTTCACTGATCACACTGCCATTCGCTATCTCGTCTCGAAGAAGGACTCGAAGCCTAGATTGATTTGATGGGTTTTTTTACTTCAGGAGTTTGAATTAGAGATCAAGGACAGAAAAGTAACTGAAAATCAAGCCACTGATCATTTCTCGCATTTAGAAGATCCAATTGCAACTTCACAAGATAAGTCTTTGATTAACGAATATTTTCCCGACGAGCAATTATTTGGAGTGCTAGCAGAAGAACCGTGGTTCACCGACATTGTGAACTACCTTGTGAGTAACGTTATGCCTCCATATTTGACTTACGCTCAAAGGAAGAAGTTTCTACACGAAGTGAAGTGGTATATGTGGGATGACCCATTTCTTTTTTGACAAGGAGCTGGCCAAATCATCAGGATATGTATTCCTTACAGCGAAACGGGGGGGATCTTGCGAGATTACCACTCAACGGCTTATGGAGGACATTATGGTGGAGGCTCATACTCTTCAAGCAGGTTTCTTTTGGCTGACTCTGTTTAAAGATGTTCATCAGTTCATTTTGAAATGTGATCGATGTCAACGTGTGGGTAATATGTTCGAGATGGATGAGATGCCTCTTAATATGCTTCTCGAGGTTGAAGTCTTCGATGTTTGGGGAATTGACTTCATGGGGCCATTTGTCTTATCTTGTAACAATCAGTATATCTTGTTGGCGGTTGATTATGTCTCAAAATGGGTTAAAGTCAAGGTGTTTCCAACGAATGATGTGAAGGCAGTGATCAATTTCCTTCACAAGAAGATATTCACAAGATTTGGAACTCCAAGAGTCATAATCAGTGATGAGGGGTCGCATTTTTGCCATCACAAATTCGTTGCTATGATGCAAAGGTATAATGTGAATCATCGCATTGCTACTGCTTATCATCCTGAAACAAATGGTCAAGCTGAGGTATCTAACAGAGAGATCAAGCGTATTTTAGAGAAAGTTGTGTGCCCATCAAGGAAAGATTGGTCTTTGAAGCTTGATGAAGCTGTTTGGGCGTACAGAACAGCATACAAGACTCTGTTGGGAATGTCACCGTTTCAGTTGGTTTATGGTTAAGGGTGTCATTTTCCTGTGGAGCTCGAGCATAAAGCATATTGGGCTTTGAAGAAGTTGAACCTTGATTTGGATGCAGTTTGAAAGAAGAGGATGCTTCAATTATATGGACTCGACGAGTTTCGACTTCAAGCATATGAAAACAACAAAATGTATAAGGAGAAAGTCAAGAGGTGGCACGACAGGGATCTAGTGCTTAAATCATTTATGCTGGGGCAACAAGTTCTTTTGTTTAACTCTCGTCTCCGTCTTTTTCCTGGAAAGTTGAAGTCGAGGTGGTCAGGGCCGTTTGTTGACAAAACCGTGTTTCCACATGGAGCGGTGGAGAGTTTTGAGAATGATTTGGACCAAGCATTCAAGGTAAATGGTCAGAGTTTGAAGCATTACTATGGTGACACAGCAAACGGTGAGGTGGTTAGTGCCGTTTTATTGTCCATTTGATCTCGCATTTCTACGTCAAGATAACGACGTAAAGCAAGCGCTTCTTGGGAGGCAACCCAAGTTTGTTGTATATTAGTAGATAGAGGAAGAAGAAAGAAAGGAGAAAAGCACAAAAAAATAAAAACTTTCGTGGCCAACTACAGTAGCACGGCGCGCCCGCGCTGAGGAAGCGGGGCGGCCGCGCCACTTTTCCAGAAACACAGCGCGTCCACGCTGCCTAGAGGGGCAGCCGCGCCGAAAAGTCAGAAGCACGGCGCTACCGCGCTAAGGTACAGCGCCACCGCGCTGCCCCCCAAATTCGAAAAAAAATAAAAATCAGAAAAAGAAGAGAAAATCAGGGACTTTACTACAAAATCAAATTCTACCCGATTTTTACTCTCCACATCCCAAATTTCCCTCTCCAAATCAAACCCATTATTCCCACTATTCCCATAATCAATTCCCACTTCTATTCCATATCTAATTCTCTCCCAACTTCCTATATATACACACACTTATACACAAACTTCTCCATCACTTCTCAAATTCTCAAACACAATTTTCTCTCAAACATTCATCTTTTATTCTCTCTTATTCAATCCCAATGGCACCCAAAAGGCAGCGAACTCAAGTAAGCAGCAGCACCACTGATTCTTCGAGTGCAGGTGGTGTGAGGCCAAAGTTTTCAACTCCCGAGGCTAAAACGGAGTATACGAGGCTTCTCTCGAAACCTATAGCCAAGGAGCGTGGTTCTCTTCCATCAGGGAAAGATGGTAAGTTGTTGGAGATGATCTTGGAGATGGGCTGGGTTGCTTTTTGTGAGGCATCCGTTGCTGTGCCCATGAGTGTGGTTCGTGAGTTTTATGCTAATACGAAGGTGGAGAAGAATGGTTTCACTGTGGTAAGGGGGATGACTGTGGAGTACAGTGTGGAAGTGATAAGGAGGGTGATTGAGCAGCCCGCAAGGAAGCCCGATCAGGATATCTGGAACAAGAAAACTCCGGAGGAGTTTGATTTAGATTTGATAGTTGCTACTCTATGTGTGCCTGAGACTCACTAGAAGTTCAAGAGGGACACAACTGATTATTCCCCGTTCCCTGCTTCGGGCATGAGCAGGTTTGTACGTGCATGGAATTCTTTTATTTGTGCTAACTTCATGTCATCTTATCATGTGCATGATGTAAATGTGGAGCGCGCACGCTTTTTGTGGGGTATTCTGCAGGGGGACTATCTGGACCTTGGTATGGTTATTCACCAAGGGATTCTGAGATTTTTGTGAGGGAGTACTACAGGTTCTATACCCTATGCGTCTATTGTGATGAATTGTGTGTGGCAAATGGTGTTCATTGGCCAGCATACGAGCAACTCCAGATTTTGAGTGCTCCGATTGACAGCACCACTTTGTTGACGATGCAAGAGTGGGATGGAGGCAAGCCTGATTTGAAGGGACTTGGATATTCTTTTGACCATCTACCTGATGGGAGGCCAGCTGCTAGGGCAGCTCAGACGAGCCGAACAGCCTGGAGATCTCAATTGGGTGAAGAGGCTGGGCATCGCAGCAGGATCAGGAGGAAGCAGGAGCAGATGTTGTAGTTGGTATGAGCATGACGCAGTATAGGCGTCTAGCGAGGAGGATGGATGCGATGCATGACATCCATAGTCGGTTTGCACGTGATCTCACCCAGGCACTAGGGACTGCATTCAGAGCCACAAGTGTTGATATCCAGTGGTAAGTATTTGGTGAGGACTCCGTGTATCCACCTTTAGACACGCCTGACACTCCACCCGTTGCGGGTGAGGATCCTGATTTTGATTAGGTATGCCTGATTCCTTACTATTACCTTCACTGAGCACAGTGAAAATTTTATATTTGGGGGTAGTAGTTGAAGGAATATGTTTTGTGTGAGTCGCATATAGTTTGCATATTCATGATAGTTTAGTGCATATAGTTGCATGTTTTCCATATAGTAGTTTTTTTTTATTTTTGTAGTTTTTTAATGATAGTTTGTTCATATAGTTTCATGCATGTGAATAATAACATGATCCCTTAGATGATTTTTACGATTGATTTGTGGTGTTGATGCTAGTGTATTGATGTCATATTTAGTGATGTTAAGTCTTATCGAATTGATTTACATGCTAGAGATAACTGTATTTCACTAAGTCTTATAGGTAACTTGAGTGCTAGATCATGGTCATGGTTTATTTGTTTGTCGAAGTTTAATCGCTTGTTTATATTTAGAATTTAGGGTATTCTCTTAATAATAAATTAACATGGATATTTAAAAATTGGAGAAAATTGGATTTCATTGCTAGTTGTTGTGGCTAGGTGTCAAATGGCTAGTAGCCCGCTCATATTTATATGAGTAGTCTAGAGTTGAGCGAGATGGAGCGAAACACACTCGTTCAGAATTTTTTTTTTAAAAAAAGAAAAAAAATATATAAGTGTTACGTATAATTAATCACGAGTGGGCTCTTTAGTACTCGAGTTATTAAGTTCTTAGGGGACTTTGTGCCTAGTGACCTAAGGCTTTTATAGTCTGGGATCCGCTAACCTAACGCTCGCTACATAGGTACTATTGTATAAGTCTTTTGTGGACCTCACTCATTGCACGGTCAAATAAGCATATCTGTGTTGTTTTGTTGAGAATAAAAGTATGAATCCATATAAAACTCCAATATAAGAATTGAAGTGTTATAAATTATTTTGACTCTAGCTTTTATATTATCTATAACCTTGTGATTGCTTTGATGAGTAGTGAGTCATGATATTGATCTAGTTGAGATGGTATATCTGTAAGCATTTGCACATATGCATGTCTCTGGTTTGTAGGTCGATTTGTGGGGTTTAATTGATCTTTATGCGAATAACTGTATTTGTTAAGATGTTCCTTGTTGATTGGTTTAGTTATTCTATGGGGATCGTTGCATTCATAGAGTTGCATTCATGCATTTTTATGTCTTGTTCTTTGAGTCTGTTTATGCTTTTGGAAAAACATCGATTCAAGTTTGGGGGTATGTTAAGTGGCATTTATGACACTTTATAATGCTCCATTAAGCTCTGAATTGGTGTATTTGTACTCAAGTTATTGCTGTTTTAATGTGTTTTCCAGTATATTTGCATTTCAGGCATTAATCCAGAATTCAGGTGAATCAGCATGGATTTGATGCTAATATGGTGTTAGGATGGTGTCCAAGGAATAAAGGCTTGTGAAGACCAACTCATTGCAGCAAGAAAATAGGGCAATTTTAGTTTATCTAGAAGACCGGCGCGCTCACACTGTGCTAGCGAGTAGTAGAATGTCAGCGCGCCCGCGCTGGTGAAGCGCGCGCCCGCGCCAGGTCAGAATTTCAGATTCCTGTTTCAATTAGAAGACTGTTTTTCTGGGCTTTTGGATTAATTGGGTTGCTATTTAAAGACAACAAAAAGACGTTTTTCATAACGGAGCTTAAGGACAAGACGACAAGAAAACCTATAGCACAATTTAACGAAGGCGAAGAAGATCTAGTTTAGTCTTGTGAATCTTTGTTCTAAGTTATAAACTTGGATGCACGTTTCTTGTTTTGTTGAACCTAATACTCTGGATTACGTACTTGGTTTATTATTTATTTTATAAAGACTACGTTTATTATACCATGCTTTTATCGGAACCCACGTTGATGATGAGTCCGATTATGGGCTAATCGTTATCGTGGGGTTCAAACAGATTTATTTATGGATTTCTCTAGTTTATTTATTTCGATGCCTTAAGATGTGGTGATTGTATGATAACCTAGTATTGGTTGTGCTTATTCGTCTTATGAGCGTCGAGAACTTATAAGATAGTGTGTTAATCTTTAATGAAGCGACAGTGAATTTAAGGATTTAGAACTTGCCATGCTAGCATAGGTTCATGTATTATTGTTAAGCATGATCCATAGGTAATTTTAACCATCTTACTTGCCCTATGTAATCATGATAGATAACTTGCACATTAAGCCATTATGTTATCAAATTCTATAGACATATAGGGTCTCAATATAATTGGTGTCTATTCAGCTTCTATCTCTTTTGTGGTAGTATGGTATTCATACAACGAAAGTTGGCGTTTATCAGTTTCGTGTTATCTAATTAGTGTCATCACCATTACATGCTAAGGTTAAGAATGAAGAGGCTATTGAATAAAGTATTTAATGAAGTTATATTCCAATATTTTGTGTTATATATTATTCAATTATCTTTAATCTCTTAGTTAATGTCCTCTAGTATAATTCTCAATAGTTAATCGTAGTATAATCAAAACCCAATTTGTTATTCGTCTTAGCATTGAATAATAGCCATATCATTGTTGCATAAGTGCATAAATCACAAAATTAACCTAAATCAGTCTCTATGGGAACGAACTAGAAATAATTCTATATTACTTGTGATCGCATATACGTGCGTGAATTATTAGCACATGTTTAGCGACTAACAATGTGTTATTTTCAGGCAATTTAAAACAAGCTTGAACTTCATCACAGTTAACACATAAATCATTACCTTTAAGATTGAAGGAAATGGTCATATCTGTAGAGTTTAAAACATTTGTGGTCCAAACTTGCTCCACAACTGTAATAACCCTAATTTTTGGAATTTTTGAAACAATGATAAATAGTAACTTTTGTTGATGATGCTGATTAAGGAAAATTATTAGACTACACTATAAAGGACATGCAAGTAGCATGAGAAGGAAGCTTCTAAGATAAGCTAAAACATGTGGTTAGAAGTAAGGTGACATCATCACACCACAAGAATGAGACGTGTGGCAAAGTAGTGATGTAAGTAATGACATAAGCAAGTGAAAACAAGATATTTAGCCAATAATTAACCACAACCATGCATTCTTTGCACAAATATCAAGACAATACCAGCAAGAGAAAGCTCTTCCCCATTTCTTTCTTCTTCCATTCGACCTTTTCAAGAAATGAAGAAATAGATTTTCAAAACTCAAGCTATAGGCCATGGAAAATTAAAAGGTTTGTTTCCTTGGATCCTATATTTCATAACTTAGTTATACCATGAGTTTAAGATCAAGATTACATGGTTTGCTTAGCTAATCCACTCATAAAAGATGATGATGAACAGTAGTGAATAGTAACTTACTTTGATTTTCTTGATTTTCATGAAAGCTCAAGGTTGATTAAGAAAAGATCAAGGTTCCTAGAGGCTTGTTAGTGACTACCCACTCTCCAAGGAAGGTATAAACTTTTGAACCCTTAGTTTTAAGTTTGATTTTTTTGGATGATAATGGTGCTTAGATGAATGGTTTTAGTTTGTTGTTGATGGATGTTGGATTGTTGTTGAATTGGTGATGATTTGGTGTAGTTTAAACTTTGGAAATCGTTAGGTTATAGCCGTTGTAATGCCCGATTTTCTTTAAACTGTATTGTAATTAACTCTTGGACCCGAACACCCAGTGCTATGAACTAACCACTTCCATTCTTAGATAGGTTATGTTTCAAGCTTCATTTTGATATGTCGTTCACTTGGATACGATTTACGGTTTAGGAGAAACGACCGTTTTAAGTTACGGTGTTTCGTGAACGAACCTTTACCCCTCGCCTAACTTTGAAACCTTATTTAAGGCCCTTAAAAGATTAATTGGATTACGAAAAAATTATTTAAGGTGGATTAGGCAGTTGGTAAAGTACTCGCGAAAGAGTCGCTCTAAAATTCATAACGGTTAATTTTATAAAAATGGTGGAGCCGAGGTTACTCAAGCGACTTATGTGAATCGTTAAGCGCAAAATCGAACGTTAGGGTCCAATTGGTTAAAGTCTAGTTTCTTAAGCGATCGTGGTTTAATTCTGACTTATGTTATTGTTCATAGGTTATCGGACCCACTCTAAGCTTAAGTCTACCCCGGAACGCTCATGCAAGTTTTCTACCCGTATAACTGTTGTTGTGATGTATATGTGTATATGCATTATCTCGTGATAAGTCCATGATTGTTATTAGCAAATCTTGCGATATATTGGAGTATGTTGATATGATATATATGCATGCCTGTTTTGTAATCTTGATATTCTATTATCAATTCAAATGCTTATAAACTGCATAATACCTATGCTAGAGATAAGCAGTAGTTGCGTATACCCTTAGTATAGGGGACCCAAAGGTGAACATTTTTCTAAACCGGGAGTCGATATTCTCGAGCATAATATATGTATATTTATATATATATATATAGTTTTCTATAACTATTAATCGAATAAGGTATATTCGATGGTTTTGAATAATAATCAAACTTATTTTCGATTATTCAAATAAGGATCGTACTTTCGTATAAGTATATCTTTTATTATTTATTATTCGTTTCAAGTATGAGTTTTAAAACTTCTACTTCAATTATTTTTATAAATATTATCCTTTATGGGAATATTATTTAAATAATAATATTCAGATATTTTCCAACATATTGGGACTGATTTATTTTATTAAATCAGCATTACTCCAAACATTCTTAAAAATGTTTTCGAGTCTTCAAAATGATTTTAAAAGTTAGAGCAGATCCCAAAATTCATTTTCAAATTTAAGATCTTCCTTTCGAAGGGGACTTGAATACTCGCTCAAAAATCTGAGGGATCCGGCTCTGTGGTCTGTTTTATATTCGCAACGAGGTTGCTGTTTTGAGAAAACAATTTGATTACTTGCCCAACGTTGGGGAAGTAAGTCCATCTAATTGAGTCGGCATAAGTGACAGGCCGGGGTACGGTCTATGAAGGTGTAAGAGGCTGGGTGACAGTCCATCCACGCGTGAGTGGCCGGGTAACGGTCTAGCGCGAGGTCCTAATGTGGCCAGGGTGATGACCGGCGAGGAATTCATCCATCTACAGTAGAAAAGGTTACTTATTGGTATCTTTGCCTGATCAGCAAGATATCGGGTTTATGCCAAAGTTTTTCTTCTTTCCAAATTCATTGGTTATTATAATTCTATTTATACTTTTCATAACAGAGGGTTTTAAGGAAGGTATGAGATATATATATATATAGGTGTATATATATATATATATCGGGAATTAATGAAGTATGTAGTAACTTCATTTCTTTAAATGATATTTTAAAGATTGAATTTATTCAAGTCTTATCTTGTAGTCTCATCTATGTGATGAACTTTTGAAACTGATTATACCTTGAACGGTGGTAGTTCAAGTAGTATTCGGAAAAAATATACGTATATTGGAGTATCTTGTAACATCATCTTTTCAACTAATATCTAGTCAATGATTATCTTATGCATGACAAAGATTTTCAGAAAAAACGTTGAGACAAGGTTAGATATATGAGATCACCTTGCAACAATATTTTTATACAGTTATGAACTGGAACTCTATGTATATTATGCATGGAAGAGGATTTCCAAGATTTTGAAAAGTATATATACATATATACTGAATATTTTGTGACTTGGTCGCGTTAAGATATCAACTTGGTTCATTTCTTCTTGACCAAGACTTTTATGAGTACTATGAGAATGCTCATATATTGTTAATTATTATACATATTATTTCGGTGGTCTTGTTACTCACCCTTGCTTTCTTTTTTCATCACACAACAACAGATAGACAAGATGAACAAGACCAAGCTCCCAATTCACAAGCGGATAGGAAACGTTCCGCAGTTTCCTGTAGGCGTTGATGCCGCTGTAGCTAAGGTAGGATCTACCAATATGATAGGGTTTCAACTGTTGATGTACCAGATTTATGTATATTTATGAATTGTAATAATGGCAAAGAATATGTAAATTTATTCAGAAACCCTTTTGAGGTGTAATGACTTATAATTTTGGAATAAAATGACTTGTGTTATTTTGGTATTCATCTCTGAGACTATAACTTGTGGTGTGTGTGTTTATTGTGGGGTCACAGTATGCAGTAGTTGATTGTTTATTAATATTGGGTGTTATTAAGGGAAATGGAACTCGTGACAACCCGGATCCCCGACCCTGGATTTGGGGGTGTTATAACAACCTCGCAGTAAATCACAAGAGACTCGAGCATAGGGTATTTCAATTTGCTGTTGCTAATGAAGTCCATCATCTTGTGAAAGTCTTAAGAAGCAACAGTCTTGTCCACAAGTGCTACAGTGTTGTTTTTCTCATAGACGAACCCAGATTGAGATATTATCTTGACTACTGGTGCAATTTTTTCCTAGTATGCAGTTGCACACAGAGAGAGAGGTTTTGGAGATGAAGAGAGTGAAATTTACTTCGTAATTCGGAGAAAGATAAAAGTGAAATATAAAAATGGAACGGCCTTTTATACTTTCTCTAAAAAGACAAACAAATAATTAAAAATAAAATAAAGTGTACAATGATAATTGCAAAAACGACCGTTCAAAAATAAAGTAAACTGTAGAAATTCCAAAACTTATCCATCAACATATACATACACACTGTAAGTAAATTTGACGGATATGATTTAGAATTAACGGCTATGATTGAGGCAATTCGTAGGATACATGATGTAACTTTATCCTTCAAGGGATAAAGTACCCAGAAACATATTAGACTTTCAACGGATAAGAAAATATAATGGATATTCATTCTCAACGGATAATGAACATCCGTCGAGAAATTAATTTTGACTTAGCCAAAATTTCATCTTTTTAGTAAAAATCAAATTTATTTCTGGTTGTATTGCATTGACATCAAAAAGAATTAAGAGTAATTAAGCATACCTAACTCACTTACCAAACTAGAGAAAGTTGATTCATTAAGCGGCTTGGTAAAGATTTCTACAAGTTGCTGCTCACTTGGAACAAAATGAAGTTCCACACTACCATTCATGATATGTTCTCTAATAAAGTGGTACTTGATGTCGATGTGCTTTATCCTTGAATGCTGCACAGGATTTTCAGTAATGGCAATGGCACTTGTGTTATCACAGAAGATTGGAATCTTGTCCATATGTAGACCATAATCCAATAGTTGATTTTTTATCCATAAAATCTGTGCACAATAGCTATCAGCAGCAATATATTCAGCCTCAGTTGTGGAAGTAGAAACTGAATTATGTTTCTTACTAAACCAGGACAAGCTTGTTTCCTAGAAACTGACATGTGTCAGTTGTGCTTTTCCTGTCTATTTTGCACCCTGCATAATCTGCATATGAATAACCAATTAGATCAAATCCAGAATCTCTAGGGTACCAAATGCCAAGTTTTGGTTTACCCTTGAGATATCTGAAAATTCTCGTAATAGTTACTAAGTGAGATTCTCTAGGATTAGCCTGAAATCTAGCACAAAGACAAGTAGCAAACATATATCAGGCCTACTAGCTATCAAATATAAAAGATGCCTCTATAATTTGAAATATCCACAGACTTTTCAGTAATGTTCAGTTCAAGTTCAGTGGCAATGGCCATAGGAGTTTTTGCAGATGTGCAATCCATTATGTCAAACTTCTTTAAAAGATCATGAATATATTTAGTTGGACCAATGAATAATCCATTGTTAGGATATGAATAACACACAGAGGGGGGGTGAATGGTTTTACTGTTTTTGTGCTTTTCTTGAATGTCTATGGTTGAACAAAGTAAACTAAATCTTGTAATGAAATGTGTTCATGTAGAATTTAAGCTTTCAGAAAATAAAAAACATAGATCTTAACTCACTTAATTTTATATTAAAATAAGGACTATTTTGCTACAAAATATATAGGCTCTTTGTTGATAAAGAGCTTAGCTTCTCCTTGAGAGTGTTACAAGAAATTTAATCTAAATTGTTACTTCTAACTAAAGGACCAGTGTTAACTTTATAACTTAGTTAACTGCTAGTTTACACAGTGTGTAATAAGATATGTTATTAGCTTTTCTAAACTGTCACTTGTCATTTCTATTTATAGAAAAGTAGATCTTCCATTTCTGGCTTAGCATATCTTTAACATCTCCTGTTCACTTTGATCTTCCATTGTTAGTTAATCTTTACCATTGATCTTGCACATTCTTCAAGCTGCTTTTTGTAGACTTGTCAATCCAGCTGTTTGGATTGTTTGTCGATTATTAATCTTGGATATTGAACTGATCTGCAACTTTAAACTTTGAGATTTTACCTCGAGATCTCCAGTTTAGGCCTATAGAGCATTTGACATCTCAATAAGTATATTGGCTTATCGAGATCTCTAGTAGTCTATATTTAGTTTGGCTTGTAGAGGATTTCAGTTCTCTATACGAGAATTTTAGCTTGTCGAGATCTCTAGTCTTCACATCTTCACTTTGACTTATCGATAACTCTTAGTTCTCTAGTAGCTTCTTGACTTGTCGATATCTCAGAGTTCTCTAGTCAAATTTAACTTGTCGATATCTCAAAGTTCTCTAGTCAATTTAACTTGTCGATATCTCAGAGTTCTCTAGTGAATTTTGACTTATCGATATATCTCAGTTCTCTAGTGGAACTTGACTTATCGATAACTCAGAGTTCTCTAATAAATGTAGATTTTTCGATAACTCTGAGTTCTCTAGTGAAGAAATGACTTGTCGATATCTCCAACCTTCATGTATTCTTGAATTGTTGATATCTCTCTGAGTTCTCTAGTAGCTTTCCTGACTTCTCTATAAGCCATTCTGGAGTTCTCGAATGACTTCTCTATAATATTAAATCTGTGACTTGAAGAGATATTGACTTAGAGTATTTTTCCTAAAACAGCTTTATTCAACTCCCAACTTCTTTATAATTCTTCTGAGGCATGATTTTCTTGATCTTCTTCCAGATAGAGTTTTTAGGCTTGATACTGTTTATAGAAAAAGGCTCCAGTCTGCTCCTTTGACATTTTTACAGACTTTAAATGTTACAAGTACAAAATACATATTAAGATCACAATACAACTTACTTAGGGTTGACAAGATATCTTAGTCTTGTTATAGTACATGCATGTCTCTTACAACAATCTCCCCCAATTTGTGAGAAGATTGCTTAACACAAATTTATGCCTGTTAACAAGACTAACCCCAAGTTTGAAATGATGGAGTATAGAATTAATACATAAAGCTTGATAGAATTACAACTTGTACAATATAAGATTCACAAGGTTCAATGATTACAGGAATCAGGTAAAGACAGTTTTTACGTCTACTTCTTCTCTAAGTTTATCCTTCAAATGATCAAGAATTTCAAGTTCTTATATGATAAGTGTTCCAATTAGAGCTTCTACAAGTTTTTGTCTTGCTGCCTTAGGATAACAATTGTCCAGAACCTCTAAGCAGAATCTTGAGAATCCACCAGCTTTGATGTTCATAAATCTCCCATCTTTAGAAATTCTGCTCATACCTTTTCTTTTCAACTCTTCCGATCTTTTTATGTAAATATCTATTTATTCATCATGTCTCCTTCTTCTTTCTTCAGCTTCTGCCTCATTTCTTTTCTTTGTTTCCTTCCTTCCAATCAACCATTCAGCTAGAGATGATCTCCATGCCCTTATAGCAGTATCCTTGTCCTTTAACAAACTTATCACTCTCTTAATTTTTGAGGGAGCCAAGGAATTCATTAAGCTTTTGTTTAGAAGAGTGAATGTACCTCCTTAAAATAAAGTCTAACTTCACTCAAGGATACAATCCAAACTCTAACAATTTCTTCAACTAGATATTGGAAATGGTCTTCATCTGAGATGCACCAATTTAGAGGTAGAAAGTCAGACTCCTTAAAACAATTCTAGATGGCTATTTCAGTGACTTCTCCTTTCTTTATAGGCCTGAATTTCTTAGGTTTTCTCCCAACAGATTTAAGCTTGAATTTTAGTGAAGGCTTGGCTAAAGGTAGGGTTATCATTTTCTTGAGATTAGTGTGGCTTGAGGTGATTGGATTTTTTAGGAAAGAGTTGGTTATTTTTTTGTATAGAAATTTTGGCTTAGATGTTAGGGAAGGTTTGATGTTCGAGATAGTTGATGTTATAGGTTGAGCTGAGGTTTGAGTTGGTTGTGTTTAGATTTTTATGGTTTTCTGAGTTTCTGAATCATCATGAGGCTTTCTGTTCTTCCTCTCACCTCTTCTCCTCCTTTTTTCATCTTTCTTGTCATCCTCATTCTTCTTCTCTCCACCTTTGCTGCCCGATGGCTTACTGGACTGACTTGGATTTGAGTCAGAAGGATTTTTATCATCTTTCTTCTGCTCATCATCATCCAAGTTATCCTTGCTGACTTGTGTTTTGGGCAGGTTGGCTTCTGCATTATCCAAATATCTTCTCAGTAGCTTTATCATTTACATATCATCATTGTTCTTGTTTTTCTTAGCTCTTAAGCCAGTTCCTAGGATCATGATAAGCTTCTTGTTGCTCATGACAAATTGTTTGGGGATCTAAAAATGTTTGAAGTGATTGGTGGTTGGACAGATGTATGTTATACCCTTGCTTGGCTGTAAATATGCTTCAGGAAAAGCAGCCATTTGAGCATTCCTCAATTCAGTCAATAACAAGGTATCTTCATGAGTTATAACTTTGACTTTGCTGATGAAGATACCTAAATCAAATTCCCTCCTTGAGACAAGGTAATTTAGGGACACTTGCATACATCTGTTTGTCCCTGAGTCATTTGCATTGATCACTATTCTCTTGTGTAGAAAGTTGTCCTGATTGACCATGATCACTCTTATAAAATTAATTATCTTGTATAGGGCCTTTTTGTATGTGAAGTGATTGTTGTTGAGAGAAGCTTTTGAAGCTGTGAGTAGTTCATCAAACTCTCTGCTCAGACTAGGTACTTCAGCAGCCCTAATAAGTCTCTCCATGTCAAGGTCAACTTCTTTAGATTTCTTTTCAGCACCCTGGACTTGCTGTTGAGATGACCTGACTTGCTGTTGAGATGACCTTGATCGTGTCAACCTAGCCTCTATCTCCCCCTAGTCTTGTTGACATACAATAAAAGGTGAGTAGGAATTTCAGGCCTGACTTGTTCAGGCAAAGAGGGTAGTGGTATGTTGAGTTTACCCATGATGGCTCCCAAGGCTACAGAATTCTACATTTGAAGATGCTTATGGGAGTCCACCAGGGTTTGGATATCTGTTTATTGACTCTTGACAAGAGATGTCAAGGCCTGAACTTGTGCAGTGAGAGAGGAGTTGGAGTCTTGCAATGTTGTGACTTGACCTTGTAGAGACTGAATTTGCAGATTTGTTAAAGTGGAACCAGGCTGATAAGAGCTGCTAGATGTGCCAAAGTGTTCTTCTACAGCCTGTTTGATCCCTTCCATTAGCAAAGCTGAAGGCTTATATCTGCTCTGGTGAAGTTGATACAGCTGGACTTTGGTCTCATTTGAGTGAGTAATTAATTGCTGGACCACTGTATGGAGATTGACGAAGGATAGTTTGGGTTTTTTGACTTCTTCTCAATAGAGGCAAGATCCATCCTAGCCATTTGCTCAGTAAAATGCTTGAATTTAGAAGAGATCTGCTCTTGAGATGGTATGATCTTTTCCATTTTCTCATTCACCAGTTTTCTGATTCTGTCTCTATAGCCAGTAAGCTTGATTTCAAGAGCCTTACCAAACAGATGAAATGCTTTGAGCTGAGCTTTGTATACATCTGTAATGGCATCATAGACAGTTTCTGGACTCAAGTCTTTTACATCGCTGCTCAGAATGGTAACATACTCTTCTCTGAATCTGGTCAGAACTTCATTCATCTCCAAGACAAATTCATCAGACAGCCATGCGTCCACATTCCCATCTTGCTCAACATCATTAAAAAATTTTCTCCTTTTACTCCTCAACCTCTTCATTGTAAGCAAGCATGATAGTTTGATAGTCCTGGTTGCTCATATTTGAAGTCATGAGATGCTGTGAGATGTTGGTTATTCCAGATATCTGATCTACTAGTAGATCATCTATAGAAGCTGGTTGAGAAGCAAATTCTTGTAGCCACTGATAGAGTATGTAAGATTGTTAAGGTTATGAGGTGGATTGTTCATCAAAAACACCTGTGAATGGGGTCACGGTTTGACTCACAGATGGCTCTGTGGTTTTGAAAGTGTGTTGTCCTCCACTTGTAGTGGGAACCTCCAATTGAATTGGAGAGTATTTGACTGGGTTACTGTCATGTACACCAACCTCAAACCCTTGTGTGTCTTGCAACACACTTGCACTTGAATGTGCTATGCTTGCCTCCCCTATGACAGGATCATGGGAAATTGTACTTCTAGCTTCAACTGCTAAGGCAATCTCTGCTAAAGTTGTGAGAGGAGTTGTCCCTTCTTGAGGAACCTCCAATTGAATTGGAGAGGATTTAGATAGCTCCCACTCAGGAGTACTACCCTCAAACCTTTCAGTCTGTGAAGACTGTTTTGCACATGAAGGTGAATTAGAAGTATCCATAGGGTCTTCAGTAAAAACTGATGAATCCCCCATGTTTGTGATGGTGTCATCAAGGTCTACCCCAACATGTAGCCTCTCACCATCTAAATGGAGAGTCTGGGTGGTGAGCAAAGCTTCTTAAGCTAAGTTAGTTGATTTTTGTTGCACTTGAGAAGTGGATTCAAGTGGAGTTAGAATAGAAGAAATTTTAGTCATAAGAATTTGTTGCTCAGTTGTGAGTGTTGGTAGCTCCCCCTGAATAGATGAGGGAGCTTCAAGTGATGTGTCCTCACAGTGTGTGCCTTCCTTGTTTCTACTACCATACACTTGAATTGCTTCACGTGCTGGCTATGCAGACTCATACCTGGTTGTTTTTACAACTGCATCCTATTGGGAGGATGCAGAGGTGGCTAGAGTGGTAAGCTCAGGTTGTTTACTTCTTTTGGATCTTTTGACCATAGGTGATTCTCTTTCAGCTATCTCCTCACCACTCTCAATTATGACAGTCAAGATTGCCTCCTTTCTCTTCTTTTTACTCACCTCATCCTTTTGAAAAGATGAGGTGGTTATTTTCCTAGCTTCTATAGGTTTTGAAAAAATGGTTGCAGCTTGGGAAGATCCCTGTGGGTGTTCCTGTGTTTGTACTTCCACAGGTTCAGAGATCATAGATGTGCTAGATTAATTACCAATACTTCTCATGTCTGGCATAGAATAAGGATAAGTCTTAAATCTTTCAATCATGAAAGGTGTTAACTTAAGACTTACTGGAATCTTGTTCTTAGTAAGAAGTGATCCAAATAGAATTTTGGATACTTGCTTACAATTGCCAATTAGTGTTCTATTCACACCTTTTAGCATGTGTATGCATTCACCTTATAATTTAAAGCTGACATAATAAATCTAGGAAGAAAGATCTTCTTACCTCTTGATTCCAATGGCATAGTTAACCTAGTGCTCAGCTCCTCCAATATGTAGTGTCCTACATTTATCTTTTTATTGTGAGCCATCGAGTAGACCAATTTCTGGACAACACTGGATATGTTGTCAAATCCTGACTTTTTGCAGGTAAATGCCCTTATCACAGAGTCAAATAGGAATTACCATTCCCTCCTCAGATACTTCTTGTTCATGCTGACCAGTTTAATCCTCTCAGAATAGTTTATGAAGTCCATGAACTCATGCAGCTCATCCTGAGTTGGAGCCTCCACCAGATTGTCAGTGGGAATGCCCAAAGCCTTGTTGACATCATCCTCAAGAATCTCTACTTGTTGCCCCTTAATTGTGCAGTATATCACTATAGCCGCAGCTTGATTCTCATGCATAACTGTCCTAGTTGTTGCTGTGTTCCAGAAATCACCTAGCACATCTAAGTACAACACAGGATTAGCAGTTAGAGCACCTACAAAGTAGGTCTCGGAAAGGAACTTAACGAAGCACTGAAAGACTTCAGGTGCTTGATTTACATCTAGAAATGCAAGAAAGTTGGTTTCTTTAGGGAGAAAGGGTACAAGATTGTTGGCTGCCATTGATATGAGTATGAAGTTTAGTGGGTAAAAGAGATTTGTGAGAAATAAGGAAAAATGAGAGAGAAATCGGTTTTGGATTGAAAGCTAGGTCACTTTAGATCTCGAAAGTTGTAAGTGTATGTATCAAGAAGTCTGGGTATTTATAGTAAAAGTAAATGACTTGTCGAGAACTCAAAAATAGACGCTTGGAGTTTGTCTATCGAGAAGTCATTTTAAGAAATGAAGTACATATCGAGAGGTCATTTTAAATTACTCTTTTAGAGAACTCAAAATTGACTTATCGAGATGTCAAATAAATACCCAGTTTGTCCAAAAATTGGACTGAATTAATTCCAACTTTTATTAGAATAAATTCAAAAATAAAAATTAGAATAAATTTTCAAGAGTATTTTACCAAAATAATTTATTGATTTAAATTATCTCAATTCTGAGTTATTGATAAGTGAACAGTTGTTCTTGTAGAGAACTCTGTGAACTATCAGTATTAGAGAACTGTTCAAGGACTTATCGATAGGTCATTTTTAAGCCTATCGAGGAGTTACTGGAGAAGTCAGTAAATTGAATTATCGAGGACTCACTCAAGAAGTCCTAAAATGACTTGTCGAGAAGTCAATTTTGACTTATCGAGAACTCAGTTCTCTATATATACTTTTGGTTTTTGTAATTGTGCCTTGTGTTAATTTTATATATTAAGGATGTAAATTAACAACTGAGCAATTTACTCAGAATTTGAAAAATTCCCAGTTGAATTTGAATTTGAAAAACAAATATGCAGAGATTTCATAAATATTTATAATTCATATTTCAGTTAATTTCCAATTAAATCAAATTAATTTTGATTTACTTGAGATTGATCTGCTGCAAAACATTAGCTGAGTTCTTACCTTAGGATGAAGAATTAAGCATTCCAATTTCACCTACAAGTCTAGTGAAAGTTGCTTCATCCAAAGGTTTAGTAAAAATGTCAGCCAATTGTTTTTCTGTTGGTACAAAAATGAGCTTAATGGTACCATTAGTAGCATGTTCTCTAATAAAATGGTACCTTACAACATTGTGCTTTGTCCTAGAATGATTAACTGGATTAGCTACTATAGATATAGTACTAGTATTGTCACGCATAATAGGAATTTTGTGTAACACTAGGCCATAATCCATTAGCTGATTTATAATCCAAAGCACTTGAGCACAACAACTTCCTGCAACTATATAATCAGCTACAACTATAGAAGTTGATACAAATTGATATTTCTTGCTATACCAGGATACAGGTCCTTGTCTTTCTGTCAACCCTGCATCCAACAAAATATGTATCTGTGTAACCAACAGCTTCAAAACCAGTTCCCTTAGGATACTATAATCCCAAGTTTGGAGTGCCCTTTAAATATCTGAAGATCCTCTTTATAGCCATCAAATGTAATTCTTTTGAATTGGATTGAAATCTTCCCATCAGAATCACTATCAATATTGAGGTTCTCAAATGCAAGAGCTTTAGCTCCAATATCATCAAGGCATTCCAAGCCTGGATGCTTGTCATCATTGAAAGTCATATATGTGCTCTTCTGTAGAGCTCATAGTTTTTGACTTGTGACTTGATCTCTTCATTCTTCCTCTCTGACAAGCTTCACAAACTTCAATTTGAGCAAAATCCAGTTTATGCATGTCTCTTACCAACTCCTATTAGACTAAGGTGTTAATTACCTTGAAATTCAAGTGAGACAACTTTTTATCCCAGAACTTGCTTTGTTCTTCTGATGCCTTGGTGTAGAAGCAACAAGCACCATCCTTATTTGTTGAGTCAAAATCTGTAACAAACAAGCTTCCTTTCCTTGCTCATTTCAAAGAAACTTCACCAGTTTTCTTGCTGATAATAGTATATTCTTCTTTGTTGAACAAAACTTCAAAGCCTTTGTCTGCAAATTGGCTAACAGTGAGAAGATTCACTTCAAGACCAGCTACTAGTGCTACTTATTAATGACAACATTTTTAGAAATAATTTTTCCATATTCCATTGTGAATCCTTTGATGTTGTCTCCAAAGGTCACCAAAGGGCCAACTTTCTCCTCAACCTGTGATAGCAGGGCTTTATCACCTGTCATATGCGTGGAACATCCACTGTCTATGATCCAGATGACTTTCTTCACTTTGCCTTGCGCACAATGAGTTCTAAGTGTGTTTAGCAACCCAAGCAGTGTTGGGTAAGTTCTTCTTGTTAACTGATTTAGCAGAAGTAGAATGAGCAGTTTTAGATAAAATAGAGTTCATTGACTGTTGAGCTTTTTCCTTTTCTGTTGTATATCCAATTCTTGTTTCTTTAAGGTCTACTATCAGTTTGTAGCAACTCTTCATCACTTTCAAATTGTAAGGGATGTAGCAAACTTGTCACATAATGAGTAGGGATCATTTGTATTTGCACGCTCCTTCAGTTGGCTTGCTATCTGCCTTCTTAAAAAGGTGACTTAGGTGATTCACCGAGCCATATTTTTCACATTTCTTTCTTAGAGCATCTGCAACATAAGAAAAATTGTTGCTTTTGTTTATCCCTATTTTTTCATTTTTATTTTTCTTTTTCTCTCTTGCATCTCTAGTTTTAATTTCTTTAACAGGAGTCTTGGGACTTTGTTTATTCATAAGCTTTTCTTCAGTATTAGAAGACTGGACTGATTCTTCAGTTTTCTTCTCTTTATCCTCATCAACAATTTCTTGCTTGATAATCAATTCTTCTTCACTAAAGTTGACTTCACATACTTTGAATATAGGTGCATTAACCTCTTTCAAAAAGGTTGGAGCATTCTCAGTTTTCTTTGCTTTCCCTTTGTCACCTACATTCTTCTTTTTGTCATTCATGGCATCATAGTCAAGGCCAATAGCAATGCTTGCACCTGGCTTATTCTTCACATGGTACTGTCCGACCAGTTCAGATGCATTTCTGAAAGATTTCATCTTTACTTCATTCTTTTCCAGTTTCTCCCTTAGCACTGCTTCAATTTCATTTGCACACTTGAGCTTGTTCTTTAGATATGCATTTTCCTGTTTTAAAGCATCAAGCTCTACCAGCAACAATTCAGTTTCTTGCTTCTCACTTTCAAGATTCTCATTTATCTTTGTTAATCTGCTAACTTCTTCATTAACAGCAACCATGCTTGTGTGAATGTGAAACATTTCAGTACTCATCTTTTCAACAGTTTCCTTATATTGATTCATATTTAAATCAATAGTGGTAAGAGTTGGTGTCTGTGCTTTTCATGAGGATGATTCACCTTGCTCCAAAGCCATTAGAGCATAGTTTCCAACTTTCTCATCTTCATCATTATCTAAATCATCCCAACTCTTTCCCTCTATAATGTAAGCTTTATTTTGCTGTTTTTTCATAAGAGCATCATACTTTGCTTCTTGTTCAAGATAAGCTTTGTCTTTCTTTTCCTTCTTGGGTTTCTTGCATTCTGTAGTAAAGTGGCCTAGTTCATCACAATTGAAACACCTTATATTAGATCTGTCAAAATATCCAGTTTTGTAGCGATTCTTGCTATCAGAATTGTACTTCCCTTTTTCTTTCCAACTGCTATCTTTATTGAGAGACTATCCTTTACTCCTGAAGTATCTTGGATTATTTACTCTAATATTAAAGAATTTTCTAGCCAAATAGGCCACTAACTGATCTAGCTCATCCAGTTCTTCAAGAGTGTAGAACTCATCTTTTTCTAATTCCAGAATGACTTGTTCCTCTGAATCATTTGTTCTTTGCTTACTTGTTGAGGCAACTGGTATTTAAGATCTTGACTCATCAGTCGATGTTTGGCTTTCATTGACAATAAAAGCACTTGAGCCATCTACAAAATGTCCTTGGTTAGATCTCAATGATTTTCTCTGAATCATTTCAAGTTCATATATTTTGAGAATTCCATTTAGAACTTCCAGTGCTATCCTACTTAAGTCTCTTCCTTCCCTGATTGCTGAGATTTTATGTTCCAAATGATCAGGGAGAGTAAGCAAGAACTTCAGGTTAGTCTCGCTCTATAGATAGAGGAAGAGTACGCTGTTCATCGATAGACGAAGCTCTCTCTTTATCATCTATTTCCCCAGGTACCCTTTATAGATAGAGGATAATAGCCTTGGATCTTCTCTTATGCGGTTAATCCACTCACGGACTGACCACACTGAGAGACACGAAAGCGCAGGTAACGCCAGTTGGCGAAATGGCGTTAAGCATCCCTAGAGTTCACTGCTTTTTACAGGTCGGAGGAGGGCTTATACTGCTCGCCTTATCCACTTCTAAGCGGGCGAAGGGTCCAAAGGCCGGAAGCGAGCCGGATTTCAAAATGAAAGTTAAAGAGTAAGCCAAAAAATGTGAGCGCTCCTGCACTATAGGCTTTTTTTGGCGTCGCCCTATCTTGCTGTAGGCAGATAAAAAAGCGGTTGATCGCTCAGATTGGTTCTCGCGTCCCTGCGCCCAAAAGGACGGGCGAGTTCGGTTTGAGTGCTCATCGATCTGCTGCATCCGCTTCCCCAAGCAATTCTCCCTGAGAGATTTCGGGAGAAGGAATTACTAGCATTTCCCCCTCTTGGGGTTGGTTCCCCGCGCCCGCAGCCACGAGCAGGTCTGAGGATCCCGCAGGATCGTGGCCCGTTCCATCTCTGTTTTCCCCAAAAGGAAGAATCTTTCTTTTCCATTTTCTATAGATCGGCATTATGACTCCCTTCCGCCTGGCAGCTAGGACAGAAAGCTATAAGAAAGAAAAAAGAAAGTCTGGGTAACAAAGCCGAGGAGGGTGTAGTCAAGGAGATAACTCCCGAGGAGAGTGATTTGGCCCATAGAGGCGAGGATCTGGAAGAAACCGTGTATAGATATAAATCTATCTTCGATGCTGTCATTTCGAAATGTCCGCCTCAACCGCTGTTTCACCTCCCAAAGAGCAAAGCTGGCTTGATGAGCGCAGATGAGGAAGCGTGAGTCATTTGCACGAGATGACGGGATTACTTGCATACTCGTAAGGCATGATTTTTCCACTTTCTTGAAGCTCTCTTCCCGTGTGGTTCCATAGCAAATGTAACTTGCCTGTAAACTATTCCTCCCCTATGCATTTCATTCTTTCCGGAAGGGAACCTGATGGGACTGAGTAAGTTCCGAGCTTATTCGAGAAACTTCATGATTCCAACAGAGCCATATTTTATCATCTGCCTATAATGCTGTTCTGCAGGAGCTACCAGTTCGTCCTCTCTTTCCTGTAGCAACCCTTATAGCTGACTGATTTATAGGGCTTTTTGTAGTGCTAGCAGGAATGCAAGTGCGAACCAATATGCTCCTTTCGGCGCGACTTCTCCGTTTAGTGATGTCAACCTGTGGAGGCACCATTTGTGACTATTGGTCCTGTAAACTGAGGCTGCTGCTTCAGATTATAGATCTCCACGTAGAGGCTGTTCTAGAAGCTCTGCGTGAGCACCAGCTGAAAGCCCATATGGACGGGCGATCTCACCAGAGAAAGAAGAGTTATCAGCTCCCAGTCAACGGTCCAGGTCCAGGTCCTAAAACTACCGCCTTTGCTTTTGCAGCAGAATCTATGTCAGCTGGATTTCCATCATCACTGGCAGCTAGATTAGCCCGGCTAACTTGAATCAGTTTACTTGACTTCTATTTGAAACTACTCCTCATCCGAGGTAGAATGCTTTTCTGCAACAGCAAAGAATTGTTGTATGCTTTCTGGGGAAGAAATCTACGTTAGCAAGAAGAACTAATCCATGATGGGCGGTGAACATAGTGATCTCTGGAACTAAAGGGAAGAAATGGCCTATTCTATCGATAGTTAGGTTGCAGCTTTCCGATTCCCTGTAGCCAGTCCCGGAAAGCCTGACTCGTACCCGGTGCATAACGAGAGAAGATTTTCATAGCTAAACCGATAGCAGGTGATAAAGATCAGAGGGATTCCTACTACTAGCTCTTTTGGTCTGAGCTACGCGAAAAGGGAAGCTCGACTGAGTAGCAGGAGCAACTTTTAATTTATTCCTTAGAACTTATAAGAGGGAGGGCCTATTAAAGCCATCGGTCTTTCTTGGTTGGACCAACCCAACCTGAAAATGATCTTTTTTCTTTCCTCTTTCGGATAGGTCTAAGGCGCCCGTTTTCATTTCATGGAAGTCCCCGGCAGAGGAAAGGGTTGGCAAATTCATTCCTTATTTTCTGCGTACTCTAGCATTACCTTTCAACTAACTGGTCTATTTTTTTCTGCGAATCGAGCGAGCTCCCCTTGCATGCAATGATGTGATCTTGACTAAAGTAGTCGATCCAAGTGTGACTTCCCGGTCAAGATAAAAAAAGAAGAAGGCGCTGTTAAGCCCTATTCATTTCTCATAGCTCAAAGGAAGTCGGAGCTCTTCAAGTTCGATTCTTGTACTTTTTGATTGAAGATGTATCTGGTTTCTCCTTGTAGGATTCAGATTCTATTTCTGGGTACAGTCAGCATTCTTGAATATCGATTTCTTACCAGAGATGCTTTCAAAACAAGAAAGTGTTTTTCTCCCGCCTCAGCTTCGCGGATGGGAGGAGGGCGAGTACCGACGAGGAGAAAACCTCGTCTTCCAGCTTGAAACCATGCTAAACATTTAGTCGGGTGCTTCAACTGCGCTGCTGATCCTTTGTCCCTTTCTAAATCCAGCTTCAACCGAGCATACGTCTGCCGCGGAAACATCGTTTTTCAATTCTTGCTTGGGTCGGAGCGTAGGCGGGCTAAAAAGAGGTTCGCCCTAGTTGATTCTGCACTCCCGGGGCATAGCGCTTGCTAAAGGAATGCTTACCGAGAAGCAAGAAAGAAGCGGCTCTTCCCACGGCGGAGTGATTAGGTAGTTGGTAAGGAGGAATAGAGAAGGCTGTTTACCCCTTCGGTTTGGCTCCACGAACGCGCCACCTAGGAGCCCTACTCATATTCCAAAGGCGACCTGCTTTCCAATCTTTAAGGAAGAGATCGACGATCCCAAGTTCTTACTTTTTCGCGGAAAGGCACCAACAAAGGAGCTGCTCCGCTTTTCTGGTTGTTAGGGCAGTGAAATGGACAACTGAATCCGCCTTTTACCAAAATTAGGGAATGCCACTTCCTCAGCTTCATAATATTTGTCATGAAGTTGTAAATCATTTATCAGCTTGTTAAACCTTTCAAACACATCGGTAATACTTTCCTTTGGCTTTGCCATAAAACCCTCATACTGTGAAATCATTATTCTTCTTTGGTTTGACCTAACTTCTTCAATTCCTTCACAGAGTATCTCAATCTTTTCCCATATTTGCTTGGCAGTATCACAGTTGACAATGTTGTTGTACATCACATTGTCAAGTGACTCAATCAATATTAATTGCAAGCTACTATCCAGGGAGACTTTCTCCTTTTCAGGGTCAGAATAATCAGAAGGATCTTTTGGAGAAAAATGAGCTAGGATAACCCTGTCTCTATCTGTAGATTCCTCAACTCTAACCATAGGAATGAAGGGTCCATTATTGAGGATCTAAATGTAGAGTGGATTGGCCATCCTGATAAATAACATCATTTTCTTTTTCCAAAGTGTGTAGTTAGCTTTGACAAAGGTAGGAATTTGATGCTACTGATTTTCTGTGTATTCATTCTTCCAAGATCTTGAATCTGTTTACTTTCAAATTTTGCTCTGATATCACTTGTTAGGAAATGAATAACACACAGGGGGGTCAATGTGTTTTACTATTTTTGTGCTTTTCTTGAATATTTATGGTTGAACAAAGTAAACTAAATCTTGTAATGAAATGTGTTCATGCAGAATTTAAGCTTGCAGAAAATAAAGAACATAGATCTTCAAAACTCACTTAATTTCATATTAAAAATAAGACTGTTTTGCTACAAAATTTCTAGGCTCTTTATTGATAAAGAGTTTAGCTTCTCCTTGAGAGTGTTACAAAAAAATTGATCTAAATTGTTACTTCTAACTAAAGGACCAGTGTTAACTTTATAACTTAGTTAACTGCTGGTTTACACAATGTGTAATAAGATATGCTATTAGCTTTTCTAAACTGTCACTTGTCATTTCTATTTATAGAAAGTAGATCTTCCATTTCTGGATTAGCATATCTTTAACATCCCGTATTCAATTTGATCTTCCTTTATTAGTTAATCTTTACCATTGATCTTGCACATTCTTCAAGCTGCTTTTTGTAGACTTGTCAATCTAGCTGTTTGGATTGTTTGTTGATTGTTAATCTTGGATATTGAACTGATCTGCAACTTTGTACATTGAGATTTTACCTCGAGATCTCCAGTTTAGGTCTATAGAGCATTTGACATCTCGATAAGTATATTGGCTTAACGAGATCTCTAGTACTATATATTTAGTTTGGCTTGTAGAGGTCTTCAGTTCTCTATACGAGAATTTTAGCTTGTCGAGATCTCTAGTCTTTACATCTTCACTTTGTCTTATCGATAACTCTTAGTTCTCTAGTAGCTTCTTGACTTATCGATATCTCAGAGTTCTCTAGTCAAATTTAACTTGTCGATATCTCAGAGTTCTCTAGTGAATTTTGACTTATCGATATCTCTGAGTTCTCTAGTGGAACTTGACTTATCGATAACTCAGAGTTCTCTAATGAATGTAGACTTGTCGATAACTCTGAGTTCTCTAGTTAAGAAATGACTTGTCGATATCTCCAACCCTC
This sequence comes from Apium graveolens, assembly GCF_009905375.1. Lineage (NCBI taxonomy): Eukaryota > Viridiplantae > Streptophyta > Magnoliopsida > Apiales > Apiaceae > Apium > Apium graveolens. Next base: position 117,134,039 of record NC_133653.1, read on the forward strand.
ATATCTTCTTAACTTGTCGATATCTCTCTGAGTTCTCTAGTAGCTTTCCTGACTTCTCTATAATCCATTCTAGAGTTCTCGAATGACTTCTCTATAACATTAAATCTGTGACTTGTAGAGATCTTGACTTAGGATATTTTTCCTAAAACAAATTTATTCAACTCCAAGCATCTTTATAATTTTTCTGAGGCATGATCTTCTTGATCTTCTTCCAGATATAATTCTTAGGCTTGATACTGTTTATAGAAAAAGGCTCCAGTCTGCTCTTTTGACATTTTTACAGACTTTAAATGTGACAAGTACAAAATACAGATTAAGATAACAATACAACTTACTTAGGGTTGACAAAATGTCTTAGTCTTGTTATAGTACATGCATGTTTCTTACAACATCCATCACTAACTTGCTTAACTTGTAAACTAAGAAAGTAAGTTAGTTCTCCCATCATGATCATTTCATATTTACTTTGCATCAATTTGGAAAAGTTTTTACAAAGTTTCTCATGTAGAGCTAAATATAATATCATCTACATAAATCTGAAAAAGTATACTAAAGCCATTAACATTTCTAAAGAAAAGAGTTTTGTTAACAATACCTCTTGTGAAATGATTTTCTAAAAGGAAATTTGAAAGAGTATCATACCAGGCTCTAGGTGTTTGCTTCAATGCATAAGTGCTTTTAAAAGATAGTAGACACAATCTGGAAAATTGGAGTCTTCAAAACCTGGAGGCTGACATACATAGACTTCCTCCTCCAAATCTCCATATAGAAACTCACTTTAGACATCCATTTGATATACTTTGAAATTGGCATGAGCTGCATAGGCTAGAAAGATCCTGATTGCTTTAAGTCTTGCAACTGGAGCAAATGTTTCATTAAAATATATTCCTTCTTATTGACAATAGCCTTTAGAAACTAATCTAGTTTTGTTCCTTATGACTATACCATTCTCATCCATCTTGTTTCTGAATACCCATTTGGTGTCAATAGAATTCTTGCCTTTAGGTTTGGGTACCAGCTTCCATACATTATTCCTTTCAAATTGGTTTAGCTCTTCTTGCTCAGCTAAAACCCAATCAGGATCCAACAAAGCTTCTTCTACCTTCTTTGGCTCTTCCTGTGATAGAAAATTGTTGTATAAACATTCATATTAAGTTACTTTTATTGTTTGCACTCTTCAAGAGGCATCACCAATGATTAATTTAAATGGGTGATCTCTAGTCCATTTTCTTTGTTGTGGTAGATTAGCTCTAGATGAAGAGGATGCATAGTTGTCTTGATGTGTGACTTAGTTTTGATTTGAAGAAACTCCCCCTGTGTTAGTGGATCTTTGATTTGAGGTTAAGTTTCTTTCAAACTGTGATCTAGAATGACTTTCAACTTGTATTGAGGGTTCAACAGATACTGAATTTTGCCTTTCGACGGATAATATAGTTTGTCTGTCAATGAATGATGCACCATGTCTTTTAACGGATGTTGTACTTGATCTTTCAGCGGATACAACATTTTGTCTTTCTACAGATGTAGAATTTTATGCTTCATTTGGTGTTGATTTTTCTGTATATTCCTTAGTAATTATTTCTTGATCATTTTCATCATCACTGTCATCACAATTCATCTCAACATTATCAAATTTGAGGCTTTCATGGAAACCTTCATCTTGCAGTCCTTCAATTCTTATCATCAAACACAACATGTACAGATTGCATAACAATGTTGGTTCTTAGATGGTAGACCCTATATGCTTTTCCAACTGCACATCCAACAAAGATAAGTTCATCTGCTTTTACATTAAACTTTCCATGTTACTCAGTTTAATTCCTTAGAGTGTAGCATTTACATCCAAAAACATGAAAAAAGTTCAGTGTTGGATTCCTATTATTGAATAATTGATAAGGTGTCATGCATTTTTCTTGATAAACCAAAGAAATATTCTGAGTGTAGCATGCAGTAGTAACAGCTTCAACCCAAAAATAAGTTGGTAACTTTGATTCTTCTAGCATAGTTTTTACAGCTTCAATTAGAGAACTATTATTTCTTTCCACCACTCCATTTTGTTGTGGAATACTTGCTGCTTAAAACTCATGCATGATCCCATTTTCTTTTCAAAATGACCTCATTGCAGAATTCTTGAAATCAGTTCCATTGTCACTCTTTATTCTTATAACTTTGAGATCAAGATGATTGTTGACTTGCCTTATATGATTGATAATGATTTCACTAGCTTCATCTTTAGATTTAAGAAAATATGTCCAAGAGAACTTTTAGAAATCATCCACAAGCTACATCTTATTGAAATATGATTTAGCATGCTTTAGTGAAATATGATTTCACTAGCTTCATCTTAATCTTGAGGAATGCCTCTTACTAGGTCTTTCCTGACTAATTCATTCATAGTCTTGAATTTCAAATGAGACAGCTTCTTGTGCCATAACCAACTTTCATCTCGACTTGCTTTGCTGAAAAGACAAGTAGTAAAATCTGCATTAAATGAGTTTGAGTCAGCTAGATACACATTTCCTTTTCTCACTCCAATGAGAACCACTTTGTTGTTTTTCTTGTTTGTAACGACACAAGCTTCAGAATTGAAAGTAACAGAGTTGCCATTGTCACATAGTTGGATCACACTTAAAAGATTGTGTTTGAGTCCATCCACTAGAGCAACTTCTTCAATGATGACATTCTCTTTTTAAATTAAGCCATATCCCAAAGTATACCCTTTTCTGTCATCTCCAAAAGTAATACTTGGGTCAGCTCCTTCCTTGAACTCAGTGAGTATGGTAGAGTCTCTAGTCATATACCTTGAGCATCTACTATCTAGATACCATAGACTATTTTTGTTTCCCTGCGCACATCAAAATTAAATCAAGTTGATTTTGGTACCCAAGTTTCCTTGGGTCCTGCCTTGTTAGCCTTTTTTTAGGTTTCTTAGGTTTTCCACCATTAGACTTAGGTGATTGAGGATCGACCTTAGTCTTAGGGGATTGACAGTGAATCTGATGATCAATTTTAGAATTATCATGCATATTTTGATTAACATGATATGTCAAGGATTGTGCAAACATGTTATTCCAATAAGGCATGCTAAATGGGATTTGAGGCATATTAAATGCAGCATAATAAGGATTTTGTTCAAATGGCATATTAGCAGATTGTGCATTTAAATTTTGTGCATGCATAATAGGCATGACATTCATTGGTAATGTGGGCATGTTGAAAAAAGAGGGAGGTGCAGACATGGGTGTAGACATAACAGATTCGCAAGTAACAGACAAATGATTAACACTACCATACTTCACACAAGTTTTTCTAGGTGCATACTTATCAGGTGTATAGTTGTTATGTTTGATAATTCCTACATTCCCATTCCTATTATTTTTCCTCTTAGAATCTACCTTGACCTCAATTTTCTCCAATATGTCATTCAACCGCTTCATTGATATATGCCCTACATTCACTTTCTTTATATCCTTGACTCGACTTGATTCTCTTGTATTAAAGTTTTTGGAAACTGATCCATAATTCTCACTCAGCTTAGCAAGCTTGGCTTTGCTAATTGGCTTCTTTTCTATCGACGGATGTGCATCCTTGTCTTTCAATGGATATTCACTTTCATCTTTCGACGGATAAGCCTTAACATCCATTGATTCTGCATCCGTTGATAAACAATCAACCAAAGCAGGGTCTAGTTTCTTCTTGTCCTTTTTCCAGGCTTCTTCACAGAAAGACTCAATTCCTTAAACCTTGGCAATTTAGGCAATTACATTCCTTGATGATTTCCAAGCCTTGATCACCTATTGCTCACGTTCAACCTACTTTCTTAAATTTTCCTATTTCTTCAAAGATTCACTCAGTTCATCCTTTGCAATCTTGTACTCTATTTTGAGTTTCTCAAACTCAATAAATTGAGTTTCTAACAAAACATTTTTCTCACTTAAAATAGATTATTATCTTTAACTCTATTATTTTCTTTAGTGAGTGATTTAAGTGTAACACACAAGTGATATGTGTAGCGCCCTCCAAACCCGGGTCAGAAGTTTGGGGTCCACACATACACACACCTTATTTATAACCTGCTTATAACAATAATAAAGATAATAATAATATGCAGTGATCCTACTTACCAACTACCACGGACCGCAACAGGTTAAAGTATGCACACAAGCCAAAAACACACTTATATTACAAACATCCAAATCCTAACTATTCAAGCTCAGAACTGAGTATTAAACATTATTACAAACTTAAATTATCTCAAAAGATGCCTACTAGCTTAACTCGATCAACCTGAACCCCTAGCTCTCGCACTGGACTGGGGATCCTCGCTACCAACTGGTTCCTTCTTAACTGGAAAAGAACATAAACAACATCGCACAAATGAGCTAACTAGCTCAGCAAGTCACAATGACAGAACTGAGAATAATGATCATCAAGTGAAAAGGGTTATGATACCAACTGAACAATGAATTATGATTTAGAATTGGATATTATATTTTCATTTTAAAAACCAAGGTTAGGCTGCTGATCAGTCACGCACTAACCCCGAGCAAAGCACACAACACTGCTCTAACTACTGGATCCAAGGCACACATTGGCCTAACTTGACCATTTATATGGTCTGACCACGAATCTGGTCCACAATTTTATAAAAACAATCCAATTCTATAATAACAGAATAAACAATGTAAAGCAATAAACATAATCATAAACAATATTGAATGTTCGATAAGGAAATGGTTTCAATCTTTACAAGGGATCAGTATGGCAAGTTCAAAGCTTGACTGTTAGGTAATGAAAGAATTGGATAACAAAGGAATCAATGTTTCAGGGTTATCAGGAATTGGTCTTTCAAAGCATAAGGTACAATGGTTTAAGTATGTAAGTAACTCGATTCAGTGTTTGGTATTTAGTTTGTATGCATTTGTGGAGTAGTATCGTATATTTGTGGTTCGTATTTGGGTGTACAACAATCAATGGTTTAGAAAGAATAAGGTTTACGGCTCAAGATCAATAACTGGAATAAGAGTTTTGGGTTCAGTGCTTCAAAGCACTTGCAATATAAAACAGGACTATCAATCAACTATAATATATCTCGAGAAAGTTCAGAACACTTGTCTGGTACTAGCTTGCTATACTGCACTAACTTCCAATCACAATCGTCTACTCTTCGACTATCTATTTCCCTTTACTACGCCTTGCCTCTTCTGCTCACATATCATAAGCATCTATCAATATTCAACTCATATAATTCTATTCGACATACACTTCTATCTACCCTTCATTTTACCCAAATCCGATTAACGGATTGAAAGTTACGCTAATAACAAGTAAATATCGAACATATAGACCGACAATCAACCATCGAGTCACATATAGCACATAACACGTCAAAAAATAATTGATATATTATTTATAAAGAAGTCTCGGGTCATAAACAGGCTTTCGGGTATTAAAAATGATTTTTAAAACATTTTTCGGAATTAAAACGGGTCGTTGGATCAATTTCAGAGTAATAAACAGGGTTCGGTTGGCCAAATCTGGCTTCAAAACAATTTTATAATAATTATCGAGCCTTGAAAACAATTTAAAATAATATTTTAAAGCTCGAAACTATTTTTCAGAATTTTTTTAAATCATTTTTAAATAATTAAATCTAATTAAATAATTATTTAAAATCAATTAATAATTAATTAAATCAATTAATCAATTATTTTTGAATTAATAGACCAATTAATCAATTAAATACTAACTGAAATTAATTAAATAATTAATCCAAATTTATTTTTGAATTAAAAATAATTTTTGGAATTAAAATAATAATTTTTGGAATTTTTAGAAATTAAAAACGAATTTTTATAATTAAATAAATAGAAAATATGATTTTTAAATAATTTAGAAACAGGAATCCAGTTTTTGAAACTTCTGGAAACCTCAGGGACTAATCTGTACCTTCTTCAAAAGTTCAGGGGCATGTTTGCAATTTTGAAGCCCCCGTCGTCGGCTCACCGGAGTGTGGTCGGAGAACACGATTCCGACCACCTCAGGTCACCAAACTCTCCAGAATTGGAGTACAGATTACCAAGAACACATACATACAATCAAAACACATAACCTATTACGGGATTGGCCGGAAAATGGCCGGGAAATGAAGAACACCGGCGAACTTTCAAAAGACAACTCCCTTCGATTCATTAATCCTCTATTAACGAGCTATACACCAATAGATTGCAAATTTCATAAGGAACACAACCCACTATAATACAATAGCTAATAACCTCTAAATCAAAAAGCCCCAAATTTCAATTAAGAACATTCATACGGGTTATAAACCCTAATTTCAAAATTTGAAAATCAAACTCAATTTTGAACATGTTATTGAACTCCAAATCAGTCATATAATATATCAAAATCATCAGGAGAACAAGCTCTACGACATGCAATCATCAAATCATTCAAACAATCATCCGAACAAAAATTCATATTTTTAATCAAAATAATTCAAAAATAAATAAAAATATAGAAAATAAACCTTGATTTCTGCAATAAAACGGATTCCAGAATCTGATAGTACTCCTCAAACCCTTCGTTTTGGTTACTCAAGCTTTGAAAACAAAGATTACTAACACCTTCGAATTGCTGTTTGATTCTCAGAAAGGTTTATGAATATAGGAATTTTCTCTGGAAAATTATATAATTACTGTTTGCAAATGATTTTTGATACGGAATAAAATACGGTTAAGGCTATTTATAATTACAGAAAATTAGTATCCCGTTGGATCATTCCAGATACAAAATGGTACGTTTATTTATAAAAACTGATCCAAACGGTACCGGCTTTCGGGATAATTATCCAAACCAGTACAATTTGTACTGCGGTCTTGGTCTCAGCGCCTGGTTACACGTATTACGAGGTGATAATTGTGATAGTTTAATAAAAAGATCCCGTTTATCGAAAATACGAGTTTTATTGATTTACCGAAACGAATAATGTATCGAAAATGTTGCGCCGGGACCCGCGCAGGACAAACCGTACGCCGGATCGAAAAAGTTGAAACATGGAAAATGCTCGGAATATTGCAATTGGGTTAGGAAGGAGTTCTCCGAAGAGTTTCGGGTTATAAAAACGTAAAAACGGATGACGTCGGTTGGTTCCCGATTGTATAAAATAGTTTTTAAATACTCGGAAAAAGATTTTATAAAATCCATATGTTTCCTATAAAATCATAAATCAACATAAAAATAATTAGGAAGATATGACAATTATCTATATTTTATTTTGGACATATACAAATTAAAATACTCAATTAATATTATTTTTAAACATCCAAACACATTTATCACTTAACAAGAAATTCACAGAATAAACACTGAACATTCATAATAATTATTTATTAGCAAAAATAATTACACGATATATCCCGGATATTACATCCTTCCCCTTAAAAGGATTCTGTCCTCAGAATCTCCTAAGAAAACAAATGAGGGTACTTTGCTCTCATTTCACTTTCTAACTCCCAGGTTGACTCTTCAACCTTTGGGTTTCTCCACAATACTCTTACTAGCTTTACCACTTTATTTCTCAATACTTTCTCTCTTTCCTCTAGAATTTCTATCGGACTCTCTACATATGACAAGTCTTCCTGAAGCTCTATTGGCTTATATTCTATTACATTCCTAAAGTCTGGATTATACTTCTTAAGCATCGATACGTGAAAAACATTGTGAATGTGCTCCATGTGCGGAGGTAACGCCAACTCGTAAGCTACTTTGCCAATGCGCTTTAGAATCTCAAAAGGTCTGACATATCTTGGGCTCAGTTTTCCTTTCTTTCCAAATCTCGTTAATCCCTTCCACGGTGATACTTTTAGTAATACCAAATTCCCTTCTTCGAATTCCATGTCCTTCCTTGATTGATCTGCATATTTCCTTTGACGGTCTTGTGCTGCTATCAATCTCTTCTGGATAACTTCAACAACTTCCTTTATCTGCTGTACTAATTCCGGTCCAAATATTTTGCGTTTTCCTACCTCGTCCCAATGCACTGGAGATCTGCATTTGCGTCCGTAAAGAGCTTCGTAGGGTGGCATCCCAAAACTGGCGTGATAACTGTTGTTGTAAGCAAATTCTACGAGAGGTAAATGCTCGTCCCAACTTCCTTTGAAATCAATAGCACAAACACGTAACATGTCGTCGATTGTCTGGATCGTTCTTTAACTCTGGCCATCTGTTTGTGGATGGTAAGCCGTACTCATATTCAGTCTCGTTCCCAAACATTCTTGAAAACTCTTCCAAAATCTTGAATTAAATCTTGGATCTCGATCAGATACGATAGACACAAGAACTCCATGACGAACTACAATTTCCTTCAGGTACATATGGACCAACTTGTCGAGTGAAAATCTTTCATTTATAGGCAGAAAATGAGCTGACTTGGTAAGTCTATACACTATAACCCAGATGGCATCATGATTAGCTTTTCTCCTTGGTAATCCAACTATGAAATCCATGGCAATATGCTCCCACTTCCACTTTGGAATTTCCAATGGCTGTAGCAATCCACTTGGTCTCTGATGCTCTGCTTTAACTCTCTGACATGCATAACATCTGCTAACCCATTCCGCAATTTCCCTCTTCATATCTGGCCACCAATAATTTTCCTTTAAATCTCTGTACATTTTGGTACTCCCTGGATGGATTGAATACCTTGAACTATGAGCTTCCTGTAAAATTTCATTCTTCAACTCCATTACTGGTGGAATCCAAATTCTAGAAGAAAACATATGAATACCTTGATCGTCCTTTTGCGTGCACAATTCTTCACCTACCAAACGATTTATGTCCTGATCCATTACTTCTTCTTGACACTTCTTTATCTTCTCTAATAACTTCGGCTGGAAAGTCATACTATACACTTTCGCTTCATCAGGCTTGCAAACTCTAATCTCCAATTCCAGTTTCTGAAATTCCTTATATATTTCTTCGGGTACTGATAACACATTTAATTTTTCCTTCCGACTCAACGCGTCCGCTACAACGTTCGCTTTATCGGGATGATAATTAATTGTACAGTCGTAATCCTTGATCAATTCTAACCATCTCCTCTGTCTCATATTAAGCTCCTTTTGTGTGAATATGTATTTCAAACTTTTGTGATCCGTGTAAACCTCGAATTTTTCTCCATATAAATAATGTCTCCAAATTTTCAAAGCGAAAACTATGGCTGCTAGCTCCAAATCATGAGTAGGATATTTCTGTTCGTGTGGTTTCAGTTGCCTTAACGCATACGCAATCACCTTCTCGTGCTGCATCAGAACACATCCGAGTCCTTTATGAGATGCATCGCTATAAATTACAAAATTCCCTTGATCGTCGGGAAGTGACAATACAGGTGCCGTGATTAATCTTTGCTTCAATTACTGAAAACTCACTTCACATTTATCATTCCATATAAACTTTTCATTCTTCCGTGTAAGCTTTGTCAATGGTATTGCAATTCTTGAGAAATTTTGAACAAATCGACGATAATATCCTGCTAATCCCAAGAAACTTCTTACCTCTGTTGGTGTTCTCGGTCTTTCCCAATTTGTAATTGCTCCAATCTTTGTTGGGTCCCCTTTGATCCCTTCATTACTGACTATGTGTCTTAAGAACTGAACCTCTTGTAGCCAAAATTCACACTTCGAGAATTTAGCATATAACTTTTTTTCCTTAAAATCTCCAAAGTTATTCTTAAATGTACTGCATGATCCTCTTCTGTCTTTAAATAAATCTAAATATCGTCTATGAACACAATAACAAACTTGTCCAAATATTCCTTGAAAATTCTGTTCATCAGATCCATAAACGCTTCCGGGGCATTGGTCAATCCAAAAGACATCACTAAAAATTCATAATGTCCATACCTCGTCCTGAAAGCTGTCTTTGGTATATCTTCTGGCTTAATCTTTAGTTGACGATATCCCGATCTTAAGTCGATCTTGGAGAAGTGCTTGGCTCTCTTCAATTGGTCAAACAAATCATCAATTCTGGGTAACGGGTACTTGTTCTTGATTGTAAGCTTGTTGAGCTCCCGATAATCAATGCACAGTCTTATGCTTCCATCCTTCTTCTTCAAAAATAGTACCGGTGCACCCCACGGGGATACACTGGGTCTGATTACTCCTTTCTCTAACAGCTCTTGCAATTGCTTTGCTAGTTCCTTCATCTCAACGGGTGCCATTCTGTACGGGGCCTTGGATACTGGTTCTGTTCCAGGTGCTAAGTCAATCGCAAATTTAATTTCTCTATCTAGAGGAAGTCCTGGTAACTCATCGGGAAACATGTCTGAAAATTCATTAACTACTGGAATATCTTCAAGTTTTGCTGGATCCTGACTTATATCAATCACATATGCAACGAAATGCTCGCATCCTTGTCATAGTAACTTCTTGGCTTGAATCATCGTTAAGAACTTCTTTGCTTACTTCTGGCCCTTGAACGTTACTATCCTTTCGTCTGGCGTCTTCACCATTACCTTCTTATTTCGACAATCTATCTGGGCATTGTGCTTAGATAACCAATCCATTCCTAAAATAACGTCAAATTCTACTAACTTAAATGGTATCAAATCTACACAAAACTTACTACCGGAAATCTCAATCTCACAATTCCCACAAACTTGATCAACAAATACACGTTCTTGATTTTCTAATTCCACGGTCATTATTTCATTTAGATACTCAACTGGAAAATTTAACTTACTAACAAAATCTCGAGAAACAAACGATCGAGTTGCTCCCAAATCTACTAACACTTTGGCACATAAAGAATTTATATTAAGCGTACCTGCCACGACATCAGTATCCTGGATAGCGTCCTTTACAGACATATCAAAAACTCTAGCCCTTGGAGTCTCATTCACTGCTGAGGTAGATCCTATAATCCTTAATGCCTTACTGACTGGGGCTTGTGTCTTGCAATCCCTGGCTATATGTCCTGGCTTCCCACATTTAAAGCACGTAAATCCAATAGCTGGAACCTTCACTGTTGGATTCCGGATAGGCTGATCCTTGTTTGCTGGCTCTCTCGCTGGCTGATTTCGGCACTCTCTCGAATAGTGCCCTTTCTGATTACACTTGAAACAAACCACATTCAACTTATTACAAACTCCTCCATGTTTCTTCCTACATACCTGACAATCTGGAAAAGTTAACCTTAACTGATTCGGCTGATTCACATTGGCTGGACGGTTGCCCTGAACTCCGTCGCCTGCGTTTTGTCTCTTGAAATTAAAATTTCTCCCTGGCTGAAACTTGCCCTTCTTAAAATTTGGAAACTTCCCTGATTGTGACCGACCTTCATTCCCTTCAAATTTTCTTTTCTTACTCTCCTTCTCCTTCCGGGACATCTCGCTCTCTGTCTCTGCGATCATGGCCTTCTGTACGACTCCTGCATAGGTATCCAGTTCAAATATAGCTACCTTCCCTCTGATCCATGGCTTCAGACCTTGCTGAAATCTCTTAGCCTTCTTCCTGTCAGTATCCACATATGACGGCACATACCTTGACAACTTTTCAAACTTACTTTCATAATCCGCCACCGATATATTTCCTTGCTTTAACTCTAGAAACTTCAGTTCCATCTGATCCTGAACAAACTGAGGAAAATACTTTTCTAAAACCAATTCCTTAAACGTCTCTCAAGTAATAACATATGTTCCTTCCAATGTCTTCACAGTTTCCCACCAATAGGTGGCTTCATTCATCAAATAATAGCTTGCAAACTCAATTTTCTGTTTTTCCTTTACTTTCACTAAAGCAAACGACTTCTCTATTTCCTTTAACCAAACATTTGCTTCAATTGGTTCTAAGGAACCCTTGAATTATGGCGGATTTACTGCCTGAAAAGTTTTGAAAGTTACCTGGGGATTGGTCTGTCTTTGTTGTTGTTGTGCCAGGTGAACTGTTTGTTGGGCCAAGATTTGAAGAATCTGGCCTATTGATGGATCTATGGGTCCTGGGTTCACATTCTGGTTTGTATCATCTTGGTTATTATTGTTGTTGTTGTTGGTTTCTTCATTCTGGGTGTTGGTACAGGTATTTCTTCTGGGAGGCATTTTTCTGTAAAGAATCAAACAACTTATTTAGCTTTTAAATCAAATTCTTTGCATAAAAGAAAAGTTTTGTAGAGCATAAATATCTCTTTTTGAAAATAGTTATAACAGTTGAACTAAGTAAATTGCATGCTTCTTTACAGAATATAAACAGTTATGAGAACAGGGTACATGTTATCACAGGGGTATAACTGGTGCAATAAATAAGGTAAAGTAAAACATGTGCAATAAAGTAAATGACAATACTAGAAAGGAAAAAGGTACTGATATATATGGATCAAAAGTTTTAGGTAGTACAAGCGTAAAGACGCTTCAGAAGCAAGAACAAAAGGGTACAACAAACCTATTCACTAGTCAACAGATCTAATCTATGAATATAACCCAAAAGTCTACTGATACATACTACACACTACTGTACATACTATACAACCATAAAAACACTGATCAGCATCTCCATCTCTGGATCTCTGAGTCATGGCAAGTCTGGACCTCCAATCTCCTCAAGCTCCTCTAGAACCCACTTAGCCCACTCAACTAGAAAATCAGGGGTGATGTCCTCATGTGTAGCCTCAGCAATCCTCACATCAGCTGCTCTACGAAACACTTGAAGCCCTCCCTGAGTCACCTCTCACCACTCCCAACCTCTCTGGTACGCATGATATGTAATAACTCCTGAATCTGACCCTGTAGGAATCGCTGATCCATAAGGCAAGCCTCAAACTGATGATATGGAACAGGATAAGAAGAGAACTTGAAAGGTACTCCTGTAACTGAATGACCAGTAAAGCCTGAATCAGCAGGTGGGGGTCCTCTGATAGGTGGCCTCATGCCTGGGGGTGGAATAGCCTGCAGTGGTACGGGCTGCTACACAGGTGGAGGTAGAATAGCCAACACTGGTGGAACAACATGATGTAGAGCTGAAGATGGTACTCCAACTGAAGGCTCTGAGTGATCTGCTGATACGGGGATGAAAGAGTCGGCCATCGCTGCTATCTGAAATCATATCACAATATAAGAATCTCGAACCACGACACGAATCATACTAATACCTATTATACCTATCACTCAACCTCTCGACGTTCTATTTTTTCTATTTCTTACTTCTAATCCTAACCCTCTACCCAACCCCGTCAACATAGGCTTGTGTCAGTGACTTATAACCTGTAGCTCTGATACCAAACCTGTGGCACCCTCCAAACCCGGGTTAGAAGTTTGGGGTCCACACACACACACACCTTATTTATAACCTGCTTATAAAAATAATAAAGATAATAATAATATGCAGTGAACCTACTTACCAACTACCACGAAACGTAACAGGTTAAAGTATGCACACAAGCCAAACACACACTTTTTACAAACGTCCAAATCCTCACTATTCAAGCTCAGAACTGAGTATTAAACATTATTACAAACTTTTACAAACTTAAATTATCTCAAAAGATGCCTACTAGCTTAACTCGATCAACCTGAACCCCTAGCTCTCGCACTGGACTGGGGATCCTCGCTATCAACTGGTTCCTTCTTAACTGGAAAAGAACATAAACAACATCGCATAAATGAGCTGACTAGCTCAGCAAGTCACAATGATAGAACTGAGAATAATGATCATCAAGTGAAAAGGGTTATGATACCAAGTGAACAATGAATTATGATTTAGAATTGGATATTATATTTTCATTTAAAAAACCAAGGTTAGGCTACTAATCAGTCACGCACTAACCCCGAGCAAAGCACACAACACCGCTCTAACTACTGGATCCAAGGCACACATTGGCATAACTTGACCATTTATATGGTCTGACTACGAATCTGGTCCATAATTTTATAAAAACAATCCAATTCTATAATAACAGAATAAACAATGTAAAGCAATAAACAGAATCATAAACAACACTGAATGTTCGATAATGAAATGGTTTCAACCTTTACAAGGGATCAGTATGGCAAGTTCAAAGCTTGACTGTTAGGTAATGAAAGAATTGGATAACAAAGGAATCAATGTTTCAGGGTTATCAGGAATTGGTCTTTCAAAGCATTAGGTACAATGGTTTAAGTATGTAAGTAACTCGATTCAGTGTTTGGTATTTAGTTTGTATGTATTTCTGGAGTAGTATCGTATATTTGTGGTTCGTATTTGGGTGTACAACAATCAATGGTTTAGAAAGAATAAGGTTTACGGGTCAAGATCAATAACTGGAATCAGGTGTGACGGCCTCAACCCCGGGGTCAGGAGTTGACGTCACCAAATACCATAACCAAAATATAAATAACAAGATTATTATTAAATTATACTAACTTGACCCCAAACAAAGATCCGATCCAGGTTCAAGTATAATTCAGATTCTCATTATTACAAGCCCTTTATTCAACATCTAATAGACACTAAGTTTATTCAGCAACTCCTCAGACCTCATGGCCTGATACAAACTACCTCAGAGGAGCTGGGTCCAGTAGGGGCAGGAACATGGGTCTGTCTGACTGGTCTTCTAGGCATTTGCGGAATATACATAACAGTTTGCAAGGGTGAGCATAATCGCTCAGCAATACCAAAATATGAATAACGGAATAAAACAGTAATGTAACAGTAATAAGAATAGAGCTGTAATCATGATATCAACATTATATAATGAAAATCAGAGATAACTGGATATCACTAACTAACATGCTTTATCAAAACAACATAGTAGTGTGCTGTGTAAATACCAGAGTCCAATTTTAGCATGCTAATCACATTTATAAAACCGCTGTATCAATTATTCATGCCCTTACGGGAATCACAAATCCAAATCAGATACGTAGCGGATATGTGAAGACAGCTGATTAGGCTATCAACACCAGACGGCTCTAACTTCCATCCAATTTACCTATTCCGGAACTCAGAGAATAGCTAGGTCTCTGACCTGCTGGACTAATCGGTTTTATAGTGCGCGCAACCGAATTAGCCTCTTACGCCACCTCAATAGGCCTACTCTGGCCCTAATGTATCTCATATCTGACCGTTTTATCCAATTTTCAAAACACTTGTACCTATCTCATTTTCAAAATCATTTATTTAACCATCACACATATAAAATCCATTTCGCAAATCATTTCATTCGAGATAGGTACCTTTCAAAGTTACTTTTCCCCAAAAACAATTTGAAAACAGTGATTTATAACTACAGGGATACGTAACTTAAAACGTTTCTGTTACATTACGAAAATAAAGCATTTAGCTATTCATATGCACTGAACCATAAAAGAATGGTCAGGGGTACTTGCCTTGCAACGCTTTACAAAACCATAAGTAGCTTTCACGCTGACTTTGATCCTGGGAAACTCGATTGGGATCTACAAATATAGAATATCCTAATTAGTTATACCGACATGCTTGATATCCTCAAATCCTAATAACCCAAATCCGACAACCCGACTCGTATTATTATTATACACATAATCACGTAATCACATCTCTGGAACATAAATAGAGGTAACACGTAGAACATAATTATGTACATTTACAATATGTTTTTAGAAAATTTTGGCAGCATCTTATTTGTTTATAAGACTACCCGTTGATTACAATCGACGTCAATAATCCACAACAATCCCCAATATAACTTCATTATTTTATACAACATACATCCCAACATTATTCGAAATTAATTATTTAGGTCCGAAAATATTTTACGTAATCAATTTATTTATTTATAGAATTTAGGACTCAGAACATCGTCATCACCGTCCACTGTTGACTCATCGAAGTTCATCGTCAACGGCGGCACAATTTATTGGCGCCCGATATAATACGGGTTCCCAAATAAATTATACCGCTTAATATTATTTTTCCTGCCTCGAAATTTTTTATTTCACGAATGATACTCATTTATTTCCCTGCAGAAAATTAAATAAAAAATCAATTTACAATAACCAATCTGCTGCGTAAACAGGCCCAACAAAAGGCCCAAATAATCAAATTCAACTACACACCACTAGCCTCACTATTAGAGGCCCAACATCAACAGCCAGGCCCAAGTTTAACAGGCCCAACTGCAAACCGGTCAAGCCCAGCAAGGAAACCAGCCCAACAGAACACAAAGCATCGCACACACGCGGCCACGCGCCGCCACAACACACACACACAAACACTGGCACACACACACATGCAAATTGAACACACACAATACACACACTTATATATATATACCAATCAAGACAAAGCTATAATCGAACAAGAAGAAACAGCCGGGAAAGTACCGGAAGAATTACCGGAAACGGTGACGGGCGAGCAACGCCAGGAAGGAAAACAGAGCAGAGAGGAAGAAAGAAAAAGAGAGACTGAGAAACGAGAGATTAAGATTTTGAAAGAGAGAACAAGAATAGAGAGTAGAGAGTAGAGAGACTCAAAGAGTACAGTGAACAACCAGGGGGGTTTGTTTCTTTTCTTTTTTTTTTGTTAACAGATGTTGCAACATAAAGCATAGCACGTGTCCCCGGTTAATAAGAAACTGATGCGTAAAATTTAAGATAGATACGGAGATTCTGTAGCTCGGTTTTGTCCTGAAACTCGAATTTAACGGACAAAGGTACACGAGAAATAATCCCAAAAAATTATGAAAATAATCTTAAAATGTCATAAATATCCCGAAGTTTATACAACATAAGTTTCAAAATTTTTAAAACAATTTTTAAGGTGTGCTTTGTACCCGCTTTTTAACAAATAACGAAATGATGCGCGGGTGAAACGATTCCCGAAAATTTTCAAAATAATTTTAAAATTTTCAGAATATTTTAAATTTCATAAAATATGAGTTTCATAATTTTTGAAGATTTCCATAATTAAATATGGATTTTATAACCAAACATACTCAGAAAATCATTTAAAAATAAATAATTAATAAAATATTGATTTCTCAACTTTATAAAGTCCTAAAAATAATTATCAAAGTTATAAAATTATAAAACCAATTTTAAAGACAATCCAATTATCTATAGAATTAAAACTGTAATAAAATTAATTTTACAAACGAAATAAAATCATATAACTCACCAATAAATCACAAAATTCAATCCCACATATCCACAAATCATAAATAATTAAATAACAATCAGTAACTGCTGCCAAAACCAGTACACATCTTTTTTTAATTATTCAAATCTTTATTACACTTTTAAATAATAAAAAGAAAAATAGACGAGTCGTTATATCAGGGTTTTGGGTTCAGTGCTTCAAAGCACTTGCAATATAAAACAGGACTATCAATCAACTACAATATATCTCGAGAAAGTTGAGAACACTTGCCTAGTACTAGCTTGCTATACTGCACTAACTTCCAATCACAACCGTCTACTCCTCGACTATCTGTTTCCCTTTCCTACGCCTTGCCTCTTCTGGTCACATATCATAAGCATCTATCAATATTCAACTCATACGATTCTATTCGACATACACTTCTATCTACCCTTCGTTTTGCCCAAATCTGATTAACGGATTGAAAGTTACGCTAATAACAAGTAAACATCGAACATATAGATCGATAGTCAACCATCGAGTCACATATAGCACATAACACGCCAAACAATCAATGATATATTATTTATAAAGAAGTCTCGGGTCATAAACAGGCTTTCAGGTATTTAAAATGATTTTTAAAATATTTTTCGGAATTAAAACGGGTCGTTGGATCAATTTCAGAGTAATAAACAGGATTCGGTTGGCCAAATCTAGCTTCAAAACAATTTTATAATAATTATCGAGCCTTGAAAACAATTTAAAATAATATTTTAAAGCTCGAAACTATTTTTCGGAATTTTTTAAAATCATTTTTAAATAATTAAATCAAATTAAATAATTAATTAAAATCAATTAATAATTAATTAAATCAATTAATCAATTAATTTTTGAATTAATTGACCAATTATTCAATTAAATATTAACTGAAATTAATTAACTAATTAATCCAGATTTATTTTTGAATTAAAAATAATTTTTGAAATTAAAATATTAATTTTTGGAATTTTCAGAAATTAAAAACGATTTTTTATAATTAAAATAAATAGAAAATATGATTTTTAAATAATTTAGAAACAGGAATCCAGTTTTTGAAACTTCTGGAAACCTCAGGGACTAATCTGTATCTTCTTTAAAAGTTCAGGGGTCTGTTTATAATTTTGCAGCCCCCGCCGTCGACTCACCAGAGTGTGGCCGGAGAACACGAGTCCGGCCACCTCAGGTCACCAAACTCTCCAGAATTGGAGTACAGATTACCAAGAACATATATATACAATTAAAACACATAACCTATTACGGGATTGGCCGAAAAATGGTCGGGAAATGAAGACCACCGGCGAACTTTCAAAAGACAACTCCCTTTGATTCATTAATCCTCTGTTAACGAGCTATACACCAATCGATTACAAATTTCATAAGGAACACAACCCACTATAATACAACAGCTAATAACCTCTAAATCCAAAAGCCCCAAATTTCAATTAAGAATATTCATACGGGTGATAAACCCTAATTTCAAAATTCGAAAATCAAACTCAATTTTGAACATGTTATTGAACTCCAAATCAATCATATAATATATCAAAATCATCAGGAGAACAAGCTCTACAACATGCAGTCATCAAATCATTCAAACAATCATCCGAACAAAAATTTATATTTTTAATCAATATAATTCGAAAATAAATAAAAATATAGAAAATACACATTGATTTCTGCAGTAAAACGGATTCCAGAATCTGATAGTACTCCTCAAACCCTTCGTTTTGGTTACTCAAGCTTTGAAAACAAAGATCACTAACACCTTCGAATTACTGTTTGATTCTCAGAAAGGTTTATGAATATAGGAATTTTCTCTGGAAAATTATATAATTACTGTCTACAAATGATTTTTGATACGGAATAAAATACGGTAAAGGCTATTTATAATTACGGAAAATTAGTATCCCGTTGGATCATTCCAGATACAAAATGGTACGTTTATTTATAAAAACTGATCCAAACGGTACCGGTTTTTGAGATAATTATCCAAACTAGTACAATTTGTACTGCAGTCTTGGTCTCAGCGCTTGGTTACACGTATTACGAGGTGATAATTGTGATAGTTTAATAAAAAGATCCCGTTTATTGAAAATACGAGTTTTATTGATTTACCGAAACGAATAATATATCGAAAATGTTGCGCCGGGACCCGCGCAGGACAAACCGTACGCCGGATCGAAAAAGTCGAAACATGGAAAATGCTCGGAATATTGCAATTAGGTTAGGAAGGAGTTCTCGGAAGAGTTTCGGGTTATAAAAACGTAAAAACAGATGACATCGGTTGGTTCCCGATTGTTTAAAATAGTTTTTAAATACTCGGAAAAAGATTTTATAAAATCCATATGTTTCCTATAAAATCATAAATCAACATAAAAATAATTAGGAAGATATGACAATTATCTATATTTTATTTTGGACATATACAAATTAAAATACTCAATTAATATTATTTTTAAACATCCAAATAGATTTATCACTTAACAAATAATTCACAGAATAAACACTGAACATTCATAATAATTATTTATTAGCAAAAATAATTACACGATATATCCCGGATATTACAATATGATTCTGTGGACATATCATTTATGGCATCATTACACTTATCTTTAGAAAGATGTGCTAGGTTTATAGTGATTACCTGATTGCTTGAGAACTGACCTCTGCTTCATCTGATTTGGCCATCAGAGCTTGGTTGACATAGCTTGTTTCTTCATCTTCATCTTCCCCATCTGCTTCACAGTCATTTTCCTGAGTCAAGAAAGCCTTTTCCTTTTGTTTGAGCAATTCAAAGTATTTCTTTTATAATCCACTGGCTCAAACCTCTTTTTCTCAAAGTTAGGCTTTCTACATTCATTGGTAAAATGTCCATTCAAGCCACATTTGAAATATTTGAATTTTGACTTGTCCACCATGTTTCTGTTTGGCTTGGTTGCTCTAAAATTCTTTTTGAATTTGAGCTAGGCAAATCTTCATTGATAGGAAAGGCAGATTGTAATAACTCAAATTTTTGAGACTTTGTAAAACGTTTGATGAATAGTAATCATGACAATCGGGAAAAACATTTTAGCCCACATTATATTGTGCATGGGAAATTTGGTTTCCGAGTCGATAACGTGATTGTACGTACCAAAGAAGAGTATGTAAATACTATTAGTTTTCGAAGAAAATGAACTTTGAAAAAATGATCGTATCTACGAACCGTCAAGGAATACGAGAAGAACAATATAATTACAAATCTAAAATCATATAAATTCAAACCCAAGTAAAAGGCTTCAAATCGTAAAGGACGTATAAGAAAGGATTTATCCCGCGAACCGCCTACGAGGATTTATTACGAAAACAAATAAGCGACCGAGGGAACACGAAAGTGAATAAATAAAACTTATCAAGCCATGCTAACCATGTAAGCTATGTAAGATAAAAAGTAACCATGGTTAATAACCAAATAGTGGCCTGCCTAGAGGACATGATGACCTAGCTAGTAAATAGTGACATGAATAGTAACTAAGGTACTAAGCTAGTATTATAGCTTGGAAAATAGGAAAGCTATCTAGATTGGATGAGATATACAATCCTAGGATTATATACTAGAAGATTTATCAGTTTTTCAAGAAGCGACCAAGGCAAGCAACAAAGAAAACACTCTCCTCTCTCTTAAAAGCTCTATTCGGCAATTTCAAGAAGGAAGAAATCAAATTCAAAAACTCCACTTCAAGCCATGGAAAAATTCTATAATTAATTCCTAAGCTTCCTACATACTAAATTAAGGTAAATTAAAGTTTAGAGAACATTTCATTAAGGTTTGAATGGTGAAATAACTCCATTAAAGTGATGATGAATAGTGTAGACCAGTAATTGTTACGACCGACATTTTGTGTAATATTATTTGCGAACTCTATATAATATTAGAGTCGAATATAAAAATATTTATTCATTTTGCATTTGTGTGAATGGAATTTGCTGCATTATAGATGAGGAAGAGTATATCGAAGAAGAGGCTGAGGATACCCATCAGGAAGGGAATCCCGTGAATGAGTTTATGGAACTTTTAAGGGCAAATCTGAACCAACAACCTATTCCTCCATAGTCGCATATTTCCCAACAGACTGCGGCAATTGCCTTTAGGGCATTCAAATCCCTAAAACCCCCAAAGTTTCTAGGGTCTGCCGACCCCGTTGAGGCACAGGCCTGGCTCAAGGAAATAGAAAAGTCCTTCGAAATACTAGGTGTGGAAGAACGACACAAGACTATTTTTTCCTCTTACATGCTGAAAGGGGAGGCTAACTACTGGTGGGAGTCCAAGCGAAACCTCGAGACTGATGCTGTGATTCCATGGGATAGATTTACCCGATTTTTCTTAGACAAGTTTTTCCCTAGGTTATGAAAACTCAGATGGAGATTATGTTTCTAGAGTTGAAACAAGACAAGATGACTGTGGCAGAGTAAGAGTCCAAGTTTACTGAGTTATCACGATTTGTTCCTGAGTTTGTGAATACCGAGGAGAAGGAAGCGCGAAGGTTTTAGCTTGGTCTGAAACAGTGGATCCAGAACCGAGTGGCAGTACTAGAGCTAACAGATTATGCCACCTTAGTGCAGAAAGCGTCGATTGTTGAAGCTGGTAGTGAACAAAGTTTGAAAGAAAAGGAAAATAGGAAAAGGAAGATAGGGAGTCAAGGAGGAGGAGGAGGAACCGGGAACAAGAGCCTTCCAAGCAGGTTTATCAGGGGAGTGGTTTCTCAACCTGCAAGAGGCCCCGGATTTAGAAAGGCCCCAAGTGAGAGTGTTGTCCAGGGCGGCGGACCATCTAGGGCAACATTTCATAGCCAACCCCGCGCCCCAATACTGGAATGTCAAATATATGGAAAAAGACACCTTGGAGTGTGTAACCAGGCGAGAACCCCTCTAAAATGCTATAGGTGTGACCAAATCAGACACCTTGCCAACAACTGCACTCGACCCAACGTGACGTATTTCCAATATGGGAAGGTAGGGCAATGAGGAAGGATTGCCCGATATTAAACCCCCAGCCTCGGGGATGAGCAGAGCTGCATCCAACCGGCTCCCAACTACTAGGACTTTCAACATGACCGTTCAGGACGCTGTCCGGAACACTGACGTGATAGCAGGTACCCTTCTGTTAAATTCCGAACATGCAAATGTCCTATTTGATTCTGGAGCGACCAAGTCATTTATATCTCAAGATTTTGCTAAAAAGTTAAAACTTAACGCAATACCCTTACGTGAGGTATTACAAGTGGAAATAGCAAACAAAGAAATAATTCCTGTAAATCAAGTACACCCTAAATGCAAGTTAAAATTAGAAGGGAAAGTCTTCGAGGTTGACTTAATCCCGTTTACATTAGGAGAATTCGATATAATCTTAGGAATGGATTGGTTATCCAGTAATGGAGCGCAAATAGATTGTGAGCGAAAGAGAGTAAAGATAAGAGTGCAAAATGGAAAGGAAATAGTGTTCAAAGGTCAGCAACATACCCAAAAATTTCTGACCATGCTCCAGGCAAAGAGATTGTTAAAGAAAGGTAACGAGGCCTACTTGGCTTATATGCTGATACCAAGAAGGAAGTTCACGACATACAGGACATACCCGTAGTGAATGAATTCGAGGATATGTTTCCAGAGAACTTACCAGGATTGCCACCCGATAGAGAAATAGAATTTGCTATAGAACTAGCACTAGGGATGACACCAGTATCCAAGGCCCCTTATAGGATAGCCCCAGTTGAGATGAAGGAACTAGCTTCTCAACTGCAAGAGTTATTAGATAACGGGATGATAAGACCCAGTGTGTCGCCATGGGGAGCGCCAGTGCTGTTCGTAAAGAAAAAGGATGGCAGTATGAGATTATGCATAGACTACCGGGAGTTGAATAAGCTGAATATCAACAATAGGTACCCTCTCCCCTGGATTGATGACCTATTCGACCAACTCAAGGGTGTTGTACACTATTCCAAAATAGATTTGAGGACATGATATCACCAGTTGAAAATTAAACCTGAGGATATAGCAAAGACTGCTTTTTGCACTAGGTATGGACACTATGAATTCTTAGTCATGTCGTTTGGGCTAACTAGTGCACCCGCAACCTTTATGGATTTGATGAACAGAGTGTTCAAAAAGTACCTAGATATATGTATGATAGTTTTCATAGATGATATTCTAATCTACTCAAAGACAGAGCAAGAACACGCAGAACATTTGAGTATAGTTTTAGAAATCTTGAGGAATGAGAAATTATATGCCAAGTTCTCAAAATGCGAGTTTTGGTTAAAGGAAGTTCAGTTCTTAGGACATGTGGTGAGTAGCAAAGGAATTTTAGTCGACCCCGCCAAGATAGAGGTGGTATCCAATTGGGAAAGACCGACTACCCCAACCGAGGTTAGGAGTTTTGTGGGTTTAGCAGGATATTACCGGAGGTTCATGCAAGACTTTGCCAAGATAGATGGCCCATTGACTAGACTTACCCTCAAAACGGAAAAGTTCGTATGGACAGAGAAATATGAGGAAAGCTTTTAGGAACTAAAAAGGAGGTTGGTGTCAGCACCAGTGCTCACTCTTCCCGATGGAAAGGGAGAGTTTATGATATACAGCGATGCTTCGCACAAAGGACTAGGATGTGTGCTTATGCAGCACAGAAAGGTTATTGTGTATGCCTCTCAGCAGTTGAAGGAATATGAGGTCAGGTACTCAACCCACGATCTAGAGTTAACAGCCATAGTGTTTGCCCTCAAAATTTAGAGGTACTACTTGTACGGTGAGAAATGTAAGATTTACACAGACCATAAGAGACTCAAGTATATTTTTACTCAGAACGAACTGAACATGAGACAAAGGAGGTGGTTAGAATTGATTACGGACTATGACTGTGAAATTTTGTATCACCCGGGTAAAGCCAATGTGGTGGCTGACGCCCTCAGTAGAAAAGAGAGACTCAAAATGATGATGACATATGAGGAGTTAGTTAAGGAATTTGAAAAGATGGAAATTGACGTGAGAATGACCAGTAAAGAAACAGAAGGATTATTTGAGATTAATCTAGTGCTGAAACTGAATGAAAAGATATGAAAGTGTCAGGAAAAGAAGATGAATGAAGAAAGAGAAACATTGACCGGTGAGGAAATCAGACGGGAGAAGGATGAGAAAGGGATCATGAGGTATGCATCCCGAATTTGGATTCCAAATGTGCAAGAATTAAAGGATGAGCTGCTGCATGAAGGATACAGCTCTAGATATTCGATCCACCCAGGAAATACGAAAATGTACCGTGACCTTAAGGAATATTATTGGTGGCCTAACATGAAAAGAGAAGTAGCAGAGTGGGTCAGCAAGTGCTTGACATGCCAGAGAGTGAAGGCTGAACATCAGCGACCGAGTGGACTATTACGGCCCCTGGAAATTCCAGAATGGAAATGGGAGCATATAGCTATGGATTTTGTGACAGGCCTACCAAGAACGAAAACCAATCACGATGCCATATGGGTTATCATAGATGGACTGACCAACTCCGTGCACTTCCTGCCGATCAATGAAAGGTACACAGTTGACAAGCTAGTGGATATCTACTTGAAGGAAATTATAGTGAGACACGGCGTTCCTGTTGCCATAGTGTCGGATAGAGACCCAAGGTTTAATTCCAGATTTTGGAGAAGCTTTAAGGAGTGTGTAGGCACCAGACTAAATATGAGTACCGCTTACCACCCCCAAACTGATGGGCAAAGCGAAAGGTCTATTCAGACCCTAGAAGATATGCTGCGAGTATGTGTTATCAACTTTAAAGGGAATTGGAATGACCACTTACCCCTGATCGAATTTGCCTACAATAATAGCTATCACGCTAGCATATGAATGCCTCCGTATGAAGCTCTTTACGGAAGAAGATGCCGCTCTCCCCTATATTGGGATGAGGTTGGAGAACACAAGATAATAGGACCCGAGTTAGTCCAGCAAACCAGGGAGATGGTGGGACTCATTAAAAAGAGACTGGTAGCAGCTCAAGATAGACAAAAGAAGTACGCCGACCAGACCAGAAAAGATAGAGAACATGAAGTAGGAGATTCAGTGTTGTTGAAGGTATCTCCATGGAAAGGAGTAATGAGGTTTGGAAAGAAAGGGAAGTTGAGTCCTAGATTCATAGGACCCTTTGAAATTTTGAGGAGAATAGGACCTCTAGCTTATGAGCTCTCCTTTCCCCCTAATCTGCAACAAGTGCACAATGTGTTCCACGTGTCAATGCTAAGGAAATACCATGCTGATGCGCGCATGTGATAGATTATGAGCAGGTAGATTTACAACCAGACGTGACCTACGTTGAGCAACCGGTAAGAGTAATGGACCAAAAAGAACAAGTGCTGAGGAACAAGATTGTGAAGCTGGTTAGAATCTTGTAGAGAAATCAAAATGTTGAAGAGTCAACTTGGGAACTAGAAGACGCAATGAGAAATAGATATCCCCACCTATTTTATAATTGATTCTGGGACGGAATCCTTGTTAGAGGGGAAGACTGTAATAACTCAAATTTTTGAGACTTTATAAAAATGCTTAATAAATAGTAACCCTGACAGACGGGGAAAATGTTTTAGCCCATACTATGTTGTGCATGAGAAATCGAGTTTCGGAGTTGATAACATGATTATACGTACCAAATCAGTATATGTAAATGCTATTAGTTTTCGAAGAAAACGAACTTTGAAATTGACTGTATTTACGAACCAGCAAGGATTACGGGAATCACAATATAATTAAGAATTTAAAACCCTACGGATTTATAACCAAGAACGATACTTCAAAACATAAAGAATATATGCAAAAAGATTTACACTGCGGACAAATTATTACGAAAACGATTAAGCGACCGAAGAAACGCGTAAACGAATAAATAAACGTACCGAACTAAATCAAAGAAGTAATCATGGCTAGGTTACCAAATATTAACCTAAGCTAGGTAGGGATGATCACCTAAGCTAGCAAATAGTGACCATGAATAGTGCCAAGGAGTACTTAGCTAATAACGTAGCTTTGAATTTGTGCAAGCTAGCAAAGATATGTATTAGATATGAATATTTAGGATGAGATATACACACAAACACATCACTTCTCCAAGAAGCATCCAAGAAACAACACAAAAAGTCTCTCTCTCCCTCACCTTCTTCTTCATTCGGCCAAACACAAAAATAGCAAGAAATTAAAATCAAAACCCTAAGTTCTAGTCATGGAAAAAATCCCCCATTAATTCTCAAACTTCATACATCCTA
Source organism: Apium graveolens (assembly GCF_009905375.1). Classification (NCBI taxonomy): domain Eukaryota; kingdom Viridiplantae; phylum Streptophyta; class Magnoliopsida; order Apiales; family Apiaceae; genus Apium; species Apium graveolens. The sequence goes on from NC_133653.1 coordinate 117,160,440, forward strand.
AACTAAGGTAAGATAAATTTAATCTCATTTTATCAAGGTTTGATGGGTGAAATAAATTCAAGAAAGATGATAATGAATAGTATAAATAGTAACTTTTCTTTGGTTTCCTAATTTTAATAGTTGATCTAGGTTCCAAAAATCCTACCAAGCACTCCCAAGACTTCACCATCATCAATAAAACATCTCAAGATTTCAATAAAGGTATAGATTTTTGACCCATCTTGATTTAAGGTTTAAGTTTAAGAATCTTTTGAAACCTAGTTATACCCTTAGTTTTAGTGGTTGATTTATTTTAATCTTGATGTTTAGTTAATTAGTTCTAAGATTGATAATTATTGCCTCAAGAACATGATGTTATTTAGAGGAGTTAATGTGTTGATGAATATTTGATGATTGTTGGTGGTAGTATAGAGATTTAAGGCGTAAACGAAACTCGGATCGTAATCGTAATCTCGCTAAAATGAACAAAACACAACATTAAGTTTCTGCAGAAAGTCCCGAATGTGTAAACTGTATTTTATTGAAATTTAACACTTGATTATGATATACAATGTTATAAGGATCGTTTAGGCGCTTTAATCGCTTGATTCCGATTTACGGATCAAAAGTTATGATCGTTTTACTAAAAGTGATTTACACGACAAAAACTGCTACGAATTACGAACTTTAGAAATGGAAATGACCGGCTTAAAAATATTCATAAATCATGAAATTTTTACAGAGAGTATTAAATAGAGTTCCTCAACTTCTATAAAAATTTCAAGTGAATATAATGACTTTTCAATTTTATAAAAATATCTGAACCAAGACCGCGCGATTAGAAAACCGTTAGAATTCATAAGCGTAGCCGACGATGAAAATATAAACGGACATAAGGTACTACGAAAAGGAAGCGACCGTGACATGAATAAGTACTTAAAAGAATAATAAGGGTAATATAAGTTGAGAGAACAAATAATAAGTAGCATATGAGTACGAGTCACCATAAATTAGAACGGGATCTAACGAAACAAATTATGTTTATGGTTATAGATTTCCGAGTGGACCCTAGAGTATCCTCCACCTCAAAATACCCAGGAAAGTTTACGAACCCAATTACATATATTGTTGTATTGTGAAATGATTGTTTTATTATCTTTTGCATAAATGTCATGCTTGCCATGATACTAAATATTTGAGTTTTCACATATAATAGCGATGGTGTTACAATATGTATATGTCATAGAATGTTTAATGCCGCCACGAGCGTGACTTATAATTATAAGACCGAGAGTCGGTCGGAGTTTTAAAAGGAAAACCTGGGATTCATTCCGGTGATGTTTTAAGACGATTAAAGTCTGTAGCAGTTGTATTCCAAGGGACTCGACGTCCACTTGCGAAACATTAAATACCTCAAAATTCATGAATTCATTTAGAATATGAGAATTATTCTCCAATAATTATTTATTTCAAACTCGATTAATTATTAAAGATTTCTTTAATTATCTAAACATAAATTAGTTGAGAAATACTATTTTAAATATTCTTTTAAAGTATAATTATTCAAGTTTTAATTACTTAAGGATTATTATTTAATTAATAACTATTTATTAAATGATTTAATATAATTTAAAAATCATAAAACCTGATTTTAAAATACTTTCTGATTTTTGGAAAATCATTCGAATAATTTCATATCGTCGGAGAATATTATCTCGACTTATTTTAAATATTTTGAATATAGTTTCAAAAAAAACTCCCCCTTATTTAATTATCTGTTGACAACGGTCAACTCACATCCTTAGTACTTCCTCCGGAAATTTTAAGAAGTACATTTATATATACACTAATAAGATAAGTTGTTTCTATCAACAAGCAAAACGCTTGGGGAACTTCGATATAGTTTGAGTTCTCGAGATATGATAGGATCCTTTTAAGGACTTGGAAGGGTAGACTCTAGTACTATGTGTACTAGGGAGACTACCAAAGGTACCGCAGGCGAAGGTACTCTGTATACTCAGGAACTTGTGAAGTATGTGTATACCCAAAATGGGACACGTAGCCCGAATGCGGCAAGGGTGATAACCGGGATACGAAGGTGTCATCCTTCTACTAGTAGAAAAGGTTACTATTTTACGTATTACGACTCATCATCGTATGGGGTGGCTCAAGTGATTGTCCTATTCTTCCAATTAGAATTGTGATGCAATACCGTAACCCAAGCCTAGATGTTGGGTTTACCATTAAGGTAATCGCAGGTTAATAAATCCATTAAAGAATTGTTTTCAAAAGAAGGTGTGTATCACCAAGGAAAACTAATTTTGAATAAAACATATTTATCATATATGGTATCATACTTGAGTTTATCGTATAGCCATTTCATACTGTACATTATTATGTTGGGCATTATAGCTCACACTTGTTTTCTTAAATTGATACAACACAAAAGTGAATCAAGTTACCCATCATGAAACTCACAGCCAGGAAACGGGTAGGAAACGGCCAGTTGTTCCGTAGGATGTTTGGTGTTGTACCTCATGTAGATCGAATAAGCTGGATTGATTTTCAGTTGTTTTTGGTCCGGCTTATTTACACGTATGACTTTTGTAAGATAATAAATAAGAAATGAATATTTGGCCGAAGGACTAACCTTACCTAGAGGTTATTTCCGCGATATGATTTAATTACTTTTGGTTGTAATAATTATCACTTTGTGGATTGATTTACTCTAGTTATGAATGGTTCGTTTCCAAGACAATAACATATAAATGTGTGTGTGTGTGTGATAAGTGTGGGGTTGTAAAGGTGTGAGTATTTGTATATTATGATACGAGATAAGTATTATATAGCATTCAAGATGGCGTGGCCTCCTAGATCCTTGACCCCGGATTTTGGGGCGCCACACTCATCTTTAAAAACTTCTTTACTCGTCTTCGATTTCTAAATGTCATCACCTTTTCTTCTGGCATCTTCAGACTTTCCTTCTTATTAAAATAGTCTATTTAAACATTATGCTTAAGTAGTCAAACCATTCCTTGAATAACGTCAAATTATTAAATCAGCACAAACTTATTGCTAAAAATCTCCATCTCACAATTTATACACATTTGCTTAACATATACACATTCCTAATTTACTAGTTTTATAGTCATTATCTCATTTAATAATCCAATTGGGAAATTCCACTTATCAGCAAAACTCGGAGAAATAATAATCGAGTTGCTCCCAAATCTATTAATAATTTAGCACATAAAGAACTCACAGTAATCATACCCACCATCACATCCGTATTCTGAATAGCATTTTTCACAAACATATTATAAACTCCCAATCTTGGAGGCGCATTGAATATCAAAGTAGATCCTACGATTCTTAGCATATCACTGACTGGGGCTGGTGATTTACAATCCTTCCCGTATGCTCTGGTTCCCATACTTAAAACATATAAATCCAATAGCTAGAACTTTACCCGTCTGATTCTTGGTATATTGATTTTATTTGGAAAACTTCCATAAAGAGCAACATTGCAACAAAATAATTAAAAGAATTTTTTATTCAATAAATTTATAGTAGAAAAGAAAAGAATGAGTAACAATTTGAATATAAATGAGACAACCACATTGGTACTTAAGATGGCCAGTCTTTCGCACCATATGGCATACAGCACATGATTAGGTGGCGTCCCACCAAACTCTTCGTCATTCTGATAAAGCGTCATATCATAACACTGCTTGTCTCAGTCGGGGAAACAAAATTCGAGAGGAAAAATGATTTGGAAAGGAATACAATCATCTTTTTTTTTCTTATCACATCATAGAACTTTTAATGAAAGAAGTTCATACTTATTCAAGAGTCAAGAAGAATATACACTGTTGTATTATATAAAAGAATTGTACTGTTGGTCACCATCCACATTTCACTTATATACACCTTCAGAGATTGTTCAATCAATAGATCCTATTCGAATCATATAATAGCTTTAGAAAGTCCGCTAAAATGCCTTCATAAATTAAGCACTATAATAGATTCTTACTTATAAAGTCTTGTGTCATTAGCATCGAACTTGCACGTGTAATACTTTAATAATTCGACCATAATTGCGTTAATACGGTATTTGCAATCATAATTTCAAATTTTGTCTATGTGACTTAGAATAATTACTAATCATTTAACATATTGACTCTTTTGCTAGTACTATTCTTCCTTTAGAAAAGTCTGAAAATCTTCTCAATCTTCTTCGCTCAACCTTGGGCTTCTTTTAAACCAACGAATTCTCTGAACTCTAATAGTCTCAGAAATTGGATGAATAATTTCTCCGCGCGCTGATTTTGTTGCTAATACTATTAAACAAGATTTGAACTAATTTATCGGGAAAATTTGAAACTTCTCTGTAATAGCGGGTCCACTTGGCCCCCTAAATTAATAATACTATTCTTCTAAATAATCTGAGTCTTAACATAAATAAGAAACTCAAGTAGTAATTTAACAACCACGTTTTAAAACTTAGATTGTTTAAAGAACTTTTAGAAAAAATTGTTAAGAAAATCTCTTTTGAAAACCGGTTTAAAATTTTGAAAATCATACACCTGGTTGTCATTACTATATGAGTTGGTTGTTGTCCTTTTTAACCACTACAAGGTACCAAATTAGGGAAATAGTTAGATAAGAGCACATTCACTTCCATATATCCTCTACCCCTTATTGGGTTCGTTTTGCCTTTATTAACAAACAAATACTTCATTTATCATTGCGTAGTATCTTCTTCGTAATTCCACTCCAATGTCTCCATCTAGTACTATCTGTGATACTCTGATCATCATCTTTAATATCGTTAAGCATAACAGGTCCGCCCAATAGTCAGCAAATCTATATTTTATATAATAAGACAAAAAAAATCTGGTGATATCCCACCGCATAACATCCGTTATAACCCATCATCTAGCTCCAAGGAAACTCTGGATCTTTAATCTTCTCAAACTCCTTCAAAACTCATCTAGTCCACTTTACAAGCTAAGCAGGGGTGGTATGCTCACTAGTGGCTCCATTTAATCTGGTAGTAGCTATACTCCGAAATACATAAATCCTCTTTCTAGGTTTCTTCTCACCTTTCTTAATATCTTGTGTACTCACCATATGTTGTAGCTCTCGAATCCATCATCATAGGTGTTGTTGCTCCATAAGAAAGGTCTTAAACCGATGGTGTGGAATAAGGTGTGGGGTAAATTGAAAAGATACACTTACGGCTTAATGTCCGGTGGGACCAGAATTAGCGGGTGGGGATCCTCAAATAAGTGGTCTCACATCAGAGGTGGTAGAATAGCTTGAAGAGGAGCATCTGTCACAACAGAAGGTAATACAACTAATACTCGTGGAAGAACAAGGTGTGAATAAAATCGAGGTGGAGATGACGGTCCTTGAATAGAAGCTCCGAATGATCAGATGATACAAGGAAAATAGGATATGCCATTGCCGTTATCTGGAAATCACATTGCAAGATAAGAATCTCGAATCACAACGCGAATCGTACCGACAACCTACTATATAATCGCATTCAACCTCACAACGTCTTATCTTTCTATTTCTTATTCCTTATCATAATCCTCTACCCAATCCCGACAGTCTAGGCTTGTTTCAGTGACTTATAACATGTAGCTCTGATACCAAACCTCTGACGCCCTCCAAACCCGGGTCAGAAGTTTGGGGTTCACAACACACACACACCACACATATAAACCTGTTTATGAAAGTAATATATGCAATGACCCTACTTACCATAACCATGGACTACAACAAGTTAAAGTATGAAAATAAGCCACCACCTTAACTTTTACTACATCTTACCAAATCCCAACTAGTTTAACTTACAACTGATAGTGAAAGCATTGTTACAAGCTTACATAACTCAAAACTAAACATAAAGCTCTTGTTATTTCGATCCAATTTAACCTGAAATCCTAGCTCGCACACTGGACTGGACATCCTCATTACCAACCATTCCCTTACTAACTGTAGAATAACATAAACAGATTTGCAAAAGTGGGCTAACTAGCTCTGCAAGTCATAATAGCAATAACTAAGGTTAAACAATGATCAATTGAAATGATTCAGAAGAATCAAGTTTCTTGTTAAGTAATCATTAGAATTGGATATTCATTTTAAATTTTAAAACCAAGGTTAGGCTGCTGATCAGTCACGCACTAACCCCGAGCAAGGCACACAACTCTTCTCTCTATACTGGATCCAAGGCACACGTTGGCCTAATATGACCACGAATCTGGTCCACATTTATAAAACCATCCAGTTCTAAATCAATTCAATATGATAATCATTATAATTCAATAAAACAGCATCATAATTAACATTGATAATACATTTATCTCAGAGCATATAACATTTCATAGGTATTACCAGGGTATATTAAGATGTAAATATGAAGAACGACTTCAAGCCTGTTGAAGAATCAAGTATATGATGAACAATGGTTCAATGATAATACAAAGTGTAGATCTTTGATGTCATAGGGTATTCAAGGGTATATAATTTTTGTATGCTTAAGTAATTCTGTTTCAGTATTTGGTATACGGTGTAAATATATTTATGGAGTAGTATTGTATTTGTATGGTTTAATATCTGGAATATCAACAGTCAGTGGTTTACAAAGAATAAGGCTTACAGCTCAAGTTCAATGATGTGATCAGGGTTCAGGGTTGAATAATTTAAGCATTTACAATATTTGCAAATATTTACAAATATTTGCAACATGTTATGAGAAAGTTCAGAAATATTTGCAATATATCTCGAGGAAGGTTTAGAAGTACTTGCCTTATCATAGATAATTTCCAACTTCACTTCCATTCGTCTAACGTTTCTACTCAACACCCACTTATCTTCTTTTTATATGCCTCTCATCTTCTCACATCACACTTGCATTTTTTTTCCACGCCTCGGTTCAATTTATTGATCACCTAGTTTCCTTTTCTACGCCTCGTTTCCTCTTCTAGGCATTATAAGTATCTATTAATACTCAATCTCATATTATTCTAACCACCACATAGACGTTATAAGCTTTAATCTGCCCTTCGTTTCTCCCAAATTCGGTTTACGGATTGAAAGTTATGACTAAAAAAGTCAAACGATAAACACATAGGCATATAACACCTCATTCATATATCATATAGTACGTAAGGTATTCGATAAAAATGATTTTTCAAAAAAGATTCAGGGTTAAAATGATGTTTCAACTATTTAATACGAATTTTTGAACATTTTTCAGAATTAAAACGGGTCAACGAATCATTTTATAAATAATTAACAGCGTTCGAATGCCCGAATCTGACTTTAAATCATTTAATAATAATTACCGAGCCTTGAAAATAATTTAAAATAATATTTTAAAGCTCGAAACTATTTTTCAAAATTTTTAAATCAAATGACATAATTAAATCTAATTAAATAATCAATTAAAATTAATTAGTAACTAATTAAATCAATTAATCAATTAATATTTAAATTAATTGACTAAATAAATAATGAATTATCAACTAAAATTAATTAATTAAATAATTTAGATTTAATTTTGAAATTAAAAATAATTTTCAGAATTAATATAATGAATTTTTGAATTTCAAATAATTGAAAAATAATTTTCTGAAATAAAATAATCAGAAAATAAAAATTTTATAAATTTAGGAAACAGAAGTATAAATTTTATAAATTTTTAAAATTGCAGTGACTAATCTGCAAAATCCATGAAACTACAGGGGTTAGACGGTAATATCTCACCGTCTTCTCCCCCAACTCATCGGCTCCGGCAACGGTGGCAATTAACGCCGCCTCTGAGCTTGCCGGAAACCACCACACGTGCCCATAATGGTACCAACAGATGCAAATCACGAGTTTACAGTCTCCACAATCGGTTTCAACAATTTATTTCTCCAAATAAACACCGGATTGTCTGGATTTTAAGCCGAGAATTCAAGAATGCCGCCTGCCTTTCTTTTTCCGGCCATATCATTCCAGTTATCATCTGTTAATCATATATATACCAATAGATTCATTTTTCAATGATCTATTCATTGGTGTAATAAGTTTAATTCAATAACCCTTGAATCAAAAACGTCTAAAATTCAATTAAGAACATTCAAACCTATAAAGCCTAATTTAATTAATTCGAGAATCAAACTCACTTTTCTATATGTTATTGAACTCCAAATTCAACATATAATATACAAAAACGATCAGGATAAAATTATCTACAAGATACAATCATCAATACAAACAATAAAAAAATAAAAAAAATCATATATTAATCATAAATTAATTTGAATTAAAATAACTAAATAAGAATATACCCTTGATTTCTGCACTTAATTTGATGGTGGATTCTGAAAGTACTTTTCCGGAGCTCGATTGGAAAAGTTGAAAATTGAAGTTCGAGTACCAGAAGGTAATATGGACAGCCAGAATTGATGGACAAGATTAAGAAGTGCCAGGAAAAAATAATGGATCAAGGATTAGATAGTTTGAATGGAGAAGAACTTTGTACTCAAATAGACATCAAATGTATGTTTAGGTTTTCCTCAAGAATATGGATCCCCAATGTGACTGAGCTGAAGAATGAAATTTTGTGAGAAGCCCATAATTCTAGGTTTTCTATTCACCCTGGGAGTACTAAGATGTATCAGGATTTAAAGCAAAAATTTTGCTGGCCAGGAATGAAAAAGAAGATAGAAGATTGTGTTAGTAAATGTCACATGTGTCAAACAGTAAAGGCAGAACATCAAAGACCAAGTAGATTGTTACAACCTTTGGAGATTCAACAGTGGAAATTGGAAGAAGTTGCAATGGATTTTATGGTAGGACTACCGAAGACGAAGTCGAACCATGATGCTATTTGGGTAATTATTGATAGGTTGACGAAGTCTGTCACACCCCCAACTTAAATAGCGAAATAAATATAGCTATTACATCATTTTAATGAAGGATACACAACCAATCCAAGATCTTACAGTTTAGGGTTTGGAACAGCCCATCACTACCAGCTATTACATCTGATTACAAATACCGAATCCTCACAGCTATTATTACTTATTCTACCTGAGCTCGAACATAAGCATCAGCATCATAGGTCTTACGGGCAGTCTGCTTGAATCTAACCATAGCTGCTAGCTGTAATATCAGGGTAAAGCAAGAAGTGAGCCAAAAGCTCAACAAGTGCTAACAGTACAACGCAAAACATAAATCGAGATATACCTTTAGGAATGACAATGGAAAGACATAATCAATGATAACGAGAGATAAAACTTATGTGAGTTGGCATCATTTTGCTTGCATCAAAACAATTTTAAAAATCATTCTTAATCAAAATTATTTTATGACGCTACGGATTACAGCCGGTGATCAGCCGCGAAGTAATCCCGAACCTCGCTGGGTTCTAAAACATTATTGGGAATCCCTAGGCAACTTTTAAGACTAATATAAGTGTGGAAAGGACTCGCGTCTCTGTCCAGATCCACCATTCAAAGAAAACATTTATCCCCCTTTGGGACTGAAAAATCCACATTTTAATCATTTTAAAAACTGATGTCGATTTATGACAAAATCTCTTTCGACTGTAATCATTTTTATCAAGGGATTATAGATCAACTTGAAACACTGGAAATATGACACTAAATCTCAGGGCCATGATCCACTAGACTTTACTATATTAGGGTAATTGAGAGGTTTCCATAAACAAGAACTTTGACAAGGAAATTGAGCAAGGCTATTGGATAATATGAAAGAGTAATGCCAAACTAGGCTTAAAACAATGGTTGTAGACAAGGTATATGTATTAGAACATCAAGAAGATAAGCATCACTGGTTCCAATAGGATAGAGGTGTTAAAATATAAAGAAAGTGATCATCAGCTCAAGATATAACAGGGTATCAAGCTTTAGGGTAAGGATAGGGTTATCAAACAATCATGAATGAATTTAAGAAATGATTGGCTTTTAGGTATCAAGATAAAGTTTCTATCGAGGTTATTTCAAGAGTTGAATCAAAGCATCAGGGTGCAATATCAAGATTTCTCAGGGATCAATAGCATGATAATCAAAAGGATCAATAAAGTATTATAACAAATCTCTATTTTATCATGGCATTAAACTATCATGAAAGACTTTTGAACTACTTGCAATACGTACTCGAGGGTTCATGGCATCTCTATGTAACTCAAAGATAAACAAAAGATACGCTTGATTTAAATATATCAAAATGACTCAGGATAATTGCATCGATATATATATGAACTGTTTACAGTAAATACGAAGGTCAAGTTGAATCACTTGCCTTGAGATACACTGGTCTGGTCTGACTGGTAGGAGCAACAACTGGAGCTTCACTCGACTTTTATGGCAAGTTTTCCCTCGTCTCGAGATCCTACATAAATAATAATAATCCTCATTATAATATATTCTTACCATCTTAACCTATTTACAACCCGAAATTAAACATGGATGGCACTTAGGCCTATACGCACTTAATTCATATCCACCATTATATTTTCAAATGTACACACGTAGCCACATAATCACATATCGTATATTAATACCAAATAACATCATATACACCATAATGCCACACTAGGCTTGGATGATCTCGACTCACCACTTAAGTCACTTGGTCGCTAACTAAACAAAGTCTTCAAATTTGGGCTTCCTAACTCAATGTGCCTTTCCTAAATTATCCAAAACCTATTGACCCTCACTTGTGCCTTTTGCTCTACTGACCTTATACTATCTTACAACTATGGTGGTCGACCTAATACTCACTTCTAAGTGTTCTAAAGCTATGTGATAAGTGAAAGTGCTCACTGGTGCAAATTTCAGAATGGTAACTAAGGTTTCTTGAGTGCATTAGACACTCTTAAACTACAAGTTTTTCTTCAAAATTTTTACACAAGACTCTCCTGACCTAAGGGCATCTCACAAGCTTGATGTGGCTCAAAGGCCTGGATTGGGCCTTCTTGGGCCTAAGCTAAAAGTCCAAGGTTCCCCTGTTTTTCTGGGCAGAAAATGCCCTGACTTGAATTATCTTGTGACACATGGTTCTAGCTCATATCCTATGAACTATGGTTGGAAAAACTTCTCTGACATACCCTCTAACTAAGGCCCAATTGGGCCTAATGAGGGCCTACCCATGACATGGCCAAATCTCCCTATTTCTAAGTTGCAACAAAACTGTCCCCTGCTGGACAGATTTTGTTATTCTACTTGTGCACCTAACCAAATGACATGCAAACCTCCAACCAACTCCTAAAACCTATTATATACTCCCCATACTAACTTCTGGTAGCTTGGGCCTCAAAGTGCACATCAATGACATGGTCAAAACTCACTCTAAACCTCAGGGTACTAAACTGATTTTTCTGCAGAAACTATAACTCTCATTTTTCCAAGGCTTTGACTTGACAAACCTATCTAACAACAACTCAAAACTTAAACAAAGACTTATACATGGTATTCTACTGAACTAACTCCCTTTTTCTCAAAATAACCTTGGTGAGATCATCCTTACCTAAGGTGCAACTATGGCAAAACAAAAGAGACTACTCTTTACAAATCACAAACCTTTATGCTCTTGAAGCAACAAGATATATATTTTTTTTTATAATAGATAACCACGAATTATTACCATGCAATAAGAAGTATAAATAAATATTAATACATTATTCCTACTGAAATTAAGGCTCACTAACAACATGAATCTAAATGATCAAAACTTCCAAAAAAAAAATCAAAAGTGATTTACATGCATGCATGCTTTCGGATCTTTCAAGCCAAAGCAACATGATTTCCAAATAAATTTTTATCATAATTCAACATGCAAGCCTAACATGGATTACAACTAAATGATCAAATAGCATGCAAAAGGGTTTTATCAAGCTTTTACTATAAAATTCACGTTATCATCACAAAATACACAAAAATGTAACAAGGCAACAAAACACCATCCATTCGGCTCCTATCAAGTCATGGCCGAATGGATTAGGGTAAGAACAACATTTCATAAGTGTAACACTCTTATGTCTAGCCATTCTTGACCCTATGATACTATATCTCATGGTGAAAGCCTTAGATTCACAAGAATCAAGGAGGTTCACTTTGAGCTTAACAAAAACATCACCATGCAAGGTCAAAACATAGGTTTTTCACTCTAAACTTTTGAAATATATATAAGAATAACATATAGGGAGTAAAATTACTTGGATATAAGATAATTGTTTGAGTGAGAGTTGAAGAAAGAAGGGGATGGGGCTCGGTTTTGGTGGTTGCCGAGAGGGGAGGGGAAAAACTGAGAGGTGAGGGAGGAGGGAGGGAGAAGAGAGTGAAGTGGTGGGGTGAAGTGAGGTGATGATCACTTCTTGGACTTGTTTTTATGCATTGATTTGACTATAATATGAGTGGGTTTGAGATTTTACAAGAGTAACCCTCCAATATAGTTAGGTAGATTTGCATGCAAGGGTAAAGGGGTAAATTGGTTAGCAAAATGTGAGTTAGTGGGGTTGAGAATGTCTTCTTTGCCCTTTGATTAAATAGAAGAGAGTTTGCATGCAAGGTTATTCATGTAATTTGATAAATATGACAACTAAAATTTATAATGATTTATTTTTATAAAATAAAATACAAGTTCAAAAATTATAAAATTTATACCATAAATTAACTTGTATTTTTAGAGACTTTATAAAATCATTTTCAAAATTTGTGAACAAAATGCCTTTTAAAAGAAGATTTTTCCAAAGCTTAGAATATTCCTTATAAATCAAAAATAAAGAAATTAAATAAACTCTTGCTTTGAAAAATCATATACTACCCAAAGCAAATTTATAATGCAGAAATTTTCACTCACACAAACCTACAATCATTGAATATATTTTTATTTGACTTAATATTATACCAAATTCACAAATAATATTACATAAAATGCCGGTCGTAACAAAGTCTGCACATTTCCTCCCGATCAACGAAAGATATTCTTTGGATAAGCTAGTCAAGCTTTATGTGGATGAAATTGTGACCAAGCATGGAGTCTCTGTGTCGATTGTATCTGACCGAGATCCAAGCTTTAATTCCAGATTCTAGACGAAATTCCAGGAATATTTAGGAACTAATTTAAAGATGAGTACCGCTTACCATCCTTAGATAGATGGCCAAAGTAAAAGGACAATTCAGACGATAGAAGATATGTTGAGAGTGTGCGCTTTGGATTTTAAAGGAAACTGGGATGATCACCTGTCGTTAATTGAGTTTTCTTATAATAACAGTTATCATGCTAGTAGAGGAATATCACCCTACAAAGATTTGTATGGACGTAAGTGTAGGTCCCCACTTTACTGGGATGAAATAGGAGAAAAGAAGTTGCTAGGTCTTGAGTTGGTTTAGCAAACCAAGGACGGAGTGATATTGATTCAGAAAAGATTAGAAGCAGCTTAGGATAGACAGAAAAAGAATGCGAAATTATATCGAAATGACATGGATATGGAAATAGGATCGTCGGTATTGTTGAAAGTGTCACCTTGGAAAGGATTAGTTAGATTTAGACATAAAGGCAAGCTGAGTCCTAGATATATCGGACCGTTTGAAGTACTGAGAAAAGTAGGTAAAGTTGCCTATGAGTTGGCACTGCCACCGCAGCTGCAGCATATCCATAATGTGTTCCACGTATCTTTGTTAAAGCGCTATATCCCTGATTCAAATCAAGTCATGGAGTATGAGCCAATCGAGCTTAGCCATATTTGTCCTACGTGGAACAACCGATCCAGATCCTAGACCGCAAAGAGCGAGTCCTTAGAAATAAGTCTATTCCTATAGTTAAAGTGCGTTGGAGAAATCCTCGAGTAGAAGAATCTAATTGGGAATTAGAGTCATATATGCTTGACAAATACCCTCACTTGTTTAGTTAGATCAGATTCTGAGGACAAAATCTTTCTAAGGGGGAAGGATATAACAACTCGTATAATTGTAATTATTAAGGTGTAATTATTGACTAATTAAATAAATAAAATATGTGTATTGGTTCTGATTGGCTGTATGTCGCTTTATTATCAAGTATGTGTGGTTTATTGATGTACGAGAATTATTTGTATAGTTATTTGCTAAGCAACATGTTTTGTTTTCACTTTTAAAGGTGGTTTTATTGAAGATTTATTTTCATAAATATTTGGATTATCTCTAAAATTGTTTTTGTGGTTTCATAATTTCAATAATTATTTTTGGGATTTTATAAAATTTAGAAATTAATATTTTATTGATTATTTATCTTTAAATAATTTTCTGATTACATTTATTTGTAAATTTAGTATTAAATTCCAGAATATTTCAAAAATTACGAAATTCATATTTTATTAAGTTTGGAATATTTCGAGAATTTTAAAATTATTTCGGAAAATTTTCAGCTTTTATTTATACACACATTTGTTCGTTAAATTGTAAAACGCGGGTCCGATGAGCGTTTCAAAAATGATTTAAAAATATTGAAAAAAATTAATTTACTAGTTATCAAATATTCTGAAAATTTTAGAGTTATTTGGATAATTGATCCAGTTTTATTTACTCGCATCTTGCTCGTTAAATTGATAAATTTAGATACAATTCGGATTATCTAGATAATTAATCAGATTATCACTACCATTTTTATTCCTCTATCTATTCAGTCTTGTCTCTCCCCTGTACCCTCTCTCTCTTCTTGCGCGTGTCTCTCTCTCTCTCTCTCTCTCTCTCTCTCTCTCTCTCTCTCTCTCTCCCTCTCTCTCTCTCTCAGTTTCTCTCTCGCTCTAATCTCTCCTTCTCTATGTTCAACTGCATCTCCTTCATTCCTCTAGCTCCCTTCCCGTTTTCCCTCTCTGTTCCCGATTGCTCTGATAGCCACCCTTTTTCTGGTAGGTGGCTGTCACTCCGGCTGCTTGTTCAGTTTCTCCCTTAGTTAATTGTTCCCGTGTGTGTGTGTACAACCATGTATATGTGTGTATGTATGTGGGTAGTTCTTTGTTGGCCTGTGTTTTGCTCCGATTACTGTTGCCGGTTATGTTCTTTTCCGGCCACAGCGCGTATATGCGTGTGGTGTGGTGGTTCGAAAATTTGCTGCGTTTGTTTGTGTTTGTTTGTATGATTTTGATTTGGATTATTCGAAAAATTTGCTGAATTTCTCGAATGAATATTTATTTTATCTGTTCGAATTATTTTAGTAAATATTTTGAATGAATTCCTAAAATTATTGGAATTAATTATGAATTATTGGAATTAATTATGAAGGTATTTTTAATCGGTAGAATTTATTTGGAAACCCGACAAGTATCGGGCACCAATAAATTTTACCGTCGTCGGCGATGAGCCTCAGCAAGCCGACGGTGGACGGTGATGAATATTTCTGAGTCCTACGAATAAAAAACATAAAATACTAATAATAGCGATTAATAACTGAATTGTATCGGTGATTGGGAATTGCGTGTTGTGGTTTTTTGTTGTGATTTGATTAGGTTGACGTCGATTATGTTTCGACAGGATAGTCCGATAAATAAAGGAAACGCTGCCCGATTTCCGAGAAATCAAATTACGGAGATACGGGAATGTATCCTGTAATTGTCGAGACGTCGAACGAATGTATATATATATATAAATATCTTATACGAAACCTGATAGTTTGTCGTGGTAAATTATTTTTTCCAAAAATACCTAATAACCCTAATTTCCAAAAACGACGGGTATACATACTTTCTGAAAATGAATACCGAACCGACTTTTGAGGACGTTTACTCTAATTGATACGTGTATTATAATAATGCGTATATTACGAGTCAGGTTTTATTAATATACGGGTAGATTGTTAGCGAGGATATGTCAAGCATATTCGGTCGTCTAATATAGGGTATATCGGTTCTGTAGGTTCCAATCGAAAGCCCGAGCATCCAGGTCAGTTCAAAGCCAACCAATAGTAATCGTAAAGTGTATTAAGGCAAGTACCCCTGACCATATCTTCTATGGTTCAGTAATATATGAATAACTGCTGATTTAAATTACGTACTGGAACAGAACGTTTTAAGTTACGTATCCCCTGAGTTTAAAAATGTTTTGTTAACTTGTGTTTTGGGGAAAAGTGACTTCTGAAAATGCCTATCTCTAAATCGTGAATAAATTGGAAAGGTTTTGGAAAGTGTGTTGTGATAGAACTGTTTTAAAAACAAATAGGTATAAGTGGTTTAGAAACTGGATAAAATAGATCAGATAATTTGTCACACCCCCAACTTAAATAGCAAAATAAATATAGCTATTACATCATTTTAATGAAGGATACACAACCAATCCAAGATCTTACAGTTTAGGGTTTGGAACAGCCCATCACTACCAGCTATTACATCTGATTACAAATACCGAATCCTCACAGCTATTATTACTTATTCTACCTGAGCTCGAACATAAGCATCAGCATCACAGGTCTTACGGGCAGTCTGCTTGAATCTAACCATAGCTGCTAGCTGTAATATCAGGGTAAAGCAAGAAGTGAGCCAAAAGCTCAACAAGTGCTAACAGTACAACGCAAAACATAAATCGAGATATACCTTTAGGAATGACAATGGAAAGACATAATCAATGATAACGAGAGATAAAACTTATGTGAGTTGGCATCATTTTGCTTGCATCAAAACAATTTTAAAATCATTCTTAATCAAAATCATTTTATGACGCTACGGATTACAGCCGGTGATCAGCCGCGAAGTAATCCCGAACCTCGCTGGGTTCTAAAACATTATTGGGAATCCATAGGCAACTTTTAAGCCTAATATAAGTGTGGAAAGGACTCGCGTCTCAGTCCAGATCCACCATTCAAAGAAAACATTTATCCCCCTTTGGGACTGAAAAATCCACATTTTAATCATTTTAAAAACTGATGCCGATTTATGACAAAATCTCTTTCGACTGTAATCATTTTTATCAAGGGATTATAGATCAACTTGAAACACTGGAAATATGACACTAAATCTCAGGGCCATGATCCACTAGACTTTACTATATTAGGGTAATTGAGAGGTTTCCATAAACAAGAACTTTGACAAGGAAATTGAGCAAGGCTATTGGATAATATGAAAGAGTAATGCCAAACTAGGCTTAAAGCAATGGTTGTAGACAAGGTATAGGTATTAGAACATCAAGAAGATAAGCATCACTGGTTCCAATAGGATAGAGGTGTTAAAATATAAAGAAAGTGATCATCAGCTCAAGATATAACAGGGTATCAAGCTTTAGGGTAAGGATAGGGTTATCAAACAATCATGAATGAATTTAAGAAATGATTGGCTTTTAGGTATCAAGATAAAGTTTCTATCGAGGTTATTTCAAGAGTTGAATCAAAGCATCAGGGTGCAATATCAAGATTTCTCAGGGATCAATAGCATGATAATCAAAAGGATCTATAAAGTATTATAACAAATCTCTATTTTATCATGGCATTAAACTATCATGAAAGACTTTTGAACTACTTGCAATACGTACTCGAGGGTTCATGGCATCTCTATGTAACTCAAAGATAAACAAAAGATACGCTTGATTTAAATATATCAAAATGACTCAGGATAATTGCATCGATATATATATGAACTGTTTACAGTAAATACGAAGGTCAAGTTGAATCATTTGCCTTGAGATAGACTGGTCTGGTCTGACTGGTAGGAGCAACAACTGGAGCTTCACTCGACTTTTATGGCAAGTTTTCCCTCGTCTCGAGATCCTACATAAATAATAATAATCCTCATTATAATATATTCTTACCATCTTAACCTATTTACAACCCGAAATTAAACATGGATGGCACTTAGGCCTATACGCACTTAATTCATATCCACCATTATATTTTCAAATGTACACACGTAGCCACATAATCACATATCGTATATTAATACCAAATAACATCATATACACCATAATGCCACACTAGGCTTGGATGATCTCGACTCACCACTTAAGTCACTTGGTCGCTAACTAAACAAAGTCTTCAAATTTGGGCTTCCTAACTCAATGTGCCTTTCCTAAATTATCCAAAACCTATTGACCCTCACTTGTGCCTTTTGCTCTACTGACCTTATACTATCTTACAACTATGGTGGTCGACCTAATACTCACTTCTAAGTGTTCTAAAGCTATGTGATAAGTGAAAGTGCTCACTGGTGCAAATTTCAGAATGGTAACTAAGGTTTCTTGAGTGCATTAGACACTCTTAAACTACAAGTTTTTCTTCAAACTTTTTACACAAGACTCTCCTGACCTAAGGGCATCTCACAAGCTTGATGTGGCTCAAAGGCCTGGATTGGGCCTTCTTGGGCCTAAGCTAAAAGTCCAAGGTTCCCCTGTTTTTCTGGGCAGAAAATGCCCTGACTTGAATTATCTTGTGACACATGGTTCTAGCTCATATCCTGTGAACTATGGTTGGAAAAACTTCTCTGACATACCCTCTAACTAAGGCCCAATTGGGCCTAATGAGGGCCTACCCATGACATGGCCAAATCTCCCTATTTCTAAGTTGCAACAAAACTGTCCCCTGCTGGACAGATTTTGTTATTCTACTTGTGCACCTAACCAAATGACATGCAAACCTCCAACCAACTCCTAAAACCTATTATATACTCCCCATAATAACTTCTGGTAGCTTGGGCCTCAAAGTGCACATCAATGACATGGTCAAAACTCACTCTAAACCTCAGGGTACTAAACTGATTTTTCTGCAGAAACTATAACTCTCATTTTTCCAAGGCTTTGACTTGACAAACCTATCTAACAACAACTCAAAACTTAAACAAAGACTTATACATGGTATTCTACTGAACTAACTCCTTTTTTCTCAAAATAACCTTGGTGAGATCATCCTTACCTAAGGTGCAACTATGGCAAAACAAAAGAGACTACTCTTTACAAATCACAAACCTTTATGCTCTTGAAGCAACAAGATATATATATTTTTTTATAATAGATAACCACGAATTATTACCATGCAATAAGAAGTATAAATAAATATTAATACATTATTCCTACTGAAATTAAGGCTCACTAACAACATGAATCTAAATGATCAAAACTTCCAAAAAAAAAATCAAAAGTGATTTACATGCATGCATGCTTTCGGATCTTTCAAGCCAAAGCAACATGATTTCCAAATAAATTTTTATCATAATTCAACATGCAAGCCTAACATGGATTACAACTAAATGATCAAATAGCATGCAAAAGGGTTTTATCAAGCTTTTACTATAAAATTCACGTTATCATCACAAAATACACAAAAATGTAACAAGGCAACAAAACACCATCCATTCGGCTCCTATCAAGTCATGGCCGAATGGATTAGGGTAAGAACAACATTTCATAAGTGTAACACTCTTATGTCTAGCCATTCTTGACCCTATGATACTATATCTCATGGTGAAAGCCTTAGATTCACAAGAATCAAGGAGGTTCACTTTGAGCTTAACAAAAACATCACCATGCAAGGTCAAAACATAGGTTTTTCACTCTAAACTTTTGAAATATATATAAGAATAACATATAGGGAGTAAAATTACTTGGATATAAGATAATTGTTTGAGTGAGAGTTGAAGAAAGAAGGGGATGGGGCTCGGTTTTGGTGGTTGCCGAGAGGGGAGGGGAAAAACTGAGAGGTGAGGGAGGAGGGAGGGAGAAGAGAGTGAAGTGGTGGGGTGAAGTGAGGTGATGATCACTTCTTGGACTTGTTTTTATGCATTGATTTGACTATAATATGAGTGGGTTTGAGATTTTACAAGAGTAACCCTCCAATATAGTTAGGTAGATTTGCATGCAAGGGTAAAGGGGTAAATTGGTTAGCAAAATGTGAGTTAGTGGGGTTGAGAATGTCTTCTTTGCCCTTTGATTAAATAGAAGAGAGTTTGCATGCAAGGTTATTCATGTAATTTGATAAATATGACAACTAAAATTTATAATGATTTATTTTTATAAAATAAAATACAAGTTCAAAAATTATAAAATTTATACCATAAATTAACTTGTATTTTTAGAGACTTTATAAAATCATTTTCAAAATTTGTGAACAAAATGCCTTTTAAAAGAAGATTTTTCCAAAGCTTAGAATATTCCTTATAAATCAAAAATAAAGAAATTAAATAAACTCTTGCTTTGAAAAATCATATACTACCCAAAGCAAATTTATAATGCAGAAATTTTCACTCACACAAACCTACAATCATTGAATATATTTTTATTTGACTTAATATTATACCAAATTCACAAATAATATTACATAAAATGCCGGTCGTAACAAAGTCTGCACATTTCCTCCCGATCAACGAAAGATATTCTTTGGATAAGCTAGTCAAGCTTTATGTGGATGAAATTGTGACCAAGCATGGAGTCTCTGTGTCGATTGTATCTGACCGAGATCCAAGCTTTAATTCCAGATTCTAGACGAAATTCCAGGAATATTTAGGAACTAATTTAAAGATGAGTACCGCTTACCATCCTTAGATAGATGGCCAAAGTAAAAGGACAATTCAGACGATAGAAGATATGTTGAGAGTGTGCGCTTTGGATTTTAAAGGAAACTGGGATGATCACCTGTCGTTAATTGAGTTTTCTTATAATAACAGTTATCATGCTAGTAGAGGAATATCACCCTACAAAGATTTGTATGGACGTAAGTGTAGGTCCCCACTTTACTGGGATGAAATAGGAGAAAAGAAGTTGCTAGGTCTTGAGTTGGTTTAGCAAACCAAGGACGGAGTGATATTGATTCAGAAAAGATTAGAAGCAGCTTAGGATAGACAGAAAAAGAATGCGAAATTATATCGAAATGACATGGATATGGAAATAGGATCGTCGGTATTGTTGAAAGTGTCACCTTGGAAAGGATTAGTTAGATTTAGACATAAAGGCAAGCTGAGTCCTAGATATATCGGACCGTTTGAAGTACTGAGAAAAGTAGGTAAAGTTGCCTATGAGTTGGCACTGCCACCGCAGCTGCAGCATATCCATAATGTGTTCCACGTATCTTTGTTAAAGTGCTATATCCCTGATTCAAATCAAGTCATGGAGTATGAGCCAATCGAGCTTAGCCATATTTGTCCTACGTGGAACAACCGATCCAGATCCTAGACCGCAAAGAGCGAGTCCTTAGAAATAAGTCTATTCCTATAGTTAAAGTGCGTTGGAGAAATCCTCGAGTAGAAGAATCTAATTGGGAATTAGAGTCATATATGCTTGACAAATACCCTCACTTGTTTAGTTAGATCAGATTCTGAGGACAAAATCTTTCTAAGGGGGAAGGATATAACAACTCGTATAATTGTAATTATTAAGGTGTAATTATTGACTAATTAAATAAATAAAATATGTGTATTGGTTCTGATTGGCTGTATGTCGCTTTATTATCAAGTATGTGTGGTTTATTGATGTACGAGAATTATTTGTATAGTTATTTGCTAAGCAACATGTTTTGTTTTCACTTTTAAAGGTGGTTTTATTGAAGATTTATTTTCATAAATATTTGGATTATCTCTAAAATTGTTTTTGTGGTTTCATAATTTCAATAATTATTTTTGGGATTTTATAAAATTTAGAAATTAATATTTTATTGATTATTTATCTTTAAATAATTTTCTGATTACATTTATTTGTAAATTTAGTATTAAATTCCAGAATATTTCAAAAATTACGAAATTCATATTTTATTAAGTTTGGAATATTTCGAGAATTTTAAAATTATTTCAGAAAATTTTCAGCTTTTATTTATACACACATTTGTTCGTTAAATTGTAAAACGCGGGTCCGATGAGCGTTTCAAAAATGATTTAAAAATATTGAAAAAAATTAATTTACTAGTTATCAAATATTCTGAAAATTTTAGAGTTATTTGGATAATTGATCCAGTTTTATTTACTCGCATCTTGCTCGTTAAATTGATAAATTTAGATACAATTCGGATTATCTAGATAATTAATCAGATTATCACTACCATTTTTATTCCTCTATCTATTCAGTCTTGTCTCTCCCCTGTACCCTCTCTCTCTTCTTGCGCGTGTCTCTCTCTCTCTCTCTCTCTCTCTCTCTCTCTCTCTCTCTCTCTCTCCCTCTCTCTCTCTCAGTTTCTCTCTCGCTCTAATCTCTCCTTCTCTATGTTCAACTGCATCTCCTTCGTTCCTCTAGCTCCCTTCCCGTTTTCCCTCTCTGTTCCCGATTGCTCTGATAGCCACCCTTTTTCTGGTAGGTGGCTGTCACTCCGGCTGCTTGTTCAGTTTCTCCCTTAGTTAATTGTTCCCGTGTGTGTGTGTACAACCATGTATATGTGTGTATGTATGTGGGTAGTTCTTTGTTGGCCTGTGTTTTGCTCCGATTACTGTTGCCGGTTATGTTCTTTTCCGGCCACAGCGCGTATATGCGTGTGGTGTGGTGGTTCGAAAATTTGCTGCGTTTGTTTGTGTTTGTTTGTATGATTTTGATTTGGATTATTCGAAAAATTTGCTGAATTTCTCGAATGAATATTTATTTTATCTGTTCGAATTATTTTAGTAAATATTTTGAATGAATTCCTAAAATTATTGGAATTAATTATGAATTATTGGAATTAATTATGAAGGTATTTTTAATCGGTAGAATTTATTTGGAAACCCGACAAGTATCGGGCACCAATAAATTTTACCGTCGTCGGCGATGAGCCTCGGCAAGCCGACGGTGGACGGTGATGAATATTTCTGAGTCCTACGAATAAAAAACATAAAATACTAATAATAGCGATTAACTGAATTGTATCGGTGATTGGGAATTGCGTGTTGTGGTTTTTTGTTGTGATTTGATTAGGTTGACGTCGATTATGTTTCGACAGGATAGTCCGATAAATAAAGGAAACGCTGCCCGATTTCCGAGAAATCAAATTACGGAGATACGGGAATGTATCCTGTAATTGTCGAGACGTCGAACGAATGTATATATATATATAAATATCTTATACGAAACCTGATAGTTTGTCGTGGTAAATTATTTTTTCCAAAAATACCTAATAACCCTAATTTCCAAAAACGACGGGTATACATACTTTCTGAAAATGAATACCGAACCGACTTTTGAGGACGTTTACTCTAATTGATACGTGTATTATAATAATGCGTATATTACGAGTCAGGTTTTATTAATATACGGGTAGATTGTTAGCGAGGATATGTCAAGCATATTCGGTCGTCTAATATAGGGTATATCGGTTCTGTAGGTTCCAATCGAAAGCCCGAGCATCCAGGTCAGTTCAAAGCCAACCAATAGTAATCGTAAAGTGTATTAAGGCAAGTACCCCTGACCATATCTTCTATGGTTCAGTAATATATGAATAACTGCTGATTTAAATTACGTACTGGAACAGAACGTTTTAAGTTACGTATCCCCTGAGTTTAAAAATGTTTTGTTAACTTGTGTTTTGGGGAAAAGTGACTTCTGAAAATGCCTATCTCTAAATCGTGAATAAATTGGAAAGGTTTTGGAAAGTGTGTTGTGATAGAACTGTTTTAAAAACAAATAGGTATAAGTGGTTTAGAAACTGGATAAAATAGATCAGATAATTTGTCACACCCCCAACTTAAATAGCAAAATAAATATAGCTATTACATCATTTTAATGAAGGATACACAACCAATCCAAGATCTTACAGTTTAGGGTTTGGAACAGCCCATCACTACCAGCTATTACATCTGATTACAAATACCGAATCCTCACAGCTATTATTACTTATTCTACCTGAGCTCGAACATAAGCATCAGCATCACAGGTCTTACGGGCAGTCTGCTTGAATCTAACCATAGCTGCTAGCTGTAATATCAGGGTAAAGCAAGAAGTGAGCCAAAAGCTCAACAAGTGCTAACAGTACAACGCAAAACATAAATCGAGATATACCTTTAGGAATGACAATGGAAAGACATAATCAATGATAACGAGAGATAAAACTTATGTGAGTTGGCATCATTTTGCTTGCATCAAAACAATTTTAAAATTATTCTTAATCAAAATCATTTTATGACGCTACGGATTACAGCCGGTGATCAGCCGCGAAGTAATCCCGAACCTCGCTGGGTTCTAAAACATTATTGGGAATCCCTAGGCAACTTTTAAGCCTAATATAAGTGTGGAAAGGACTCGCGTCTCAGTCCAGATCCACCATTCAAAGAAAACATTTATCCCCCTTTGGGACTGAAAAATCCACATTTTAATCATTTTAAAAACTGATGCCGATTTATGACAAAATCTCTTTCGACTGTAATCATTTTTATCAAGGGATTATAGATCAACTTGAAACACTGGAAATATGACACTAAATCTCAGGGCCATGATCCACTAGACTTTACTATATTAGGGTAATTGAGAGGTTTCCATAAACAAGAACTTTGACAAGGAAATTGAGCAAGGCTATTGGATAATATGAAAGAGTAATGCCAAACTAGGCTTAAAGCAATGGTTGTAGACAAGGTATAGGTATTAGAACATCAAGAAGATAAGCATCACTGGTTCCAATAGGATAGAGGTGTTAAAATATAAAGAAAGTGATCATCAGCTCAAGATATAATAGGGTATCAAGCTTTAGGGTAAGGATAGGGTTATCAAACAATCATGAATGAATTTAAGAAATGATTGGCTTTTAGGTATCAAGATAAAGTTTCTATCGAGGTTATTTCAAGAGTTGAATCAAAGCATCAGGGTGCAATATCAAGATTTCTCAGGGATCAATAGCATGATAATCAAAAAGGATCAATAAAGTATTATAACAAATCTCTATTTTATCATGGCATTAAACTATCATGAAAGACTTTTGAACTACTTGCAATACGTACTCGAGGGTTCATGGCATCTCTATGTAACTCAAAGATAAACAAAAGATACGCTTGATTTAAATATATCAAAATGACTCAGGATAATTGCATCGATATATATATGAACTATTTACAGTAAATACGAAGGTCAAGTTGAATCACTTGCCTTGAGATAGACTGGTCTGGTCTGACTGGTAGGAGCAACAACTGGAGCTTCACTCGACTTTTATGGAAAGTTTTCCCTCGTCTCGAGATCCTACATAAATAATAATAATCCTCATTATAATATATTCTTACCATCTTAACCTATTTACAACCCGAAATTAAATATGGATGGCACTTAGGCCTATACGCACTTAATTCATATCCACCATTTTATTTTCAAATGTACACACGTAGCCACATAATCACATATCGTATATTAATACCAAATAACATCATATACACCATAATGCCACACTAGGCTTGGATGATCTCGACTCACCACTTAAGTCACTTGGTCGCTAACTAAACAAAGTCTTCAAATTTGGGCTTCCTAACTCAATGTGCCTTTCCTAAATTATCCAAAACCTATTGACCCTCACTTGTGCCTTTTGCTCTACTGACCTTATACTATCTTACAACTATGGTGGTCGACCTAATACTCACTTCTAAGTGTTCTAAAGCTATGTGATAAGTGAAAGTGCTCACTGGTGCAAATTTCAGAATGGTAACTAAGGTTTCTTGAGTGCATTAGACACTCTTAAACTACAAGTTTTTCTTCAAAATTTTTACACAAGACTCTCCTGACCTAAGGGCATCTCACAAGCTTGATGTGGCTCAAAGGCCTGGCTTGGGCCTTCTTGGGCCTAAGCTAAAAGTCCAAGGTTCCCCTGTTTTTCTGGGCAGAAAATGCCCTGACTTGAATTATCTTGTGACACATGGTTCTAGCTCATATCCTATGAACTATGGTTGGAAAAACTTCTCTGACATACCCTCTAACTAAGGCCCAATTGGGCCTAATGAGGGCCTACCCATGACATGGCCAAATCTCCCTATTTCTAAGTTGCAACAAAACTGTCCCCTGCTGGACAGATTTTGTTATTCTACTTGTGCACCTAACCAAATGACATGCAAACCTCCAACCAAATCCTAAAACCTATTATATACTCCCCATACTAACTTCTGGTAGCTTGGGCCTCAAAGTGCACATCAAAGACATGGTCAAAACTCACTCTAAACCTCAGGGTACTAAACTGATTTTTCTGCAGAAACTATAACTCTCATTTTTCCAAGGCTTTGACTTGACAAACCTATCTAACAACAACTCAAAACTTAAACAAAGACTTATACATGGTATTCTACTGAACTAACTCCCTTTTTCTCAAAATTAACCTTGGTGAGATCATCCTTACCTAAGGTGCAACTATGGCAAAACAAAAGAGACTACTCTTTACAAATCACAAACCTTTATGCTCTTGAAGCAACAAGATATATATATTTTTTTTATAATAGATAACCACGAATTATTACCATGAAATAAGAAGTATAAATCAATATTAATACATTATTCCTACTGAAATTAAGGCTCACTAACAACATGAATCTAAATGATCAAAACTTCCAAAAAAAAATCAAAAGTGATTTACATGCATGCATGCTTTCGGATCTTTCAAGCCAAAGCAACATGATTTCCAAATAATTTTTTATCATAATTCAACATGCAAGCCTAACATGGATTACAACTAAATGATCAACTAGCATGCAAAAGGGTTTTATCAAGCTTTTACTATAAAATTCACGTTATCATCACAAAATACACAAAAATGTAACAAGGCAACAAAACACCATCCATTCAGCTCCTATCAAGTCATGGCCGAATGGATTAGGGTAAGAACAACATTTCATAAGTGTAACACTCTTATGTCTAGCCATTCTTGACCCTATGATACTATATCTCATGGTGAAAGCCTTAGATTCACAAGAATCAAGGAGGTTCACTTTGAGTTTAACAAAAACATCACCATGCAAGGTCAAAACATAGGTTTTTCACTCTAAACTTTTGAAATATATATAAGAATAACATATAGGGAGTAAAATTACTTGGATATAAGATAATTGTTTGAGTGAGAGTTGAAGAAAGAAGGGGATGGGGCTCGGTTTTGGTGGTTGCCGAGAGGGGAGGGGAAAAACCGAGAGGTGAGGGAGGAGGGAGGGAGAAGAGAGTGAAGTGGTGGGGTGAAGTGAGGTGATGATCACTTCTTGGACTTGTTTTTATGCATTGATTTGACTATAATGTGAGTGGGTTTGAGATTTTACAAGAGTAACCCTCCAATATAGTTAGGTAGATTTGCATGCAAGGGTAAAGGGGTAAATTGGTTAGCAAAATGTGAGTTAGTGGGGTTGAGAATGTCTTCTTTGCCCTTTGATTAAATAGAAGAGAGTTTGCATGCAAGGTTATTCATGTAATTTGATAAATATGACAACTAAAATTTATAATGATTTATTTTTATAAAATAAAATACAGGTTCAAAAATTATAAAATTTATACCATAAATTAACTTGTATTTTTAGAGACTTTATAAAATCATTTTCAAAATTTGTGAACAAAATGCCTTTTAAAAGAAGATTTTTCCAAAGCTTAGAATATTCCTTATAAATCAAAAATAAAGAAATTAAATAAACTCTTGCTTTGAAAAATCATATACTACCCAAAGCAAATTTATAATGCAGAAATTTTCACTCACACAAACGTACAATCATTGAATATATTTTCATTTGACTTAATATTATACCAAATTCACAAATAATATTACATAAAATGCCGGTCGTAACATAATTGGATGAGCGTGCGCAAGGGCCATAACGGCCAGGAAGATGGAGTAAGAGGCTAAGGTGGTTGCGCACCCTATTTAATCCATTTAGTCCAACGTGACAGAGACCTAGCTAGTCTCTGAGTTCCGGAACAAATTTATGGGATGGCAGATGGAGCCGTCCGATGGAGATAGCCTGATCAACTGTCTCATCAGGGATCATCCAATACATACATATCTGAGCGAGATTTTGTGGTTCCTGTAACGGAACAAATGATTTTGGGTCCCCGTAACGGGACAAATGGTTTTGTGGTTCCTGTAATGGAACAGTTGATTTGAAAATGAAAATAGCATGCTAAAATTGGACTTTGGTATTTACACAACACACAACTGATGTTATGGTTTTACAGAGCATGCTAGTTATTGATATCCAATATACACCTATTCTACTTTTTTTATAAACGAGTTAGGAATTCTATTCCTATAATTGTTTATCATAAACTGTTTTGCTTGTTATTCACATAGTGGTGCTGCTGAGCGATTGATCGCTCACTCTTGCAAAATATTTTATATATTCATATATTACAGATGTCCAGGATATCCTTCTGTCATAGGCAGGGCCAGATTCCAGTTCCTCTTGTACCGAGCTCCTCTGAGATTGTTGTGTTAGACCAGGTGTGGTCTATTGAGTTGCTGTAGAAAGTTAGATGTGTCAGGTTGTTTTCAAATAAGTGGTTTGTATTAGTTGTGTAACATAAATCATACTTAAACCTGGAAGAGATCTTGTGATGGGGTTGTGTTTATGTTAAGATAAAAGTGAGTTTATTATATTACGATTGTCACTCATGACCCCGGGGTTGAGGCCGTAACAGCTACAACTCCGCTCCTAATCTCTGGCTTCAATCCTTGTTGAAACCGCTTCGCTCTCTGAGCTTCCGAACTTACATACTCTGGTGGTATACGAGCAAATTATTTGAAATTGGCTTCATACTCCGTGACACTTTTATCTTCTTGTTTCAACTCTAGAAATTCCATCTCCATCTGGTTCTGGAGACAATCTGGGAAATATTTTTCCTAGAACAGTGTTGTGAATCGGGTCCAAGGAATAGGACCTTCTCCTTCCAAGGCTCGCGTCGACTCCAACCAATAATTCGAATCATTCTTCAGAAAGTAACTAGCATAATCATCTTTAAATCCTCACTCACCTTGGTGAGTGTAATAGCCTTCTCCATTTCCTTCCGCCAGATTCTGGCGGCCACAAGGTCTACTTCACCTTTGAACTCAGGGGGTTTTACAACCTGGAAAGATTTAAAACTAACAGTTTGGGTTGTCCCCCTCAACTGATGCTGTTGTTGGATCTGTAGCTGCTGCTATTGGATTTGTTACTGTTGTTGTATGAGCTACTACTGTTGTTGTTGTTGCTGAAACTGTTGTTGTTATGGCTGAAATTGCTATTGTTGTTGGGCCAGCTGAGTAGACTGATGATACAACAGATCTATTAATTCACTCATGGAGGGATCCCCAGCAGATCCGTTGTTGAGTTGAGGATTCTTTAGAGGTGGCATTCTCCTGAAACATAGCAGTCATAAATAAGGAAAAATGGAATGCTCCGAACAGTTTATACATATGTATCAAGAGAGTGCTGCCACTAAAATAATATCCTCATCCTCAATTAATTGGATCCATCCAGAGTGAATGTCCAAATTCTAGATATACCACTAACAGAAGCAAAAATAATAGTAACAACAGTAATAACAACGCATAAGTATATAAAAACTGAACAATATAATAGAGCAGCTACTATATAACAACCATATAGAAATCCAACTGGTATAACTAATATCCAACTACTAAACCATCCAAGTAAACAACAAAATTGGCTGATATAACAGCCTCCAACTACTACATGCTATAACAACAAAATGAACATATGAAAACAACTACAGAACTCCTGAAGAACCAAATATGAGCTCTGTCTATCACCGCTGCAACTCTGCTCTAGCAACTACCACTGCCACCGATAGTGCCTAACTCGAACACCAGCCAGTTAACCAAGTTCTGGTACTGAATAACCCTAAACTTAGAGCTAATAAAAGGGTCAATAGACCTAGCTCGCTCAATAACAATTTGAGTCAAAGTCCTCACTCTAGCCTGGATATCGAGTGAGGGGATAGGGATGCCCTGAAAGGGTCCAACTGGTACTCGATCAAGATACGCGGCCAACTCCGGGCTCTGCTCTCTACTAAAAAATCTATTCACCGCCCGGTGAATATGATATGGAATCGGGGAGTATGTACTTATAGGAGTAGAAGGAGGGGCTGGAGGTCTAGGGAAAGAAGAGCTGGGTCCGCAACCCGGTGGAAAATCCCTAACAGCTGACACTGATCTCTGCACCCAACGAGGACGGGCACTAGGTCCAGGTATAACTCTCTGAGTCTGAACTGTCTGAATCAGATATGTTCTCCCAGGATGGAGAACTGGATATCACTATGGGCCACTGCCAATAATATAAATATATAGGATATACACAATAAGGTTAAGGAAGTTTTATCAAAATATCAATAGATGCCACGGTAATGCCTTCGGAACCCTCGACTGACTCTTAGGTTTACTCCTCTAAATGAGTTGTTGACTCACACCTTAGGATACAGTTTCTATACCTTTTTTACTGAACTCCTAACCTAAATCAGGGACTTAAACCTATAGCTTTGATACCAACTGTGATGGCCTCAGCCCCGGGGTCAGGAGTTGACATCACCAAACATAACAATCCACAAACATAAACTACAAGATTATTATTATTACACTAACACAACCCCAAAAACCAAGATCCGATCCAGGTTCAAGTATGATTTAAGCTACTCACTATTACACAACCATTTATTAAAAAGTCTGACACACTAACTTATTCAGCAACTCTTCAGACCGCATATGGTCTGATACAAACTACCTCAGAGGAGCCGGGTTCGGAAGGGGCTGAGACTCTATTATGTCTGGGTCTGATAGGTCTTCTAGTCATATACGATATATATATATATATATATATATATATAAAATAGGTTGCAAGGTGAACATATAATCGCTCATTAGTACCAACATATGAATATCAGAGTAAAATAGTAATGTAAATAGTTATAGGAATAGATCTATAAAACAACATGAAATCAATAATCTGTAAATCACTTCGAATCTCTGCCACAATAATAGTAAAAGAAACTGGATATTACTGACTAGCATGCTCTTAATAAAACAATGTAGTTGTGTGTTGTGTAAACACTAGAGTCCTATTTTAGCATATTAATCACATTTATAACTCAACTGTTTAAATCACTTGCTTCGGTAACTCAACTGTCTTCACATATCCACTACGTATCTGATTTGGAATCACAAAGCCAAATCAGATACGTAGTGGATATGTGAAGACAGCTGATCAGGCTATCAACACCAGACGGCTCCAACTGCCATCCCATAAACCTGTTCCTGAACTCAAAGACTAGCTAGGTCTCTGACCTGCTTGACTAATCGGTTATATAGTGGGCGCAACCAAGTTATCCTCTCACGCAACCTCAATAGGCCACTCTGGCCCCTATGTATCCACTATCTGATCATTTTATCCAATTTTCAAATCACTTGTACCTATCTCATTTTAAAACCGTTCATTTAACAGCACACATAAAATTGTTTCATAAATAATTTTCATTCGAGATAGGTATCTTTTCGAAGTTACTTTTCCCCAAAATAGATTTTAAACAAATAATTATAACTATAGGGGATACATAACTTAAAACGATTCTGTTCCTGTATGAGAATAAAACAATAGTCTATTCATATATATACTGAACCATAAAAGTATGGTCAGGGGTACTTGCCTTGCGATGATTTTTCGGGATTCCTAGGGTAGTTGCGGTTGACTGACTTTGGTCCTCGCGAACTTTGACTGGGATCTACAGTATCAGAATAACCTAATTAGTTATACCGACATGCTTGATATCCTCGAACTCAACTAACCCAATCTGATAACCCGACTCGCATAATTTATATACACATAATCACGAATCAATATTCACAATAGGGGTAAATATTTTATATCAGATAGTACACTTCTCGTATTTAAAATAATTTTTAGAAAATTTGGACAGCTACTCCTCTATTTATAAGCCTAACCCGTCGAAACATAATCGACGTCAAAATTCCAAAAATCATAATTTCACAATTCACAATTCAATACGACTTTACAATAAATATTTACGTTCGAAAACTAATTTATTTGTTTTATAAATTTAGGACTCAGAACTGTTAGGTCCCAATGTGTTTGTAGAAGGGGGTTGAATACAAATAGTACCAAATAATCGAATTAAATGCGGAATAAAAAATGTGAAACAAAATTCAAGTTAAATAAAAATATTATTAAACTTGAAAGGTGTTACAACAACTGTATCGATTACAAGGAATTAATCTCAAATTAATTATCACAAATTTAGAATAAATTCGACATGAACTTTTTCTATTTTTGCAATAATTAGAATCAAATGCTAAACGCGATTTGAGATTAAGTTCTAGGGATTTTGATCCGCTAGAGTGTTACACAAGAACAAGATAAATAATTCTAGTGGTTTGGATTTAACATTAACAAACTAGAATTTTGATCTTGATGTAAGCAGAGAAGAAAATAAAATGTTTCAAGGCGGCTGCTTTCTTTTCTTTGTTCTTGAATGAGTTCTGGATTTTTTGTTGCTGCTTCTCTGCTTCTTTTTAATCAACAGCCGAATAGAATTGAATTGGCATGACAATCCTATAGCTGGCAAGACTTTCGGTAGGACAATGGATTGAACTAGCAAGACACTCTGAATGAACTAGCATGACAATCAGAATGAACTAGCATGACAATCAGAATGAACTAGCAAGACAATCCTACTCCTAGTGTAACTTTCGGTGAGACTATTGAAAATGGCCTAGCATGACAATCGGTATGACAATCCTGATTGTCATGCTAGTTCATTTTCAATTGTCTTGCTGATTTAATGCAGATTTTAATCTAATTAAAATTCTGAAAATTCCTAAAATTAATTCTGAATTAATTAATCAATTAATTTAATTAATCAATAAATTAATCTTTGCAGATATAATTTATTTTCTTAATTAAATTATATGACTTAATTAATTAATAGAGAATTAATACTAACCCTGAGCAGCATCCATTCTTCTGAATATCTTCTGAAAATCACTGAGAATTATGAATCAATTCCGCCACTTCAACGTTGACACTCGATGTACTGTCTGGTTCATGAGTGACTAACTTCCGTGACGTTTCTTCATGTCTTGACTTTGACGCTTTGATTTTCTTCAGATTAAATCCTTGTAATTAATGATACCCTGACGAGATCTCTGTCACTTGATTAAATCCACACTCTTGATTTATATCACTGAGGCATGATCAACTTCTTGAACTTCTTCCAGTGAATTAACTCCTCAAGTCTGTAGATGAACCTTGTTTCTGAATCCTTTGACAGATATTACTTTGTGAGATCTCTCTGACGGTCGATCCACTATTTACTTATTACATTCTTATTTGAGTTGAGTTGAATCCTCGAATATACAAATAGGCTATGACATATGACTTACAATCTCCCCCTATTTGTTTGTTAGACAATAACACACAAATACCTAGAGGATAACTCAACTAACAAATAAGAAAAAGATATAAACATACATGCAAAGTAAATAGCAGAAAAGTTCTGGATGAGATTTAACATTTTCCAGATTCCAAGTAGATGTTCCTCTAGACTGAACATATCTTCAAGTAGTTCCATCTTCATTTGTACAACCACATTTCCTGTTGAGAAGCCCATATCTCTCTTGCTTCTCCCCCTATGAGAATCAACTGATTAAAGAAGATCACCTTCATTTTACCACCTCTCCCGTACAATAGGATCCGCAGATAAAAACCAATGGTACTCCCAAAACAGCTTCTTCCCTTACTAGAAAATCACCTTGTGTTTACCACCTCTCCCGTACAATAGGATCCGTAGTTACAAACAACAATGGTGTGGTGTAGTGTACATTTTTAGGATCTTTTTCTTCCTCCCTGCTATTTCTCCCCCTTAGTTGAGGAATCCTCCAAACTATTTCTTAAGCTTTTATCTCCCCCTTAAAGAAGGAATGTATGCCGTCGTCTGAAGGAGTTCTCATATTTCACTTGGTTGGAAAAGAAATAACAAGTAGTTTCTCTTTCTACCTCACTGTGAGTGTGTGATTCTGTTTAGTGTACCTCACATGTGTTTCACTCTTCTCTCCACTCGTGTTTACACTCATTCTCACAAGTGTATCACTCTTCTCTCATAGCTCCATAATCCAGCTGTACCTGCAAGGAAAATCACCTTAGCCATCCTTAAAGGAGGTCACAGGTGGTGCAATGGGAGTTCGCAAATCCCCATCCTTGTTAAACTCGTCAGATGAATCTGAGTCATAATCTACAAGTTGCTAGTTTCCCTTTTAGGGTTCCAGATTTGAATTCTGGGAAGGTAAACAATGATCCAAAGAATTTAGCATAAAGATCAAAGTTCCCTTCTAATGCCTGTGAAGACATTTCCTTGTGACTCATCAGGTAATATCTGAATCATTGTCAACAAGTTGCCGATCTGCACCTATGTCAGATCCACTATCCGCAGATGCATCCAGGGGATTTAAGCCTGGGGAGGTAGACACTGACCACTGACATATGGCTTTTGGATCAGTATCCTCTCCTAACACCTGTAAAGGCAATTGGTCCACTAACGAACCTTGAACAATCGAATCTGACCTTAAAATGGTCGAAACTCTTGTTTCCGTCAACTCATCCTTTGTGTGTGTAACCTCTCCTTGTGCATCAAGAATTGATTATGTTTGAAGTGGTGACACTACATCGGATACCTTGGCCGACAGGCAAAATTCAATAGACTCACCCTGTTGAGAGAATGAATCTAGTAACTGTTTTTGTGCCTTTTCAGCCATTACATCTTTTTGAGAAGATGTATGGGGGCTAGCAGTTGTCTCGGTTTAAATGCTACTCATCTATGTAGGAGACAGAGCTACTGGGTTGACTACAGAACCTTCCTTATGTGGTGCGCTAAGGCACTATCTCCCTCACGCTCATTCATACTACATTTAGTGGTAAGAGAGTGTTGGTTGGTTCTGTTTTTGTGTTTGTCTTTACAGTCTGGGATAGACGTTGTGGGTTTTCAACCTCATGACTGTCAATGAAAGAAAGTCAATGGAGACTGAACCTGTAACACAGAACATATGGTAATAGAGAGAAAATGATTTACAATAGTGATTTCAAAAGATTTTACATGAAATAAGAAATCACTAATGTAGAAAGAAGTTTGATTTTGTTTTTCAATATGAATGAGTTTTCGATAAAACATTGATCACTTAGGGTAAAGTCTAAGTAATTCTCATTCATGTCAAAAGATTACAAATATCTGCAACATAATGTTAACAACATATCATTGACCGATACTTGTCAAGTACTTTAGATACTAATTGTTATGTTGCATAAACAATATACCACTGCACATATAAAACAATATGATTGTGCCTATTGATAAGATAGTTATTAATATGACGACTCTACTTATTCATATAAAATTATAACTTCTGTTAGAGTGCCATACCATGTCCTTGATGATTGCTTGAGCAGTATACTAGTTCATACCAACCTGAAGTGAGATTGTGAAGAAGAGATTGCATAGTCCAATAGATATGCAGCTGCAAAGTCCATGAACTGTGGTGTACTGACTTCCTCTTTTAACTCACCAACCAGGAGTACACTTGTACACATCTTACTAGAGTCCAATTCCAAGTGTAATGTGCAGCAGGTGCCTGATATGTCGTAATATTCTCAAGTCTCGTCACTGGTGCTATATGTTAGATACTGCTTCCTGATAATAACCTAGCACAATATACAAAATTACAATAATAACATTCCCAGCTTGCAAACCGCCATATCCCTCAGATAAACCTTTGCTGTTATCTCCAAAGGTAACCAGGGGGCCAGCTTTCTCAATCCACATTTGATAGCAGGGCTCTATCTCCGGTCATATGTCTTGATGATCCACTATCAAGAATCCATACTTCCGGTTTCACCTGTTTTAATGCCCTGCAACACAAATGGATTAACCCTTCTTCGGAACCCAAACTTGGTTGGGCCCGGCATACTTGTAGAACTGTCCTTTGTCAGGCAAAACAACATTTTTAATCTTAATTGTCTCAACTTTCTCAATGACTGAACATTTGACCTTGTAAACAGCCTTAACAAATTTCTGTTTAAGCCTAGGCACAAATGTCTCCTTTCTAGCCTTAGAAGGACTAGCAGTCTTAGACCTATCATGCTTCTTGTTATTCACATGCTGACGAGGAGTAGTCTTATCATTAGAAACATGCTTACTATTAAAATAAGCATACATCATATTAAAAGCACAAGACATACAATTAGAAACACCACATGCTTTATGAGAGTGATTAACAGCAGACAATTTATGCATGGTAGATATGGCATTTTTGTTATCCAACTCATGTGTGTCTGAGTTAGTCTCAGTTGCTTTCACAACTTTGACTGGAACTTTCGACACACTTGACTTGGAAACAACCTTCTCATTAGCAAGATCTTCAGCACGTATTTCTTCTTGAATAACAGAAGAGGTCGCATCAAATGGTTCAGCAATTGATGCTTTATAGAGGGGTTCATCAACACCCTTAAGCACATGTGGTACTTCCCTCCCTTTAGCACATACATGAGGAGGGGAGTTTATGCCTAATTCTCCAATAGAAGCATTGTAATCATAACCTATTCCAGATGTTTGATTAACAGCTTGCTTACTGTAGAACTCTTTAGCCTTCGAACAAGAATTGAAGTAGGCTCTAACCTTAGTCTCAAGACCGGTGATCTTGTCTTTGAGAATAGTTTCGAGTTTTCTATAACAGTCAACTCTATTCTCTAGAAAAGATACCTGTTCTTTTAATTTGTCTTGATTAATGTGCACAAGTCTTAATTCATTGACCTCTTTCTCAAGGTCTGTGATCTGTAAACTTAACAGTTCATTATCACGACGTGCACAATCTAAGTTACCTCTTAGATGATAAACCATTTCAGCATCAGAAAGTTTTACCTCTTTTCTTGATGATGAAGCTTTTCCATCAATAGCCATAAGAGCAAGATTTCCTTCTTCTTCATCTTCACTATCAGTATCATCCCAGCTTCTTCCCTTTGCCAGATAAGCCCTTTCAGAGTCTTTCTTACTTGCTTTGGCTTCCTACATTCTGTGGCAAAGTGTCCCAACTCATTGCAGTTATAGCATCTAATGGTGCTCCGATCAACCATCCCTGTTTTGTACCCACCACTGCTGGTGTTAGAGGATGAAGATCCACCTTTCTGGAATTTGTTGTAGTTGGACTTGTACTTAAGCTTGGGATTCCTCCTGAATCTGACATGGGAGAATCTCTTGACAATTTGGGCCATTGATTCATCTTCCAATTGCTCCAGCTCTTCCAAGGAATAAAAATCATCACTTGATTGATTTGTAGTAGGAGGATCATATTCTGCTACTAACTCATTTTCCTCACCCTTGGAAAACCGTACCATTCTTTCTAACTGTTGAGATTGTTGTTGTTGTTGACCTTCAGCTACAAGTGCATTAGATGTGCTGACCATTCTATCCTTCCCGTAGACTTCCTTCTGTTGAATCTGCTCCAACTCATAAGTTTTTAACACTCCATAGAGCCTGTCCAAAGAAATCTCACTCAGATCTCTAGCTTCTCTAATGGCAGTGATTCTATGTTCAAGATGAGCTGGCAGTGTTAAAAGGAACTTTTTGTTGACCTCCCTGATTGAATAATACTTTCCATTGATGTTCAGGTTGTTGATCAACGCATTGTACCTCTCAAACACTTCAGTAATTCCTTCTCCTGGATTTGATTTGAAATGTTCATATTCAGAGGTTAGGATTTCCAACTTGTTCTCCCTAACTTCCTCTGTGCCTTCATTAATTACCTCAATAGTTTCCCACATGTGTTTAGAATTTTTACAGTTCATCACATGTCTGTTCATCAAGGGATCAAGGGAATCAATTAATATTAATTGAAGGCTGGCATCCAAGGAGGCTTCTTCCTTCTCAGCAGGAGTAAAATCTTCGGGCTCTTTTGGATAGGTTCTAGCTTTAGTAGTCACCACACCATCTATTATTACCTCTGGTTCAATAACCATCGGAGTTTTTATACCCTTCTTTAACAAGTTTGAATATTTGGGATTTGCAACTTGTAAAAATAATAGCATCTTCTTCTTCCACATGATATAATTCTCTTTATCAAATTGTGGAATTTTAACGGTTCCAACTTTATGTGAAGTCATTATGAATTTTTGAATAAATAAAAATTCAAGGAGTTGAAAAATCACAAAAGTCTAGGATCTTGATTTGTTCGTTAATCAGAAGGCTCTGATACCAATTGTTAGGTCCCAATGTGTTTGTAGAAGGGGGGTTGAATATAAACAGTACCAAATAATCGAATTAAATGCGGAATAAAAAATGTGAAACAAAATTCAAGTTAAATAAAAATATTATTAAACTTGAAAGGTGTTACAACAACTGTATCGATTATAAGGAATTAATCTCAAATTAATTATCACAAATTTAGAATAAATTCGACATGAACTTTTTCTATTTTTGCAATAATTAGAATCAAATGCTAAACACGATTTGAGATTAAGTTCTAGGGATTTTGATCCGCTAGATTGTTACACAAGAACAAGATAAATAATTCTAGTGGTTTGGATTTAACATTAACAAACTAGAATTTTGATCTTGATGTAAGCAGAGAAGAAAATAAAATGTTTCAAGGCGGCTGCTTTCTTTTCTTTGTTCTTGAATGAGTTCTGGATTTTTTGTTGCTGCTTCTCTGCTTCTTTTTAATCAACAGCCGAATAGAATTGAATTGGCATGACAATCCTATAGCTGGCAAGACTTTCGGTAGGACAATGGATTGAACTAGCAAGACAATCTGAATGAACTAGCATGACAATCAGAATGAACTAGCATGACAATCAGAATGAACTAGCAAGACAATCCTACTCCTAGTGTAACTTTCGGTGAGACTATTGAAAATGGCCTAGCATGACAATCGGTATGACAATCCTGATTGTCATGCTAGTTCATTTTCAATTGTCTTGCTGATTTAATGCAGATTTTAATCTAATTAAAATTCTAAAAATTCCTAAAATTAATTCTGAATTAATTAATCAATTAATTTAATTAATCAATAAATTAATCTTTGCAGATATAATTTATTTTCTTAATTAAATTATATGACTTAATTAATTAATAGAGAATTAATACTAACCCTGAGCAGCATCCATTCTTCTGAATATCTTCTGAAAATCACTGAGAATTATGAATCAATTCCGCCACTTCAACGTTGACACTCGATGTACTGTCTGGTTCATGAGTGACTAACTTCCGTGACGTTTCTTCATGTCTTGACTTTGACGCTTTGATTTTCTTCAGATTAAATCCTTGTAATTAATGATACCCTGACGAGATCTCTGTCACTTGATTAAATCCACACTCTTGATTTATATCACTGAGGCATGATCAACTTCTTGAACTTCTTCCAGTGAATTAACTCCTCAAGTCTGTAGATGAACCTTGTTTCTGAATCCTTTGACAGATATTACTTTGTGAGATCTCTCTGACGGTCGATCCACTATTTACTTACTACATTCTTATTTGAGTTGAGTTGAATCCTCGAATATACAAATAGGCTATGACATATGACTTACAAGAACGTATCATTACGGTCCACCGTCGACTCCCCGAGCCTCATCGTCGACGGCGGCAAAATTCGTCGGTGCCCGATAAATTCCAGGTTTCCATACAAATTTCACCGATTAATTACTATGAATTCCGCTCGTAATTATTCATATCATAAATATTATTCAAAACAATTTCTTGCAGAATAATAATAAAAAATTAAATAAAAAAGGTAACCGAATTAACACAGGAATCTCAGTCATAATCACGCGGCCACGCCGCCTCACACACCATCACACACAAACACACGCACACACACAGTACACACACACGCACTCAATACACACTGCACGAACACACATCATCACACACACACACACATATATATATATATATATATATATATATATATACGATTATATAAATATCAACTCAAACAGGGATGAAGCAACGGAATTGCCGGAAAAATCCGGCCGGAAACTCACCGAACAGGCAAGAAATCGAGGGGAAATTGGGAGAGCAGAGGGAGGAAAAAGAAAGAGTGGAAAGGGAAGAGAAATAGATATAAGAGATCAGGAGATTTGAGAGAGAGAGATGAGAGATTTCAGTGGGAGAGAGAGACGAGGGATGAAGAAAATAGGGGGTGGGGGAATTGTTTTGTAATTTTATTTCTAATTCATTCTACTACTGCACCAAACCACAGGGACATGCACCAAATCAATAAATAGGATGTATACACGTTTATCTATCTCGGTTTTGCTTAAATTCTGGTTCGTTTTCTTGTAAAATAACGAACCAGTTGCGCATCAGAATGCATCGAAAAATTACAAATTTTATACCCAAAATTCTTGAAATATTTAAAAGTTAATACAATAAATTTTTCACAATTTTAAACC
This sequence comes from Apium graveolens, assembly GCF_009905375.1. Taxonomy (NCBI): domain Eukaryota; kingdom Viridiplantae; phylum Streptophyta; class Magnoliopsida; order Apiales; family Apiaceae; genus Apium; species Apium graveolens. Next base: position 117,200,728 of record NC_133653.1, read on the forward strand.
ATTTTTGAAACGCAACTAATACCCGCATTTAACGATTTAAAGAATAAACGTGCGGATGATTTTAATCAGAAAAATTTCTGAAATAATTTTAAAATTCTCAAAATATTATAAACTTTATAAAATATGAGTTTCGTAATTTTTGAAACATTCTGGAAGAAAATACTGAATTTACAAATAAATCTAATCAGAAAATCATTTAAAGATGAATAATTGATAAAATTTTGATTTCTAAATTTTATAAAATCCCAAAAATAATTATTGAAATTACAAAACAATAAAAATAATTTTAGTGACAATTCAAATATTTATGAAAATAAATCTGCAATAAAACCACTTTTAAAAGTGAAACAAAAATAATATAGCTCAATATTTAAATATACGGATAATCCTCGTAAACCGATAATCACATTTAAATGATAACAAAACAACACACAGATGACAGGACCAATACACATATTTTATTTAATTAATTAATCCAAAATTACACTTTTAAATAATACAAAAATATACGAGTCGTTATACTCTACCCCTTATTGGGTCCATTTTGCCTTCATTAATCGATGAAAACTTCAGTTACCGTTACATATTATCTCATTCGTAACTTCACTTTAAGGCTTCTATCCTGGTAATACTCCCATCACAATTTTTTTCTATTGCTAAGGACACCAGGTCTATCAAATAGTCAACAAACCTATTCTAAAAAACAAAGTATGCTGATATCACATCGCATCACTACCATACATGCACGTTTCTCATAAAATCATCATCTAATTTCAAGAAAACCTTGGGTCTCCAATCTTTTCAAACTCCTTTAAAACCCATCTATCTCACTCCTCAAGATAATCATAGGTGGCCTACTTACCAGTGGCTCCATGTAACCTGATAGCAATTATCCTCTAGAACATATGAATCCTCTCTCTAGGTTTCTTCTCACCTTTCTCAATATATCGTGTACTCACCATATGTTGTGGCTCTCAAATCCATCCTCATAAGTGTTGTTACTCCATAAAACATGCTTCAAACGGATGATAGGGGATAAGGTTTGGGATAGATTAAAAAGATGCACTTACGACTGAATGTCCGGTAGAACCAGAATCAGCAGGTGGGGATCCTCGAATAGGTGGTCTCGCATCAGGGGATGGAATAATAGCTTGAAAAGGTGTAATCGTCATAATATGAGGTATTATAGCTAATAACGGTGGAAGAGCAGGGTGTGAATCAGATGATGGTCCTCCGATTGAAGGCTCCGAATGATCAGACGATCCCGGGATAAAGAATCTGCCATTGCTGCTATCTGAAAATCGCGTCGCTAGATAATAATCTTGAATATACAGTCGCACTCAACCTCTCGACATCCTATCTTTCTATTTCTTAACCCTAATCCCAACCCTCTATCCATTCCCGACAATCTAGGCTTGTTTCAGTGACTTATAACCTGTAGCTCTGATATCAAACCTGTGACGCCCTCCAAACCCAGGTCAGAAGTTTAGGGTTTACAACACACACACAATATATAAACTTGTATATAAAATATTATATGCATTGACCCTTCTTTACACAACCACAGATCGCAACAGGTTAAAGTATGAAAACAAGCCACCATCTTAACTTTTATTACATCGTACCAAATCCCAACTAGTTCAACTTACAACTGATAGTGAAATCATTCTTACAAGCTTACATAATTCAGAACTAAACATAAAGCTCTTGCTAGCTCAATCCAACTCATCCTGGAATCCTAGCTCGCATACTAGACTGGAAACTTTGCTACCAACCATCTCGTTTTTAACTATAGAATAACATAAAAGATTCGCAAGAGTGAGCTAACTAGCTCAACAAGTCATAATAGCAATAACTGAGGTTAAATAGTGATCGATTGAAATGATTTGAAGAATCAAGCTTCTTGATGAGTATTGATTAGAATTGGATATTCACTTTTTATTTAAAAACCAAGGTTAGGCTGTTGATCCGTCACGCACTAACCCCGAGCAAGGCACACAACTCTGCTCTCTATACTGGATCCAAGCCATGCATTGGCCTAATATTACCACGAATCTGGTCCGACCACGAATATGGTCCACATTTATAAATTTATCCAATTCTAAAATGATTCAATATGATAAACATTGTACTTCAATAAAACAGAATCATAATTATCATTGATAAATCATTTACCTTGGAGCATGAAACAATTCATAAGTACTTCCAGGGTATATCAGGGTATGTACAAAGAATGGCTTCAAGCCCGGAGAAGAATAAATGAACAATAGTTTCATGGTTATATAAGGTTTAGTTCTTTGATGTTTCAGGGTGTTGTAGAATATTAAGTCTCTGTATATTCAATCAATTTTGTTCTAGTGTTTGGTGTATAGTGTATATATATTTGTGAAGTAGTATTGTATTTGTATGGTTTAATCTTTGGGAAATTAACAATCGAGGGTTTACAAAAATAAGGCTTACAACTCAAAGATCAAGTGATGTGATCAGGGTTCAAGGTTGAATGATTCAAAGCACTTACAATATAAAATAGAAATATTTTGAATACTAGCAACGTGTTACAAGAAAGCTCATAAATATTTGTAATATATCTCAAAAAAGGTTCATAATTACTTGCCTTATCAATCTGCTTTTACTTTACTAGCACTTGTCAATTGGTTCCCACTCATTTCCCACATGCTTTCCCTTTCTACGTCTCGCTTCTTCTGTTAGACATCACATGTACTTATCAAAACTTATTCTCATCTTGTTCTACTCATTACAAGCTTCTATCTACCCTCCGTTTCACCCAAATATGACTTATGGATTGAAAGTTACAGCAAAAACTGTCAAACAATGCATATACATGCATATTATATATCAGTCGGGTCACATATATCGCATAGCACGTAAGATACTCAATCCCAATAATTATTTCAAGAAGATTCAAGGTTAAAATGATTTTCCAAGTATTTAATACGAATTTTTGAACAATTTTCGGAATTAAAACGGGTCTCCGAATCATTTTATAATTAAATAATAGAGTCTAAACACCCGAATCTGACTTTAAAATCATTTAATAATAATTATTGAGTCTTGAAAATAATTTAAAATAATATTTTAAAGCTCGAAACTATTTTTCAAAATTTTTAAATCAAAAGAAATAATTAAATCTAATTAAATAATTAAGTAAATAATTAATTAATGACTAATTAAATCAATTAATATTTAAATTTATTGACTAATTAAATAATTAATTATCAACTAAAATAATTAATTAAATAGTATAGTTTTATTTTCGAATTAAAAGTAATTTTCAGAATAATAAATAATGAATTTTTGAATTTTTAAATAATAAAAATAATTCATCTGAATATAATATAAAAAGAAATATGATTTTTGAAATTTTGAAAATGTAAATACAATTTTTATAAGTTTTTAAAACAAGAATATCAAATTTGTAAATTCTGCAAAATACAAGGGTGGAAACTGAAATTTCCTCCCTTCCTTGTCTTCTTCCTCAACACCGGCCGGAACTCCAAGGCCCCCGCCATGGAGCTTTTCCGGCAGCCTGAAAATGCTCCAGAATTGACCCAAAATAATAGCGATTATTCATTTCAACATCAGGAACTCAAATATGAAATCAGAATCTTCAATTAATACAGATTTTGGCCGGAAAAATCGACCAAACTTTCACGCCGCCGTTCGACCTATTTCCCGGCGGGGCCCCTCCGTTTATCATCTGTTTATCTTATATACACCATCTGATTTGTCTTTTCACAATCTACACATTGGTATAATCAATTTGATCTAATAACCCCTAACAAAGAAATGCCTAAATTCCAATTAAAAATATTCATAGCTATAAACCCTAATTTTATTAATTCGAAGATTAAACCCACTTTTCTACATGTTATTGAACTTCAAATTCACATATAATATACCAAAATGACCAGGACAAAATTATCTACAAGATTCAAGCATCAAATCACCTAAATAATATCAACATCAAAAGTTCCTATTTTAATCATTAATTAATTCAAAATAAAATAAATAAATAAGAAATTAACCTTGATTTCTGCACTGAAACTGATGATTGATTCTGAAAGAGCTTTTCGAGAGCTTCGATTTGGTATATGGCAGGCTTGATTCCGAGATCGATAATGCTTTCGTTTTTAAGTTCGATTCTTAAGAACGCAACGGGTTTTCGGGTATTTCTCTGTAAATTCTCGGTTTTTATTGTTCGATTAGGATTATACGAATAAAATGAAATACGAAAAAGGCTATTTATACTTATGAAATATTAATACTCGATGAATCGTATTGGATCCAGAAATAGGTTACTTAGCCGCTAAGTAACTACAAAAATGATCCAATTTGATACATGTATTGGATAATTATCAAAACCGGGTTTCCTATAAAATACTTTATATGAAGATAATGTAACAATATCCCGTCTTTCGAGAATACGGGTTTTATTGATCTATCAAAATAATTATCGTATCGAAAATTTTGCGCCGGGACGCGTACGAGTCAAACCGTACTCCGGATCGAAAAAGTCAAAACGCAGAAAATGTTCTGAATAATTAGATTTGGTTAAAAAGTAGTTTTCCGAAGAGTTTCTGGTTGTAAAAATGCAAAAATGGTTAAAGTTGGACGATTCCCGACTTTATAAAATATTTTTATAATTATACAAAAAATAATTATTAAATCCATAAATCCTTATAAAATCATATAACAATCCAAAAATTACCAGAAAAATATCAAAATTATCTATACTTTATTCTGGACATATTAAAATTAACATAGTCACTTTTATCACACATAATAATCACGTAACAATTATTAATTGATAAAAATAATTACACGCAAATCTTGTTTGATAAGGTTACCAACAAAATCAGCGTACAGAGAAATTATTCATCCAATTTCTAAGATTATTAGAGTTTAAAGAATTCATTGATTTAAAGGAAGCCTAGGCATGATCTAATAGTGTTGAGCAAATCTCCGGACTTTTCTAAAGAAAGAACATTATCAACAAAAGAGTCGATATGTTGAAGGATTGGTATTTCTAAGTCACATAAATGAAATTTGAAGTTATGATTATAAATACAGTATAAACACAATTATGGTCAAATTATTAAAGTATTATATGTGCAGGTACGATGCTAACGACACAAGACATAATAAGTAAGAATTTATCATAGTGATCAATCTATGACGGTATTTCAACGGACTTTCTGAAGGTATTATATGACTTGAATGTGATATATTGATCGAATAAGCTCTGAAGTGTATATAAGTGAAATGTGGATGGTGACTAACAGTGTCATTATTTTTGACAATACTATAGTATATGTTCTTCCTGACTCTTGAATAAGTATGAACTTCTTTTATTATAAGTTCTATGAGATAATAAGAAACATAATTTTTTTGTATTTCTTTCCAAATCATTTTTCCTCTCAAGTTTTGTTTTCTGATTGAGACAAGCAGTGTTATGATATGACATTTTGTCAGAATAACGAGAAGTCTGGTGGGACGCAACCTAATCATGTGTTGTATTCCATATGGTATGAAAGATTGGCCATCTTAAGTACCAATGTGGTTGTCTCATTTATATTCAAGTCATTACTCCTTCTTTATTTTCAACTATAAGTTTATTGAATTATGGATCCTTCTACTTGTTTTGTTGCACTATTGGTCTTTACAAAAGTTTTCCAAACTAAAATTCAATTTCCCAAGAATCAAGCGGGCAAAGTTCCTATCACACCTCAACACACACACACTCTAAATAAAAGAGAACCATAATTATTACAAACTTATAAGTCCAAAGAACGATAATGATCTATTACAAACCAACCAAAATAACAACAATCCCAAGATCTTTACAAGTTCAGAATTTGGAACAGCCCTTCTAACTAATACCACGATTACATACTGGCGGATTCCACCTAAACTATATATATTCTACCTGCGCCCTCAAATGGTCTTCACCCTGCCTACCAGTTGACTTACGGGCGGTCTTCTTGGTACGCACCATGATTGCTAGCTGTAGAATAGGGTTAAACACAAGAAAATGAGCTACAACGCTCAGCAAATACTAATCATTCTACTATGCAAGACATTATCTCAAAATCACGAGTTCATGAATCAAGGAGAATATGGATACTTGTGAGAATGATAATAAGAAACATGAAGTTATAATATGAAGACATGGTAGAATTATAGCAATTGAAACAGAGTATATGGAATCATGATATCGGGCAATGCTATAGTATAAAGACATGGTAGAATCATAATAATCGAAACATGGCATATGGTATCATGGCATTGGGCAATCATGTTATAATTATCAAATCATCAAAATCATTTTAGGACGTTGCAGATTATAGCCGGTGATCAGCCGTGAAGTAATCTCGTACCGCGCTGGGTTCTCAAATATAATGGGATCCCTAGGCTATATGTGAGCCTATCAATAACGTGAAAAGGACTTGTGTCTGGGTCCAATCCACTAAGATAAGAAAACATTTATTTTATTGATTTATAACATGGATGCCGGGGAAAAATTGGATATCAACTTAATTTAATTAGATTTAAGGGAAGAATATTTGAAGTTAAAGTACAAATCAAGCTAAGAGTGATTAACGGAAGTATTAGAGATAATTATGGTCATGGGGTTGTTGTAACTAAGCATTCATGGGAAATGTATGTATGTGCAACGATTATAAGAATAAAGAGGTAAGTAACTTGCCAACAATTATAAGCATAAGAAATTAGTAACTTGCCAACAATTTTAGCCTACGAAATTAGTAACTTGCCAATAATTTTAAGCATAAGAAATTAGTAACTTGCCTTCCAAAAATTCTAAGATTATTCGATCTTGACGACACGAGTTTTCCCCTTCGCTTAGGAACGTACACATTATATTAATCTCATTACTATTCACCCTTTATCGACTTATAAGCCTATAAGCTTCTAAACTAACCTTTAACCCTATTATAATTACGATTACACAAACTAATGATTACACATAACTTAATCGCATACAATTAAAGTTATCCACATAGTCACTTAATCACATAACGACATGGCATATACTACTACTTATTTATATTATAATATCATCTAAACACCTAAGAACATAAAAAAGTAACACATAAGAACTATCACTGACCTTAAACTAACCCTAAAGATGATGTGCAACACTCGGACTCTTCACTTCTAAGTCCTAAACACAACAAATACCACTAAAGCTTCATATTGCCACTCGAAAGGGTGCTATCGGGTTTCTTGGTGGAAATGGGGTGTCTCCACCTTGGGCCTTCACTCTAAATCACTTCCTATAGGTTGTTAGGACTCTAAAATAACTTCAAAAGTTGGTGAGACTCAAAGGCCTCACTCCTAAAGGTTTAGAAAGGTCAAGACTCTCACCGAAGTCCCCTGCGAGCAACAGTGTGCACGTCCTGTGCTCTTTAGCCGATATCTCAATTTCTACTCGGGGCATTCTAACAAAACCAATTCCCATGGATTCTTAAGACCTAAACCTAACTCTCAGACTTGGTTTCAGGCCAAGGACTCACCTAGGCCTCTCTAGGCTTCTGCCCAAAGTTCACACTTGTCCAGCCTTCCTGAAAAACACTCTGCTCTGTTTTCACTCACATAAAACTCACTTTTCTCATTCAATTTTTAATTCTAAAGGTTTGATAAGCTTCCTAGAGATGCATTATACTTATTTAAGTCAAGGTCCCGTGAAATCCTAGCCTAAGGGATGATTATAATCGACCAAAGTTCAAGTTTATCCATCCCTGCCCTGTTCTGAGTTGCTCTCGGTTATGGGAGTGTGCACCTACCTAAATGCAAGTTTCTTGTTGAACTAAGGATACTGGACTCAAGTATAACTCAATTCCTAACTCCAGTAAACTTGGGCCTAGCAAGGCCTCACCAAAACTCACCTAAAATAACCTATACTTAGGGTGAATAATTCTGCTACAAACTGCCTAGTGTACCTCCTTCCACCTTAACTCCCAAATCAACACCAAAACCAACATGCAAGCCCACAAATCTATCCTACATTGTACACAACCCTACTAACTATCATTCTACGGAAAAATATGAGCATAAACTTAGCCATAATAGTCATTTACCGAGGTAAAAACAAAGAGCATAGCATAGCAGATTTTACATGTGAACTTCTAAGCAAATTTTCAAACCAAAAACACAAGGTAACAACTTGATGGCTACAATATTTAATCATAACTCATTAAGGCACATAACATACTAGCATTTCAGATAAAAAAATCGTGGCATGCATTGCACAAAAACTCAAATTCAAGTAACATAACACATTTATTCAAAATATCACTTATACTACGACATGCAAGCATTAACTTCAACTTTTAGTGTAAAAATCATGGCATGCAAGGATAGAAACTTTGTAAAAACACATTTTAAAAGATCATAGGTTCTTTAAAAGTCACATGTAAAGCTTCTTTCTTTTTGAAATCAAATAAAACTAACACACAAAACACAAAACCCATTTGGCTCCATGGAGTCATTGCCGAATGCTTGAGGCCAAGATCATAGCTTGAAAGTAGAAGCATAACACTTCATCAAGACCATCTCTTGCTCAAGTTTTATATGCCACTTTTAGTTCAACTCTAGATTCACAAGAATCAAAGTTAAACCCTTGGCTTTAACTACATGCAACTAAGAAAACTCTCCTTAAATGATGATATAGAACCAAGTGAAATTATCCTTTGCTTAGAGGGGTTGAAAGATGCAAGAAGATAAAGAAATGAAAAAGAAAAAAAATGAGAGGGGAGGGGGTTGAAGGCGCGGCCGAGAGAGAGAGAAAGATAGGGAAGAGAGTGAACTCATGTTGGTGGAAAAGAAATGATGTGAGTGGAGTGTATAAATTTATTTTTGTCTCACTAAAATGGTAGTGAAGTTTGAACTTACTCTTTTGTCCTTGATCCATTAATAGCCAACTATTGCATCCAAGGTTTTATTAGTCGTTTGCTTGGTCAAAAGGAGTTATTGGTCTTTTGCTTGGTCAAGGTTTTATTGGTCTGTGGATTTTGCTCTACTAGGTAATTTGAGTCTTACCATAAACAAAAAACTCAAGTAGTAATTTGACAACCAATTTTTAAAACCTATTTTTTAAAGAACTTTTAGAAAAATTTGTTACGAAAATCTCTTTTGAAAACTAGTTTAAAATTTTGAAAATCATATACATGGTCGTCATTACTATATGAGTTGGTTGTTGTCCTTCTCAACCACTACAAGGTATCAAATTAGGGAAACAATCAGATAAGAGCCCATTCACTTCCATATATCCTCTACCCCTTATTGGGTCCATTTTGGCTTCATTAGTCGACAAAAACTTCAGTTACCGTTGCATATTATCTTATTCGTAACTTTATTTCTAGTCTTCCATACTGGTAACACTCACATCATCATTTTTACTATTTCTAAGTACAAGAAGTTTATCCAATAGTCAACAAATCTATTTTATAAAACAAAGTTTGTTGATATCGCATCACACTGCTAGAATTCATATCACATTCATCATAACACCATCATCTAATTCAAAGAAAACTCTGGGTCTCCATTCTTCTCAAACTCCCTTGAAACGCATCTAGCTCACTATACAAGATAATCATGGGTGGCCTACTTACTAGTGGCTCTATATAACCTAGTAGCTTCTATCCTCCAGAATACATGAATCCTCTCTCTAGGTTTCTTCTCACCTTTCTTAATATCTCGTGTCCTCACCATATGCTGTAGCTCTCGAATCCATCCTCATAGGTGGCGTTGCTCCATAAGACAAGCCTGAAATGGATGGTATGGGATAAGGTGTGTGATAAATTGAAAAGATGCACTTACGGCTGAATGTTCGGTAGAACCAGAATCAGCAGGTGGGGATCCTCGAATAGGTGGTCTCACATCAGGGGATGGAATAATAGCTTGAAGAGGTGAAACCGTCACAACAAGAGGTAATATGGATAACGCTGGTGGAAGAGCAGGGCGTGGATCAGATGATACCGAGATAAAAGAATTTACCATCGTTGCTATCTGAAAATTGCATCGTTAGATAAGAATCTCGAATCTCATCACGAATCATACCAAAACCTATTATACAGTTGCACTCAACCTCTCAACGTCCTATCTTTATATTTATTAATCCTAACCCTCTATCCATTCCTGACAATCTAGGCTTGTTTCAGTGACTTATAACCTGTAGCTCTGATATCAAATCTGTGACGCCCTCCAAACTCAGGTCAGAAGTTTGGGATTCACAACACACACCCAATATATAAACCTTTTTATAAAAGTAATATATATTTAATGATCGTACTTACCATAACCACAGATCCCAACAGGTTAAAGTATGAAAATAAGCCACCATCTTAAACTTTTATTACATCATACCAAATCCCAACTAGTTCAACTTACAACTGATAGAGAAAGCATCCTTACAATCTTACATAATTAAAAATTAAACATAAAGCTCTTGCTAGCTCAATCCAACTCATCCTGGAATCCTAACTCACATACTAGACTGGGAAATTTGCTACCAACCATTTCTTTTTTAACTATAGAATAACATAAAAGATTTGTAAGAGTGAGCTACCAAGCTCACCAAGTCATAATAGCAATAACTGAGGTTAAACAATGATCAATTGAAATGATTCAGAAGAATCAAGTTTCTTGATAAGCAATGATTAGAATTGGATATTCACTTTTATTTTAAAAACCAAGGTTAGGCTGCTGATCAGTCACACCCTAACCCCGAGCAAGGCACAAATCTCTGCTCTCTATACTGGATCCAAGGCACACATTGGCCTAATATGACCACAAATTTGGTCTGACCATGAATCTGGTCCACATTTATAAAACCATCCAAGTCTAAAATGATTCAATATGATAACCACTGTAATTCAATAAAACAGAATCATAATTAACATTGATAAAGCATTTATCTCGGAGCATAAGACATTTTATAAGTTTCACCAGGGTATATCAAGGTATATATATAAGGAACGGCTTTAGGCCTGTTGAAGAATCAAGTATCTGATGAACAAGGGTTCAATGATAATACAGGGTATAGATCTTTGATGTCATAGGGTATTATAGGGAATATAAGTTTCTTTTTGTTCAAGTAATTCTGTTTCAGTATTTGGTATATGGTGTATATGTATTTGTGAAGTAGTATTGTATTTGTATGGTTTAATATCTGAAAAATCAACAGTCGGTGGTTTAAAAAGAATGAGGCTTATAGCCCAAGTTCAAATATGTGATTAGGGTTCAAGGTTGAAGATTTTACGACACTTACAATATAAAACAGGACTATTTTGAATACTAGCAATATGTTATGAAAAAGTTCAGATATATTTGCAATATATCTCAAGGTAGGTTCAGAAGTACTTGCCTTATCACAAATGATTTCCAACTTCACTTGTACTCGTTTAATGGTTTTACTCAACAATGCCTTGTCTTCTTTTTCTATGCCTTGCTTCTATTCACTGATCACTTGCTTTCTTTTTCTACGCTTCAGTTCTATTTACTGATCACTGGCTTTATTTTTCTATGCCTCTTTTACTCTTCTAGGCATCACAAGTATCTATCAATATTCAATCTCATATTATCCTAATCATCACAAAGACGTCATAAGCTTTTATATACCCTTCGTTTTACCCAAATCCGGTTTACGGATTGAAAATTATGACCAAAACAGTCAACCAATAACCACATAGGCATATAACACATCAATCAGATAGCACGTAGCACATAGCACGCAAGATATTCGATCAAAATAATTATTTAAAGAAAATTTGGGGTTAAAATAATTTTCCATGTATTTTATAAGAATTTTTGAACATTTGTTTGAATTAAAACGGGTCATTGAATCATTTTATAATTAGATAACAAGGTTCGAATACCTGAATCTGACTTTAAAATTATTTAATAATAATTATTGAGCCTTGAAAATAATTTAAAATAATATTTTAAAGCTCTAAACTATTTTTCAGTATTTTTAAATCAGAATAAATAATTAAATCTAATTAAATAATAATTAAAATTAATTAATAATTAATTAAATTAATTAATCAATTAATATTTAAATTAATTGACTAACTAAATAATTAATTATCAACTAAAATTAATTAATTAAATAATTTAGATTTATTTTTGAATTAAAAATCAATTTTCTAAAAAAGAAAATACTATTTTTGAAAATAATTAAAAAAATCATGTTTTTATAATATTTTAAAACAATAGGGACTGAAATGTAAAACGGGGAAAGGTGGGTGGCAAAACTGAAGTTTCACCACCTTCCTCCCCAACCGCCGGCCAGTCGCCGGCTTTTCCGGCCACCCTGCAACTTGCCCAGAAAGACTCCAAAATGTGCAGAATTAAAAAGTATTGTGCCAAGAATTCTTCTGCAAAATTAAAACAATCAAACAACCAACGATTTGAACAGAAAATCCGCCTGAAAATTTCGCCGCCGTTTCGTCCCATTTTCCGATCAAGCCCTTCCCGTTATCGTTTGATCACCATATATACACCATTCAATTTGTTTATCAACGATCTACACACTGATGTAATTAATTTCAGCTAATAACCCTTAACAAATAAACGCCTAAATTTCAATTAAGAACATTTAAAGTATATAAACCCTAATTTCAATAATTCGAGATTTAAATCCAATTCTCTACATGTTATTGAACTCCAAATTCATCATATGATGTACCAAAATGATCAGGACAAAATTATATACAAGATTCATCCATCAAATCACAAAAACAACATCAAAATCAAAAATTCATATTTTAGTCATAAATTAATTCGAATTAAAATAAATAGGAAAATAACCTTGATTTATGCACTGAAATTGATGATAGATTCTGATGGAACTTTTCGAGAGCTTCGATTCGATATATTGCACGCTTGATTCTGAGTTCGGTAACGCCTTCGTTTTTAGGTTCGATTCTCAAGAACGCGACGAGTTTTCGAGTTTTTCTCTATAAATTATATGTTTTAACTGTTTGTTTATGATTATACGAATAAAATCAAATAAGAAAAGGCTATTTATACTTCTGGAATATTAATACACGGTGGATCGTATTGGATCCAAAAATAGGTTACTTAGCCGCTAAGTAACCACAAAAACGATCCGATTTGATATCAAATTTAGATAATTATCAAAACCGGGCTTCTTATAAAACACCCTAAAAGAAAATAATATAAAAATTTCCTGTTTCTCGAGAATACGGGTTTTATTGATCTACCGAAATGACTATCGTATCGAAAATTTTACGACGGGACTCGTACGGGTCAAACCGTATTCCGGATTAAAAAAGTCATAACACGGAAAATGTTCAGAATAATCAGATTAGGTTAGGAAGGAGTTTTCCGAAGATTTTCGGAATGTAAAAACGCAAAAACGGTTGAAGTTGTACGATTCCTGGTTTTATAAAATAGTTTTATAATTACTCAGAAAATAATTATTAAATCCATAAATCATTTATAAAATCATGTAACAATCCAAAAATTACCAGAAAAATATCAAAATTATCTATACTTTATTCTGGACATGTCAAAATTAGAATACTCATATTTTATCACATATAAACATCCAAACATCAACTCCGGTTACCAGATAATTCACCAAAATTCACATAATAATCACATAATAATTATTTATTGATAAAAATAATTACACGATATATCCCAGATATTACAATTGTTAAAGCAAATTATTGTAATTTGTACAATTGTTGAAATAGTTATAGTTGTTGCAAGCACCCTTTTTTCTTGAACCCAACAATCTAACTTGTTGTTTGGGTTCTTAATTTTCAAATCTTGGAAACATGGTTCGCTAGCATCATGAAAAATCTAGCATAGTACACATTTCTAGGTCGCTTTTGTATATCCCCTGATTTGTACCCTATCTCTAGCATGACATAGTTGCTAAAATCATACTCCATCTATCCCATTGAATTCTATACGTTACTTTTCTGCACGCTTTTCAATGCTCATTTAAAACATAATTCCACAATATTTTTTTAAAAAAAATTCTGAATAAAAGTTTCATGTTTAAACTTTTATTCAAAAAAATTTTTGAAAAAAACATTACGGAACTATATTTTATAGAGGCCTCGAAATTCGTGCAAATAGTAAATGTATAAAAATCAACGGGACAGAGGGAGTAGTACTTATCAGATAAGAGCCTATATAGCATGTTGATAAGAGCAGAAGTAATAACATCAAAATTGCTAATTTAACCAGAAAATATTTTAATAAAAGCATCACACAAATAACTCCACTCTTTCTTAAGTCCCTTTCTCTTAATGCTACCTAGACTAGCAGTGTGTAAAGCATAATCCATGGACTTAAGCATGTTAATCACATCAGTGTCATTTTGTGGAGTAACTATGTTATTTTCAGGCAATTTAAAGAAAGATTGAACAACATCAAAATTTACACGATAATTGTTCCCTTTGAGAGTAAAGGTAATGGTCATGTCTGTAGAATCAAAGACAACAGTGGTCCAAATCTCTTCAACAACTTCATAATAGATAACCGGTGACTCGAGCATAGAATACTTGAGTTTGCAATTGCTTATGAAATCCATCATCTTGTGATAGTCCTCATGTGCAACACTCTTGTCCACCAAAGTAACAAAGTTGTTCTTCTCATATACAAATCATGTCTAAGACATAATCTTCACAACCGGTGCCATTCTTGTTAGGTTTGCAATTACGGGGAGAAAGAGGGTTTGGGGGAAGAAAGAGAGTAAAGTTTGCCTTGTCAAATTAGACAAAGATAAAAGTGAGATCTGTAAATGTAATAGGCTTTTATACTTTCCTAAAATAAGAAACATAAATGATTAAAAATAAAAATAAATACCCAATGATATATGCCAAAAATAACCGTTTAAAAATGAAGTGAATTGTAGAAATTCTAATATTGTCCATCAACGTATACATACAAGACTGTAAGTATATAGCAATGGATAATGTTTTAGAATCAACAGTTATGATTGATCAACGGATGTCAAATACACCATTATCCGTTGAGGGATAATGTATCCACAAATATCTTTGACTTTCAACGGATAATCCTTATATGTCGAAGAAGTAATTTTGACAGCCAAAAACTTCACTTCTTCATGACTTGATCAAGAAAATCAAATTTATTTCTTGCTACATTTCAAATTACATAGACATCAATAACAATAAATTAAGAGTAGTTTAGCATGCCTAACTCACTTACCAACCTAGTAAAAGTTGATTCATCAAGTGGCTTGGTAAAGATGTCTGAAATTTGCTGCTCACTTGGAACAAAATGAAGTTCTACAGTACCATTTATAACATGTTCCCTTATGAAGTGACACTTGATGTCAATGTGCTTTGCCCTTAAATGCTGCACGGGATTTTCAGTAATGGCAATGGAACTTGTGTTGTCACAGAAGATTGGAATTTTGTTCATTTTTAGAACATAATCTATCAATTAATTTCTCATCCATAGAATCTGTACACAACAACTGTAACGCCCTCAAATCTGGGGTCAGAGGATTTGGTCGTCACTATGAAACCTCAATCCAAAATAACCTATTAAATCAATGCATAAATGCGAGCGGGAGATATTTAGCATCTATAACCCCAAACTAATCCAAAATCTTTTATGGTTACAGTTCTAGAAACAAGAGATCTAAATTTCAGAAATAAATTTTCACTTTCTTTTAAAACTCTTTTCAACAAATTCCAATTCAATACTAACCCGCTAGTATAACTTCGAAAAGAAGTATACTAGGCCCAACTATAAAATAACATAATTATAATATAATATAATATAAACAACTTTTCATAACAGAACTTACACTAGCCCGCATACCCTGGACCAACGACCTTCTAAGAGCTTCTTCTTTGCTTCCTCGAATTACGTGGCTAAACAGCGCAAGCTAATCCTCACTGGAGGTTAAATTTAAAAACAGGCAAGTATGAGCGAAAGAAATGCTCAGCAAGTTCATTATAACATATATAGGGTCTTTTTGATAAAAAAAACCGACGTCTGCAATAGAGTAGAACCTTTAAAATCATAATTGTTGAATCAAAAAATTTGGATAAGGAACCCCAGAATTGGTTCCTTAATTGTATTCAAAACTATTTTAATATTTTTGAGCGAAATGCTTCAGCAATACTTTGAATCTTGACGAGAATCAAACTCGTAAAACAGTGTTTACGGAAATATCGTAAATAACAATAACAAGAAACAATGATTATGGACTGAATTATAAACTTTATTCAAAACCGAACTCTTGATATTAATACTCATTTTATTGTCATATCAAATTAGATATTAATACGAACTTTGATGCTCACAACATCCCATACTGAAGTCAACATCAATCATCTATACTAATACCACCTTTGATATTTAACAATAAAGTAAGTATCAGCATAAATCAGAAACTGAATCAAAACTACATCTCACATTTAATCTAAAACAGAAACAGTTGATAAACCATTTATTCTATGATTATCAAAACAATTTAGAAACAACAATTTAGATGGGAACCAATTATATTTCATGTTGTTTCTGATGATCAGTAATGAAACAGCACTGGTATCCCGTGGCCATACTGTAAATATAGGTTCTACCCGTATCCCGCAGTCATACGGTACCTATAGGGCGCCAGAAAAGGTATATATTCGCCTTGAAAGATATTACAGCTGGACCAATATCTCGATCACTTTCGGTGTAACCAATAACCATTCCATCTTAAAACCTTTTTTATTAAAAAGAAGTCGACTCAATCGACATCCTAAATAAATTTATTCCCCCATTCACTTTGGCAGGAATACTCGCAACAAAATCATCTTTCTCAAAATCCAAAATGTTTATAAATCCAGTAATTTGATAAGTAAAAACATTTAACTATTCTGAACACAGAATAGAAGAGAGTACTTGCATAATAAACATTTAATTCAGCGATATGTAAAACATTTATCAATTCTGAACTGAGAATAGGGAAAGCAATACATGCATAATTGGATCTGCATCTATAATTAAAATATACAATTTTAATCATCTTGTCCAATCCTATTCTATTTCACTCTTTATCCATCGTCTTGTCCCGATCAACTCGAGCGATCCGCTTCCATAATTAAAGTATACAATTTTAATCGTCTAAACGATAATTACTCGACGAACTACGTGTCAAAACCCTATCGTCTACCCATGCGATAGCCCGCACATAAAGAAGACAGACAAATACAAGTCTCTTGACCCACGTACACACGTATTTCACATAGCATATAATCATATAACTCATGTATGACATAATTCATATCACATATGACTCAGTTCGTTTAAAACATTCGACTCGGTACGTTTAAAACTGAAATCGGGTCAAAATATGATTTATTGATCAATAATCGACTTAGAATGACTTGTAAAAAAATTGACCTTTCGAAACAAAAGGATTTGGGTCTCGAAAGTATTTTTAATGAAAGCGGAATATTTTTCTGAGTCTATACGCGCTCATTTCGCATTAAACGGACGAATAGTTTATTTATTACGATTAAATTAAGAATAATATGAATAAATCAATTAATAATAATATTAATTGATTTTTAAATACCAAAATATGATTTTTAAAAGTTTAAAATTAATTTTTAGGAATTATTTGAATTAATTAGAAATAATTTACATTTTATTTAATTATTTATAAATAAAATCAATTGATTAAATGATTTAATCAATTAATTAAATTCATAAATAATTAACTAAAATAAATTAGAAATAATTAAATCAAATTTTGGATTTTTGAAAATAATTAAATAATTAAAGAAAATAATTTTTGGAAATTAAAAATAAATAACTCAATAATTTTTTTGAATTTACAAATACTAACTAAATAGTTTTGAATTAAAAGAAATGAATTTTAGGAAATAAAATGAATTTTTATTTATTTAAAAACAGAATTCTGAAAAAACAATTGAGGATTTGGGGTTAGGGTTTATAAAGATTAAACCCGAGTCTGGATTAAACCCAACCGGGTCGGGCAAGAACAGGAATCCGGGTCGGGTTGAACACCACCGGATTCTGGGAACATCACCAGTTTCCGGCGGGTTCTTCGATCCCGGTGAACTCGATTCTGACCGTAACCACAGCTGTTCGAACAGGATTATCAGCCTTAACAGTTCACAATCATCCCGGCAACACGCCTGAATCAATAAACACACACAATCGTGCACGAGCTGTGATTTCCGATCGAAATTCACCACCATCGCAGGTGAACTCGAAGAAATCCGGCGAAAATCCGATTTTGACCAATACCAAACCAAACAACACCATTTTAGTGTCAAAACAAAGCTACAGATGCATAAAATCAATTACAAAAAACCAAATAATCAAACAATCCTCAACAAATTCGGAAAAATCAAAACAAAAATCCAAAAACCGATGAACTCGACTTACCTTAAATTGGACTTAAACATCAATAAAATCTATGTAATTCGATTGATATAAACTTGTTAAAGCTAATACTAACATCGAAATCATCCACGAATCCACACAACAGAAATACCCAATTATTGACGATTTTGAACAAAAAAATCGAATTAAAGATTCGGTTAACCTCAGATAAAACGGGTAACAGCACAAGGTAGAACATATCACAGCTTCAAATCGACTATATGAGCGTCACAAACGGATATCAAAATCACCTTCAATCTTTAAGTTTAATTCTCACCCTCAAGAACACCCCCACCTTTGTTCTTGATTTTTCTTTTTAATTTCTGAATTTTAATGAATTTAATGAATAAAATAAAAATAATACAGCTATTTATATTTACAGAAATTATATCCCCAAAATAAATTAAGGGTATTTTTATTCCCATAATTAAAATAATTAGGCCCAAAAATAATAATTGATGGGGAGTAATTTTAAAAGCAATAAAATACAAAATTTATACCAAAATTTCCCAAAAAAATGTGAATAATTCAAAAATGCAAGAATACTGGGTATTTGAAATACGTATAATTCTATAAAAATAAAAACATGAATTTGGTGGGCTTTGACGTCCCGGTGGGGTCCCGGTCCGTTGATTTTTTTGAAAAACAAGAATGATTTCTAAATTAACAAAATATCCCGAAAACACATAAAATATATTTAACACACATAAATGAGATAAAACGAGTAATTCGATAAAGATGCAAATAAGCATGCATTCAAATTACGGGTCGATTCATATAAATGCATATTAAACATGTAACGAGTATCCCATTGGATCCTATCGGATCCGAAAATAGATTACTCAACCGCTAAGTAACTATAAAAACGATACAATTTAATATCAGATTTGGATAATTATCAAAACTGGGCTTCTTATAAAACACTTTACACGAAAATAATGTAATAATATCCCACCTTTCGAGAATACGGGTTTTGTTGATTTATCAAAACGTTTATCGTATAGAAAATTTTGCGTCGGGACACGTACGGGTCAAACCGTAATCCGGTTCGAAAAAGTTAAAACACGGAAAATGTTCATAATATCCAGATTAGGTTAGGAAGGAGTTTTCCGAAGAGTTCCGGGTTGTAAAAACACATTAAAGTTGGACGATTCCCGGCTTTATAAAATAGTTTTATAATTACTTAGAAAATAATTATTAAATCTATAAATCCTTATAAAATCATATAACAATCCAAAAATTACCAGAGGAATACCATAATTATCTATACCTTATTCTGGACATATAAAAATTAGTATACTCAAAGAATATCTTATATAAACATCCAAAACATCAACTCCAATTATCATATAATTCACTGAAATTCACATAAAAATCACATAAACAACTTCAAATAATAATAATAATATCTAAAAAAATGGGATATTACAATCTACCCCCATTATAAGGATTCCGTCCTCAGAATCAGCAGAAGAAAGTACTAAGGGTTTTCTTACCAACTTTCCAATCTTGCATATGCAACTTTTCTCAAAATCTCAAATAACACTGAAATTCCTTATGCCACACAGTTATCATGTGAGCTTCACTCCGCATTATTGTTCCTTCCACTTAACTTTTTGACCAATTCTTCAATAGAATCACTTTTACTGATTGCGAGAAAGAAGAATAGAGAGAAAGATAGAGAGAAAGAAAAAGAAAGAGAGATAGAGATAAATAGAGAGAGAAATAAAGAAACAGACCGACTTCGGTATACGCCACTGATATTATAACCGCATCGCAGTCCACTATTGCTCTTGGTAATCCCATCACATAGCCTTATTTTGACTCGACCGGGATAACCCAGTTTACCTTGATTGGCATACCTTCGAATATTTGAGATGATAAAATCATGGAATTTCAAAGAGAAAAGAATTTCATATCATAACAGGAACAAAATTTGAATTTATGAAAAAGTAATGTTGAAATAAAAAAATAACTGAGAGATCAATATGATCAAATGAACTTGGTATTGCGTGCCCCTATTAATACACTACTAAAGGTTGTAATCCTTCTTGTAGTCACAACACACACACACACACAAGTGATGCGTTCCATCCAACTCCTATCACATTGATAAGTATACCTTGTGTCCCCTGTAGTTAGGGTTGCTCATCTCAGTCAGAGTAAAAGAATATGAAAGGAATTCAAAATCAAGTGAATAATCAAGGGTTTTTGAGAAATGACTTGTTAATGCAATCCTTGGATCAAAATTGAAAAAGTTTCAGAGCTAATATATCTGGAGAAAAATATCTTAAAAACAAGATTCTGGAATAAAATGATTAAACGGGTGTTGGGGATTATATCCTCTAACAGATACCTCTTTTGAGAGAGGTCAAAAGAAGTTATAGAAAGAGAAGGTATTTCCAAAGTCTTAATACTTATCTTCTATTTGAACTCTTTTATTAACTTATCACCCAATTCTAAACATTTCTTCACGTTCCAAGGATATCGATAATCTCCATCGTCGTCGAATCGTAGTCTTGGAAGATTACACAATAAAGGTTTGCAGCTGCTACGAGTTCTATCCAGCTCAGCACAACCAACTCAACCGAATATGCATTATCTTAACTTAATCGTTGGTACTATATCTGATAGTCCAACATGAACTCAATATGAGTTCAAACATCCTTACATAACTATACCCACTCCTACATACTCTCGTTTCTAGTTTACTATAACCTCGGCTCTAATACCAACCTGTAACGCCCCCAAATCCGGGGTCAGAGGATTTAGTCGTCACTATGAAACCTCAATCCAAAATAACCTATTAAATCAATGCATAAATACGAGCGGAAGATATTTAGTATCTATGCCCCAAACTAATCCAAGATCTTTTATGGTTACAGTTCTAGAAATAAGAGATCTAAATTTCAGAAATAAATTTTCACTTTCTTTTAAAACTCTTTTCAACAAATTCCAATTAAATACTAACCCGCTAGTATAACTTCGAAAAGAAGTATACTAGGCCCAACTATAAAATAACACAATTATAATATAATATAATATAAACAACTTTTCATAACATAACTTACACTAGCCCGCATACCCTGGACCAACCATCTTCTAAGAGCTTCTTCTTTGCTTCTTCGAATTACGCGGCTAAACAGTACCATCTAATCCTCACTAGAGGTTAAATTTAAAAACAGGCAAGTATGAGTGAAAGAAATGCTCAGCAAGTTCATTATAACATATATAGGGTCTTTTTGATATAAAACTGACGTCTGCAATAAAGCAGAACCTTTAAAATCATAATTGCTGAATCAGAAAATTTGGATAAGGAACCCCAGAATTGGTTCCTAAATTGTATTCAAAACCATTTTGATATTTTTGAGCGAAATGCTTCAGCAATACTTTGAATCTTGACGAGAATGAAACTCGAAAAACAGTGTTTACGGAAATATCGTAAACAACAATAACATGAAACAATGATTATGGACTGAATTATAAACTTTATTCAAAACCGAACTCTTGATATTAATACTCATTTTATTGTCATATCAAATTATATATTATTATGAAATTTGATGCTCACAACATCCTATACTGAAGTCAACATCAATCATTTATACTAATACCACCTTTGATATTTAACAATAAAGTAAGTATCAGCATAAATCAGAAACTGAATCGAAACTACATCTCACCTTTAATCCAAAACAGAAACCGTTGATAAACCATTTATTCTATGATTATCAAAATAATTTAGAAACAACAATTTAGATTGGAACCAATTATATTTCATAATGTTCCTGATGATCAGTCATGAAACAGCACCGGTATCCCGCAACCATACCGTAAATATAGGTACAACCCGTATCCTGCAGCCATACGGTACCTATAGGGCGCCAGAAAAGGCATATATTCGCCTTGAAAGCTATTACAACTGCACCGATATCTCGATCACCTACGCTGTAACCAGTAACCACTCTAATCTTAAAACTTTTTTGTTAAAAAGGAGCCGACTCAGTTGACATCCTAAATAATTGTATTCCCCCATTCACTTGGGCAGGAATACTCGCAACAAAATCATCTTTCTCAAAATCCAAAAAGTTTATAAATCCAGTAATTTGATAAGTAAAAACATTAAACTATTCTGAACACAGAATAACAGAGAGTACTTGCATAATAAACATTTAATTCAGCAATATATAAAATATTTATCTATTCTGAACTGAGAATAGAAAAGCAATACGTGCATAATAGGATTCAAAATAAATATCACTTGAATAATAAGTGATGATTGGAATACTTGCCTTTGGGTTTTTAGCAGTTAGTCACACTCGCAATAACACAATCCCTCATTCTGACATCTTATGGCCTCATCATCTTTTATTCCAACAATTCACTGATGTGCTGCTCCTGCAATTGCTAGAAGTCAGATATCCAAACCTATTCCATTTCACTCTTTATCCATAGTCTTGTCCCGATCAACTCGAGCGATCTGCATCTATAATTAAAATATACAATTTTAATCGTCTAAACGATAATTACTCGACGAACTGTGCGTCAAAACACTATCCTCTACCCATACGATAGCCCATGCATAAAGAAGACAGTCAAATACAAGACTCTTGACCCATGTACACACGTATTTCACATAGCACATAATCATATAACTCACGTATCACATAATTCATATCACATATGACTCAGTTCGTTTAAAACATTCGACTCGGTATGTTTAAAAGTGAAATAGGGTCAAAATATGATTTATCGATCAAAAATCGACTCAGAATGACTTTTAAAACAAGCGACCTTTCGAAACAAAAGGATTTGGGTCTCAAAAGTATATTTAATAAAAGCAGAATATTTTTCCGAGTCTATACGCGTTTGTTTCGTATTAAACGGACGAACGGTTTATTTATTACGAATAAAATAAGAATAAATAGGAATAAATCAATAAATAGTAATATTAATTGATTTTTAAATACCAAAATATGATTTTTAAGAGTTTAAAACTAATTTTTACGAATTATTTGAATTAATTATAAATAATTTATATTTTATTTAACTATTTATAAATAAAATCAATTGATTAAATGATTTAATCAATTAATTAAATTCATAAATAATTAACTAAAATAAATTAGAAATAATTAAATCAAATTTTGGATTTTTGGAAATAATTAAATAATTAAAAATAATAATTTTTGGAATTTAAAAATAAATAACTCAATGATTTTTTTGAATTTACAAATACTAACTAAATAGTTTTGAATTTAAAACAAATGAATTTTAGGAAATAAAATGAATTTTGATTTATTTAAAAACAGAATTCTGGAAAAACAGTTCAGGATTTGGGGTTAGGGATTATAAAGATCAAACACGGGACAGGATTAAACCCAACCTGTGGCCCCCCAAAATCCGGGGTCAGGGATCTCGGAGGCCACGCCATTTTAATCACTATATACCACATACCTCGTATCACAATATATAAATACTCACTATTTACGACCCCACACTTATCACACACACACACTTTTAGGTTATTGTCTTGAAAACGAACCATTCATTACTAGAGTAAATCAAACCACAAAGTGATAATTATTAAAACCCAAAAGTAATTTAGTCTTTTCGGGGAATAACCTTTAAGTAAGGCTAGTCCGTCGGCCAAATATTTGTTTCTTATTCATTACCTTACATAAGTCCTTACATAAGTCATACTTATAAAACAACTGGAAACCAATCCAGCTTATTCGGTCTACCTGTGGTACAGCACCAAACATCCTACGGAACAGCTAGCCATTTCCTACCCATTTCCTGGCTGTGAGTTTCATGATAGGCATCTTGATTCACTGTTGTGTTGTGTCAATTTTAAAAAACAAGTGTGAGCTATGATGCCCAGTATAATAATGTACAGTATGAAATGACTGTATGATAAACTCAAGTAAAACGTCATATATGATATTTATTTTTTATTCAAAAATAGTTTTCATTTGTGATACACACCTTCTTTTGAAAACAATTCTTTAATGGATTTATTATCCTGCAAATACCTTAATGGTAAACCCAGCACCTAGGCTTGGGTTACGGTATTGCATCACAATCCCAATTGGAAGAATTGGACATTCGTTGGAGCCACCGCATACGATGATCAGTCGTACTACGGAAATGGTAACCTTTTATGTCACACCCCCAACTTAAATAGCAAAATAATTATAGCTATTACATCATTTTAATGAGTATTACACAACCAAAATCCAAGATCTTACAGTTTAGGGTTTGGAACAGCCCAACACTACCAACTATTACATCTGATTACAAATACCGAGTCCTCACACAACTATTATTACTTATTCTACCTGAGCTCGAACATAAACATCAGCATCACAGGTCTTACGGGCAGTCTGCTTGAATCTAACCATGGCTGCTAGCTGTAATATCAGGGTAAAGCAAGAAGTGAGCCAAAAGCTCAACAAGTGCTAACAATACAACGCAAAGCATAAATCGAGATATACCTTTAGGAATGACAATGGAATGACATAATCAATGATAATCGAGAGATAAAACTTATGTGAGTTGGCATCATTTTGCTTACATCAAAACAAATTTTAAAACCATTCTTAATCAAAATCATTTTATGACGCTACGGATTACAGCCGGTGATCAGCCGCGAAGTAATCCCGAACCTCGCTGGGTTCTAAAACATTATTGGGAATCCCTAGGCAACTTTTAAGCCTAATATAAGTGTGGAAAGGACTCGCGTCTCAGTCCAGATCCACCATTCAAGAAAACATTTGTCCCCCTTTGGGACTGAAAAATCCACCTTTTATTCATTTCGAAAACTGATGCCGATTTATGACAAAATCTCTTTTGACTGAAATCATTTTTATCAGGGGATTATAGATCAACTTGAAACACTGGAATTCTGACTCTAAATCTCAGGGCCATGATCTACTAGACTTTACTATATTAGGGTAATCGAGAGATTTCCATAAACAAGAATTTTGACAAGGAAATTAAGCAAGGCTATTGGATAATATGAAAGAGTAATGCCAAACTAGGCTTAAAGCAATGGTTGTAGACAAGGTATAGGTATTAGAACATCAAGGAGATAAGCATCACTGGTTCCAATAGGATAGAGGTGCTAAAATATAAAGGAAGTGATCATCAGCTCAAGATATAACAGGGCATCAAGCTTTAGGGTAAGGATAGGGTTATCAAACAATCATGAATGAATTTAAGAAAAGATTGGCTTTTAGATATCAAGATAAAGTTTCTATCGAGGTTATTTCAAGAGTTGAATCAAAGCATCAGGGTGCAACATCAAGATTTCTCAGGGATCAATAGCATGATAATCAAAAGGATCAATAAGGTATTATAACACATCTCTATTTTATCATGGCATTAAACTATCATGAAAGACTTTTGAACTACTTGCAATACGTACTCGAGGGTTCATGGCATCTCTATGTAACTCAAAGATAAACAAAAGATACTCTTGATTTAAATATATCAAAATGACTCAGGATAATTGCATCGATATATATATGAACTGGTTACAGTAAATGCGAAGGTCAAGTTGAATCACTTGCCTTGAGATAGACTGGTCTGGTCTGACTGGTAGGAGCAACAACTGGAGCTTCACTCGAATTTTATGGCAAGTTTTCCCTCGTCTCGAGATCCTACATAAATAATAATAATCCTCATTATAATATATTCTTTCCATCTTAACCTATTTACAACCCGAAATTAAACATGGATGGCACTTAGGCCTATACACACTTAATTCATATCCACCATTTATATTTTCAAATGTACACTCGTAGCCACATAATCACATATCGTATATTAATACCAAATAACATCATATACACCATAATGCCACACTAGGCTTGGATGATCTCGACTCACCACTTAAGTTACTTGGTCGCTAACTAAACGAAGTCTTCGAATTTGGGCTTCCTAACTCAATGTGCCTTTCCTAAATTATCCAAAACCTATTGACCCTCACTTGTGCCTTTTGTTCTACTGACCTTATACTATCTTACAACTATGGTGGTCGACCTAATACTCACTTCTAAGTGTCCTAAAACTATGTGATAAGTGAAAGTGCTCACTGGTGCAAATTTCAGAATGGTAACTAAGGTTTCTTGAGTGCATTAGACACTCTTAAACTACAAGTTTTTCTTCAAAATTTTTACACAAGACTCTCCTGACCTAAGGGCATCTCTCAAGCTTGATGTGGCTCAAAGGCCTGGCTTGGGCCTTCTTGGGCCTAAGCTAAAAGTCCAAGGTTCCCCTGTTTTTCTGGGCAGAAAATGCCCTGACTTGAGTTAACTTGTGACACATGGTTCTAGCTCATATCCTATGAACTATGGTTGGATAAACTTCTCTGACATACCCTCTAACTAAGGCCCAATTGGGCCTAATGAGGGCCTACCCATGACATGGCCAAATCTCCCTATTTCTAAGTTGCAACAAAACTGTCCCCTGCTGGACAGATTTTGTTATTCTACTTGTGCACCTAACCAAATGACATGCAAACCTCCAACCAACTCCTAAAACCTATTATATACTCCCCATACTAACTTCTGGTGGCTTGGGCCTCAAAGTGCACATCAATGACATGGTCAAAACTCACTCTAAACTCAGGGTACTAAACTGATTTTTCTGCAGAAACTATAACTCTCATTTTCCAAGGTTTTGACTTGACAAACCCAATTATCAACAACTAAATACTTAAACCAAGACCTATACTTGGTGTTCTACTGAACTAACTCCCTTTTTCTCAAAATACCCTTGGTGAGATCATCCTTACCTATGGTGCAACTATGGCAAAATAAAAGAGACTACTCTTAACAAATCATAAACCTTTATGCTTTTGAAACAACAAGATATATATTTTTATAAAAGATAACCACAAATTATTACCATGCAACAAGAAGCATAAATCCATATTATCACATTATTCCTACTGAAATTAAGGCTCACTAACAAAATCTTTTCCAAATGGTCAAAATCTTACAACAAACTAAGAGAATTCCACATGCATGCATGCCTTCGGGTTTTTCAAACCAAAACAACATATTTTCTACATATATTCCATCTTAAAATTGACATGCAAGCCTAGCCTATGGTATACCTAGATGATCACTTAGCATGCAAGGAGTTTTATCAAATTTTCACCACCAAATTCAAGTCATTATCACATAAACATGCAAAAATTGATCAAAACTACAAGAATGATTTCAAGGACCATTCATTCGGCTCCCATATGGTCATGGCCGAATGAAATGGATGGAAATGGCCATTAAATCATCAAGATTTTCCTTCTCATGACTTGGCACTTATCCATTCATTGTAGTCCTCTCAAAAACAACCTTAAATCCATAAGAATCAAGATTGTATTTTGAGTTTCACTAAAACCTTTACATGCAACTTTAAAACTTAAACTTTTTACTCAAAACTCTTTGGAATATATGTGATCATGATATAGGAAGTAATATTTACTTGTATGGGAGGTGGGAACTTGAATGTGGAATGAAGAAAAGGGGAGGGGGTAGGATTTCGGCAAAAAAGCCGAGAGGAAAGGTGGGAGGAGGGAGAGGAGAGGGAGGAAAAATGTAGAAATGGTGGAGTGATCATCATGATTGTTTGGTTTTTATTTGCCCACAAGTGAGTGGATGTGAGAAGTTACAAGAGTAACCCTCTAGCCAAAGTTAGGCAAGTTTGCATGCAAGGTCAAGGAGGTAATTTGGCTAGCAAATTGTGAGTTAGTGGGGTGGTTATTGACTCTTTAGCCCTTTGGTTAAATAGAAGAGAGTTTGCATGCAAGGTTATTCATGTAATTTGATAATTATTAAGCAACTAATTTCCAAAGATTTATTTTTATATAATAAAGTACAAGTTCAAAAATTATAAAATTTATACCATAAAATAACTTGGATTTTTAGAGACTTTATAAAATCATTTTCAAAATTTGTGTACAAAATGTCTTTTAAAAGAAAATTTTTTTCCAAAGCTTAGAATATTCCTTATAAATCAAAAATAAAGAAATTAAATAAATTCTTGCTTTGAAAAAAAATCATATACTACCCAGAGCAAATTTAAAATGCAGAAATTTTCACTCACACAAACGTACAAGCATTGAATATATTTTTATTTAACTTAATATTATTCACAAATAATATTACATAAAATGCCGGTCGTAACATCCTCTCCCCCTTAAGGGATTCTGTCCCCAGAATCTAAGAGAACAGATGAGGATACCGGGAACGCATATCAGACTCTAACTCCCAAGTCGACTCTTCGACCTTAGGGTTCCTCCAAAGTACTTTTACTAACTTTACGGATTTATTTCTAAGACTCTTTACTTGCCAGTCGAGTACTTTAACCGGTTGCTCCACAAATGACAGGTCTGCCTGAATTTCTACAGGTTCATATTCTATCATATGGCTAGCGTCAGGATTGTACTTCTTAAGCAACGACACATGGAACACATTATGCACATGCTGATACTGAGGTGGTAAGGCCAACTCGTAGGCCACCTTTCCTACTTGACTCAAAATCTCAAAAGGACCTACGTATCTAGGTGCTAACTTTCCTTTCTTGCCAAATCTTATCAACCCTTTCCTAGGTGACACTTTTAGTAACACAGCTTCGCCAATTTGGAATTGAACATCCTTACGCGCTGGATCTGCATACTTCCTCTGTCTATCTTGAGCAGCAAGCAACCTTTTCTGAATTAACTTGACTGAGTCATGCAACTGTTGTACCAATTCTGAGCCGAGAATTCTTCCTTCTCCTACTTCATCCCAACTTGTTGGTGATCTACATTTTCGCCCGTACAAAGCTTCATATGGTGGCATGCCGATACTGGAATGATAGCTATTGTTATATGAAAATTCAATCAATGGCAGGTGGTCGTCCCAACTTCCAGCAAAATCGATTGCACAACTGCGCAACATGTCTTCAATTGTTTGAATTGTTCTTTCACTCTGGCCATCAGTCTGCGGGTGATACGCCGTGCTCATATTCAACTTCGTGCCAAGACATTCCTGGAATTGCTTCCAGAATCTTGAGTTAAATCGGGGATCTCTGTCTGAAACTATTGATACAGGTACTCCATGCCTTAATACGATTTCGTGCACATACAGATGAACCAACTTGTCCAGTGACGACTTCTCATTTATTGGAAGGAAATGCGCCGACTTCGTAAGACGATCAATTATAACCCATATTGCGTCATGTCCGGACTTTGTTCGCGGTAGTCCTACTATAAAGTCCATAGCGATATTTTCCCATTTCCATTCTGGAATCTTCAGGGGCTGAATTAATCCGCTTGGTCGTTGATGTTCTGCCTTTACTTTCTGACAGGTATAGCACTTCGCAACCCATTCTGCCACGTCTCTTTTCATATTTGGCCACCAAAAGTTCTTCTTTAAGTCTTGATACATCTTGGTGCTTCCCGGGTGGATTGAAAATTTCGAATGGTGGGCTTCATGGAGGATCTCATTCTTTAATTCAGATACATGGGGAATCCATATTCTGGATGAAAACCTTAGTATTCCTTGCTCATCCCTTTTAGTATTAATCTCTTCTCCAGATAACTGATTTTTCTCTTTTTCCATTACTTCCTCTTGATACTTCTTTATCTTTTCCAGTAGTGTTGGCTGAAAGGTCATTGCATGACAAACTTCTTTGACTTTCCCATAAGCACAAAGTTCCAATTCAAATTTTCCGATTTCTTCAGATAACTCTTTTGATGTTATCTTTGCATTCAATCTTTCCTTCCGACTCAGCGCATCGGCCACTACGTTCGCCTTTCCAGGATGGTAATTTATCGAACAGTCATAGTCCTTAATCAATTCCAGCCATCTCCTCTGCCTCATATTGAGCTCTTTCTGAGTAAAAATGTATTTTAAACTCTTGTGATCCGTGTAGATTTCACACTTTTCTCCATAGAGATAGTGTCTCCAAATCTTGAGTGCGAACACTATGGCGGCTAGTTCCAAGTCATGCGTCGGATACTTTAACTCGTGTGGCTTCAACTGTCTTGACGCATATGCTATTACCTTACTGTGTTGCATCAACACACAACCCAAACCCTTATGTGAAGCGTCGCTGAATATTACAAAATTCCCTTGATCATCTGGAAGTACTAACACCGGAGCTGTTACCAACTTCTGTTTTAACTCTTGAAAGCTATTTTCACATTCTGCACTCCATTCAAACTTTTGATTCTTTCTGGTTAACTTAGTCAATGGTGTGGCGATTTTCGAGAAATCCTTGACGAATCTTCTATAGTATCCGGCCAATCCTAGAAAACTTCGCACTTCCGTAGGAGTCCTTGGCCTCTCCCAACTCATAACTGCATCAATCTTCGCCGGATCCACTTTAATTCCATCATTTCCAATAACATGCCCCAAAAATTGAACTTCCTTTAACCAAAACTCACATTTGGTAAACTTGGCATACAACTTCTCTTGTCGGAGTATCTCCAAGGCTATCCAGAGATGCTGCATATGTTCTTCTTCCGATTTAGAATAAATAAGGATGTCATCAATAAATACCACGACAAATTTATCCAAATACTTCTTAAATACTCGATTCATCAGATCCATGAATGCGGCCGGAGCGTTGGTCAAACCAAACGGCATTACTAGGAATTCATAATGCCCATATCTGGTCCTAAATGCGGTCTTGGGAATATCTTCTTCCTTGATCTTTAATTGATGGTATCCCGATCTCAAGTCAATCTTCGAAAAACATTTTGCTCCCTTTAACTGATCAAAAAGGTCATCTATCCTTGGTAGCGGGTAGCGGTTCTTGATCGTTACTTTATTCAACTCCCGGTAATCTATGCATAGACGCATACTCCCATCTTTCTTCTTCACAAAGAGAACAGGTGCTCCCCATGGCGACGTACTTGGTCGTATCACTCCCTTATCCAATAATTCTTGTAGCTGGCTCGCCAACTCTTTCATTTCTGCTGGTGCCATCCTATACGGAGCCTTTGAAACTGGTTCCGTGCCTGGAGCAAGGTTGATCTCGAACTCAATTTGTCGATCTGGTGGTAAGCCTGGTAGTTCGTCGGGAAACACATCGGGAAACTCATTAACTACAGGAATATCTTCCATGCTGAGGCTGCCTCTCTCTGAATCCACTACATATGCTAGGAACGACTCACAACCTTTTCTAAGTAACTTCTTAGCCTGAATAATTGTAAGAAATAGTCGCTCTTGCCTCTGCCCCTTAAATACTACCTTCTCTCCACTCTTCGTCTTTAAATACACTCTCTTGGTCTTACAATTTATCTGAGCGCTATTCTCTCCTAACCAATCCATTCCTAAAATTATATCAAACTCTCCCAGCTTGAAGAGTATCAAGTCGGCCGAGAACTTATATCCTGAAATATCAATCTCACATTTTGGACAAAATTGATTCACAGGAATCTTCTCTTGGTTCGCAATTACCACATTTACTACCTCACTCATAACCGTTTTATCACATTGGATCTTATCAATAAAAGATTCTGATATGAAAGATCTTGTGGCTCCCGAATCAATCAATACTTTGGCTTTGACATTATTGAGTAAAAGTGTACCTGCTATCACCTCAGAATTCTGAACAGCATCTTTCATCTTTAGGTCAAATGTCCTTGCTGTTGCTTGCGGGGCTGGTGCGGGTGGTGGAGGTAATGCCAATACCTCAACTGGCACGCTTGCACTGGTACTTGCCACGTTCATCAGAGCTCTGACTGGTCCTGTTGCCTTACACTCCCTAGCCATGTGTCCAGTCTTCCCACATTTGTAGCACGTAACTCCTGGCTTCGGCATCTTGCACTCATTGGCCAAATGTCCCTTCTGATTGCACCTATAACAGGTCATACTCAGCTTATTGCATACTCCGGGGTGCCTTCTGCCACAGTGCTTGCATTCTGGCCTTTGGAACCTGTTTTCTCCAACTTGCCCTTGGCTTGCCTGATTGTTCCCTTTTGATTCTTGCCTTTTGCCCAAATTTCCTTTCCTTTGAAAATTTCCGCCCTTCTGGAAACCAATCCTCTTTACATTCCGATCTTGCGAACTTCCAGCTTCAGACTTTTCTCCATAAAATGGAACCTTCCTCTTCTTGTTATCCCTCTCTTTCCTTGACTGCATCCCATTATTCTCAATCAGAGCAGCTTTCTGTACTACTCCCGCATAAGTTTCAAGCTCAAACATAGCCACCCTATCTCTGATCCAAGGCTCCAATCCTTGCTGAAATTTCTTTGCTTTTTCTTCCTCAGTGTTAGTATACTTTGTCACAAACCTTGACAACTCAGTGAACTTCTTCTCATATTCTAGTACAGTCATGTTCCCTTGCTTTAACTCAAGAAATTTTAGCTCCATCTGATTCTGCATGTACTTAGGGTAATACTTGTCCAGAAATAACTTCTTAAATCTCTCCCAAGAAACCTGCTGAGTGACTTCCATAGCTTTTACTGATTCCCACCAATAGATGACTTCTCCCTTCAAGAAGTAAGTGGCATACGGCGTCTTCTGATCGTCTCCTAACTGTACCAACTCAAAAGCCCTTTCCATCTCCTTGATCCATGTGTTTGCTATCACTGGATCAGTGGTATCATGAAATACAGGTGGATTCACATTCTGAAAAGCTTTGAAAGTGACAATTTGTCTAGGTGGTACTGGTGGTTCAGGTGGTTGGTGTGGCTCACGGTTATCTTGGTTTTCAATTCGTTGTTGAAGAGTTAGTTGTTGTTGAGCTATAGCATTGGTTTGCTGTTGCAAGGTTTCCAGTAGTCGAAGAATATTTGGGTCTGTGGTGAAGGTGGTTGTTGGGTTCTTCTTTTTGGGAGGCATGATCCTGAAATAAGAGTTGTGTCAAAACAGATATGAATGATAAAATGATTCGAGGGTATCGCATGGCATTCTCATTTACATATGGGGTCAAGTTTCCAAATTAAGCAGATATGATGATAAAAACATAAAATAACAGTTGAGAGCAAATGGAACAATAGCACATAATTATTGAAATTTTAAAGGTCACAGTACATAGGATTGGGACATAGTCTGATTCTAGGAATAACAGGCTTATTTAAAGGAAAGACGGAAACAACTGGGGATTCCATAGAGTCTGATAGTACAACAACATGAAAGGTAAATGGAAAGAACTAAGGCTCCACTCCATCTGAACGGGGCTTGGTAGTCTTTTCCTCTCGAAGCGTCTTCACAATGCTCTGGAGCTCATCCGCCACCATCTGAATGACATACTGGCTGGTACGGTCCCGGTGCGCTGGCATCTCCTCAAGCTTAGTGTTGACGTACCCAACCAAGGTCTCAAGTCTCGCAATCATCTGCTCCTTGGGCTTCCCTTCATAGTTTCGGCTGTCCGGATACATGTTCTTCAGTCGGTCTATCAGTCGGTCGTACTTGCCCTGAAGCATATCGAACTCGCGCCTCAACTCAGCATACACGGAGAAAGCAATAGTGTCGTCCGACCCAGAGGATGACGAGGAATGCGCCCTTTGCTGACAACCAATAAGAGGAGTATTAATAATAATTTACTTTACCTACTCTCTCGCGTAGTATCTATAACCTACACACAAATCCTATAACCTATTTGGGCTGTCCAGGGACTCTAAACCGTAGCTCTGATACCAAAACCTGTCACACCCCCAACTTAAATAGCAAAATAATTATAGCTATTACATCATTTTAATGAGTATTACACAACCAAAATCCAAGATCTTACAGTTTAGGGTTTGGAACAGCCCAACACTACCAACTATTACATCTGATTACAAATACCGAGTCCTCACACAACTATTATTACTTATTCTACCTGAGCTCGAACATAAACATCAGCATCACAGGTCTTACGGGCAGTCTGCTTGAATCTAACCATGGCTGCTAGCTGTAATATCAGGGTAAAGCAAGAAGTGAGCCAAAAGCTCAACAAGTGCTAACAATACAACGCAAAGCATAAATCGAGATATACCTTTAGGAATGACAATGGAATGACATAATCAATGATAATCGAGAGATAAAACTTATGTGAGTTGGCATCATTTTGCTTACATCAAAACAAATTTTAAAACCATTCTTAATCAAAATCATTTTATGACGCTACGGATTACAGCCGGTGATCAGCCGCGAAGTAATCCCGAACCTCGCTGGGTTCTAAAACATTATTGGGAATCCCTAGGCAACTTTTAAGCCTAATATAAGTGTGGAAAGGACTCGCGTCTCAGTCCAGATCCACCATTCAAGAAAACATTTGTCCCCCTTTGGGACTGAAAAATCCACCTTTTATTCATTTCGAAAACTGATGCCGATTTATGACAAAATCTCTTTTGACTGAAATCATTTTTATCAGGGGATTATAGATCAACTTGAAACACTGGAGTTCTGACTCTAAATCTCAGGGCCATGATCTACTAGACTTTACTATATTAGGGTAATCGAGAGATTTCCATAAACAAGAATTTTGACAAGGAAATTAAGCAAGGCTATTGGATAATATGAAAGAGTAATGCCAAACTAGGCTTAAAGCAATGGTTGTAGACAAGGTATAGGTATTAGAACATCAAGGAGATAAGCATCACTGGTTCCAATAGGATAGAGGTGCTAAAATATAAAGGAAGTGATCATCAGCTCAAGATATAACAGGGCATCAAGCTTTAGGGTAAGGATAGGGTTATCAAACAATCATGAATGAATTTAAGAAAAGATTGGCTTTTAGATATCAAGATAAAGTTTCTATCGAGGTTATTTCAAGAGTTGAATCAAAGCATCAGGGTGCAACATCAAGATTTCTCAGGGATCAATAGCATGATAATCAAAAGGATCAATAAGGTATTATAACACATCTCTATTTTATCATGGCATTAAACTATCATGAAAGACTTTTGAACTACTTGCAATACGTACTCGAGGGTTCATGGCATCTCTATGTAACTCAAAGATAAACAAAAGATACTCTTGATTTAAATATATCAAAATGACTCAGGATAATTGCATCGATATATATATGAACTGGTTACAGTAAATGCGAAGGTCAAGTTGAATCACTTGCCTTGAGATAGACTGGTCTGGTCTGACTGGTAGGAGCAACAACTGGAGCTTCACTCGACTTTTATGGCAAGTTTTCCCTCGTCTCGAGATCCTACATAAATAATAATAATCCTCATTATAATATATTCTTTCCATCTTAACCTATTTACAACCCGAAATTAAACATGGATGGCACTTAGGCCTATACACACTTAATTCATATCCACCATTTATATTTTCAAATGTACACTCGTAGCCACATAATCACATATCGTATATTAATACCAAATAACATCATATACACCATAATGCCACACTAGGCTTGGATGATCTCGACTCACCACTTAAGTTACTTGGTCGCTAACTAAACGAAGTCTTCGAATTTGGGCTTCCTAACTCAATGTGCCTTTCCTAAATTATCCAAAACCTATTGACCCTCACTTGTGCCTTTTGTTCTACTGACCTTATACTATCTTACAACTATGGTGGTCGACCTAATACTCACTTCTAAGTGTCCTAAAACTATGTGATAAGTGAAAGTGCTCACTGGTGCAAATTTCAGAATGGTAACTAAGGTTTCTTGAGTGCATTAGACACTCTTAAACTACAAGTTTTTCTTCAAAATTTTTACACAAGACTCTCCTGACCTAAGGGCATCTCTCAAGCTTGATGTGGCTCAAAGGCCTGGCTTGGGCCTTCTTGGGCCTAAGCTAAAAGTCCAAGGTTCCCCTGTTTTTCTGGGCAGAAAATGCCCTGACTTGAGTTAACTTGTGACACATGGTTCTAGCTCATATCCTATGAACTATGGTTGGATAAACTTCTCTGACATACCCTCTAACTAAGGCCCAATTGGGCCTAATGAGGGCCTACCCATGACATGGCCAAATCTCCCTATTTCTAAGTTGCAACAAAACTGTCCCCTGCTGGACAGATTTTGTTATTCTACTTGTGCACCTAACCAAATGACATGCAAACCTCCAACCAACTCCTAAAACCTATTATATACTCCCCATACTAACTTCTGGTGGCTTGGGCCTCAAAGTGCACATCAATGACATGGTCAAAACTCACTCTAAACTCAGGGTACTAAACTGATTTTTCTGCAGAAACTATAACTCTCATTTTCCAAGGTTTTGACTTGACAAACCCAATTATCAACAACTAAATACTTAAACCAAGACCTATACTTGGTGTTCTACTGAACTAACTCCCTTTTTCTCAAAATACCCTTGGTGAGATCATCCTTACCTATGGTGCAACTATGGCAAAATAAAAGAGACTACTCTTAACAAATCATAAACCTTTATGCTTTTGAAACAACAAGATATATATTTTTATAAAAGATAACCACAAATTATTACCATGCAACAAGAAGCATAAATCCATATTATCACATTATTCCTACTGAAATTAAGGCTCACTAACAAAATCTTTTCCAAATGGTCAAAATCTTACAACAAACTAAGAGAATTCCACATGCATGCATGCCTTCGGGTTTTTCAAACCAAAACAACATATTTTCTACATATATTCCATCTTAAAATTGACATGCAAGCCTAGCCTATGGTATACCTAGATGATCACTTAGCATGCAAGGAGTTTTATCAAATTTTCACCACCAAATTCAAGTCATTATCACATAAACATGCAAAAATTGATCAAAACTACAAGAATGATTTCAAGGACCATTCATTCGGCTCCCATATGGTCATGGCCGAATGAAATGGATGGAAATGGCCATTAAATCATCAAGATTTTCCTTCTCATGACTTGGCACTTATCCATTCATTGTAGTCCTCTCAAAAACAACCTTAAATCCATAAGAATCAAGATTGTATTTTGAGTTTCACTAAAACCTTTACATGCAACTTTAAAACTTAAACTTTTTACTCAAAACTCTTTGGAATATATGTGATCATGATATAGGAAGTAATATTTACTTGTATGGGAGGTGGGAACTTGAATGTGGAATGAAGAAAAGGGGAGGGGGTAGGATTTCGGCAAAAAAGCCGAGAGGAAAGGTGGGAGGAGGGAGAGGAGAGGGAGGAAAAATGTAGAAATGGTGGAGTGATCATCATGATTGTTTGGTTTTTATTTGCCCACAAGTGAGTGGATGTGAGAAGTTACAAGAGTAACCCTCTAGCCAAAGTTAGGCAAGTTTGCATGCAAGGTCAAGGAGGTAATTTGGCTAGCAAATTGTGAGTTAGTGGGGTGGTTATTGACTCTTTAGCCCTTTGGTTAAATAGAAGAGAGTTTGCATGCAAGGTTATTCATGTAATTTGATAATTATTAAGCAACTAATTTCCAAAGATTTATTTTTATATAATAAAGTACAAGTTCAAAAATTATAAAATTTATACCATAAAATAACTTGGATTTTTAGAGACTTTATAAAATCATTTTCAAAATTTGTGTACAAAATGTCTTTTAAAAGAAAATTTTTTTCCAAAGCTTAGAATATTCCTTATAAATCAAAAATAAAGAAATTAAATAAATTCTTGCTTTGAAAAAAAATCATATACTACCCAGAGCAAATTTAAAATGCAGAAATTTTCACTCACACAAACGTACAAGCATTGAATATATTTTTATTTAACTTAATATTATTCACAAATAATATTACATAAAATGCCGGTCGTAACATTTTATACTAGTAGAAGGACGACACCTTTGTATCCCGGTTATCACTCTAGCCGCATTCGGGCTTTATATGCTTCCCCATTCAGCTCGGGTATATTTTGCATACTTCGTATGTCCTTCGGTACACATGGTACCTTCTCATACGAAACATAAATATGGTAGTCTCCCCATTTCACGAAGTACTGGATCTCTACCCCTCCCTTGTCCTTTTAAGAATCCTATCATCTATTTGGAATCATCGAACCATATCGAAGTTCCCCCAAGTGTTGTGCTTGGTTATAGGCACAGCTTTACCTCATATATATGTATATATACTTCCGAAAGTTTTCGGAGGAAGTACTAAGGATGTGAGTTGACCGTTGTCAACAGATAAGTAAATAATGGGGAGTTTCTTTTAAAACTATGATCAAAATATTTAAAATAAGTTGATATAATATTATCCGACGTTCTCAAATTATTCGAATGATTTTACGAAAATCAGAAAGTATTTTATATCAGGTTTTATGGTTTTTAAATCATAAATAAATTATTTAATAAATAATTAATAATTTAATCGATAAATAATTAAACCTCGAATAGTTATACATTTAAAGAATATTGAAATAATATTCCTCAACTTGTTTATGTTTAAGTAATATAATAACCTTTATTATTTAATCGAGTTTAAAGTAAATATTCGTTGTAGAATACTTCTCCATAATTAATGAATAGTTAATAAATATTTCTAAATCGAACGATAAAGTATAATTGAGGTAATACGATCTTTGGAAATCGTTTTTAATAAAAGTTCGAGGTGTTTAATATTTCGTAAGTGGACATTGAGTCCTTTAAAATGTACTACTATGGACTTTTAATCTTCCTATTATATCACCAGAATGATTCC